>NC_059331.1:59394159-59720116 GCF_018350155.1 Leopardus geoffroyi
GTTGGGCTTCCGACTTGGGCTCAGGACATGATCTCAGGGTCTGTGGGTTTGAGCCCCGCATTGGGCTCTGTGCTGACAGCTCAGAGCCTGGAGCCTGCTTCAGATCCTATGTCTCCCTCTCTCTCTGCCCCTCCCCTGCTTGCTCTCTGTCTCTCTGTCTCTCTCAAAAATAAAGAAACATTGGGGCGCCTGGGTGGTGCAGTCGGTTAAGCGTCCGACTTCAGCCAGGTCACGATCTCGCGGTCCGTGAGTTCGAGCCCCGCGTCAGGCTCTGGGCTGATGGCTCAGAGCCTGGAGCCTGTTTCCGATTCTGTGTCTCCCTCTCTCTCTGCCCCTCCCCCGTTCATGCTCTGTCTCTCTCTGTCCCAAAAATAAATAAACGTTGAAAAAAAAATTTAAAAAAAATAAAAAAAAATAAAGAAACATTAAAAAAAATTTATTTTTATTTTTTTAAAATTATTTTTTACCGTTTATTTATTTTTGAGACAGAGAGAGACAGAGCATGAATGGGGGAGGGTCAGAGAGAGAGAAGGAGACACAGAATCTGAAACAGGTTCCAGGCTCTGAGCTGTCAGAACAGAGCCCGACGCGGGGCTCGAACTCACGGACCGCGAGATCATGCCCTGAGCTGAAGTCGGATGCGCAACCAACTGAGCCACCCAGGCGCCCCATAAAAAAAATTTTAAACAGAATGAATAAATCACATAGGTGAAAGGTACAGCAAAGGGGATAGAGTCAATGCTATTGTAGTAGTGTTGTATGATGACAGATGGTAGCTACCTTGTGGCTGAGCAGAGCCTAACACACGGTCAAATTACCATGTTGTTTGCCTGAAACTAATGTCACATTGTGTGTTACACCTCAGTGCAAAATGAAAGACAAAAGAGAGAAAAATAAAGTTCATGCAGATTAAACAGATTAATGTATCATTTGGAAAAGAGAAATACAAACAAAAAAATAAACTGTGAAAACTGAATTTAAAATTTATTTGGAGATGCAGTGAATCTCCAGATAGCTAAAACTACCTTCGAAAATAGAAGTTGGTGGACTTACATTACCTCATTTCTTTACATACCATAACACTGTAGTAGCCAAGACAGTGTGGTATTGTCCTAAGCATAGGTAAAGAGGTCATTGGAGCAGAGCACAGTCCAGAAGTAGACCCACATATAATGGTCAGTTGACCTTTGACAGATGTCCTGAGGTACATCTATGACAAAATGATAATCATTTCAACAAAATGAAAGGTGTTGCTGCAACAACCGAGTGTCCATAAGTGGAAAGTAATGAACTTTGGCCTTCTCAAATCGCAAACAAAAATCAACTAAAAGGGATCGTAATAAAAGTGAAAACCGTAAAAGCTCTAGAAGGAATCATCGGGTGAAAACCTCATGATCTCAAGGCAGACAAAGATTTCTTAGCTTTCAGAAAGTATGAACCATAAAAGAAAATAGGGATAAATTGTCCTTGATCCAAATTTAAAACCTCCATCATTGAAGAAGTAAAATGAGAGCCCCTAGTGAGTACAAAAATGCACATATCCAACCTAGGACTTGAACTCAGAATATAGAAAGTTTCCTTACAGGTTAATAAGAAGAGAAACAACCCAATAAAAAATGAGCAAAAGATTGGAGCAGAAATTCTTCACACCTGGCCAACAAAAACACTTGACAAAAAAACAAACAAACAAAACCTAAGAACTTGCTCGGCATCAGTGTGATAGGGAAATGCAAGTGAAAATCACTGCACGCCCACGAGGATGGCTATAGTTGATACTGACAAAACCAGATGTTGATGCAGATGCGGAGCAACAGGAACTCTCAGGCATCTTTGGTAGGGACTGTGGAATGGTTGAACTACTTTGGAAGACAGTTTGGCGGTTCCTAAGTCACATCCCCACCGTGATGCCCCGACAATTCATCTCCAGGGTGTCACACGAAAAATCGTGTGTGAAATTCACAGCAGCTTTATTCATAATAGCATGAAATTGTCAAAAACCTACATCTCCATCAAAAGATGAATGGATAAACAAATTGTAGGATACACAGACAACAACAAAAAAATGAATGAACCGCTGACAAATGCAACAGCATAGATAAATCTCAAGGTCATTATGTTGAGTGAAAGAAGCCAGGCTGAAAAAAATACACATTACTTGTGTGCGTTCTACTTGTGTATGAAATTCTAGAAAAGGCCAATCTACTCTACAGTAGTAAACAGCGATCCTTGGCTGCCTGGCGGTTAAAGAGTTAGATATTGGGAAGGGATACAGGGGACTTCTTGGAGTAATGGTTAAGTTCGAGATCTTGATTGTGGTGGTGGCTACAGGATCGCATGAAGTCATCAGCTCATCAATCAATCACAAGTCAAACTGAATACTTAAATGGGTGCACATTTGCCACATGTAAATAATACTTCAAAATGGTTTTTTTTGTTCAATGCTCAAATGTTTATTGACCATTTCCTAAGTGGTAGGAACTGGTTGGTTGAGAAGAATGACTGTAGCAAGAGGAATTGGGAGTGTCTCGAATGTTTCTGGCTAAAGTGGTTGAGAAAAGGATGAATTAAGAGAGGTAAGGATCCAGGTAGAGGGGCAGGTCTGATGAGTGTGTGTGTGTGTGTGTGTGTGTGTGTGTGTGTGAGACAGAGAGAGAGAGAGAGAGAGAGAGATCCTGAGTTGGCATATGTTGGCCTCAGAATTTACCCCTTAGAAGATTGGCAATTTTATGAACTCTCCTGCTCGATAATGTATGCTATTAGCACTGACAGACTGCCTGGTGTTTGATTATTTGCTCCCCCACGTGAACAGCCTCTGGGAAAGGCCACGTGCCATCATCAGTGCCCCGATCTAGTGGCTGTGTTACTTCTGCTATTTACACTACCAGCTTAGAGCTCCTATGGATTGAACCAGGCTACCCCTACCCCAGGTCACCCAGATTTCTCTGCTCATTCCCATTTCCCCCAAATTCAAAGATGATACGTGACTGTCACAGTTTGGGGAGCAATCAACTTGGCTTCAGTTCTCTTTTGCCAAACCACCTGCCAAGTAAGTGGGGACAAAAAACCTGAAATTTATTGTGGCTTTCCCAGGAAGACGTTTCTACCTCGGGGATGAATGCAGGATGGCAGTTTTGTACTTGTTGGCTCGGTGATGTAAATCTTCGGGTGAAATCACGGCTGGTTGTTAGCAAAGCGGTGCAGATCGAGTGGGCCGTGTAAGTAAGCGCCCTCAGTGCACCCACTCGTGGCAAACGTGCTGTGACTCTATCGCCCCAAATTGCCTTCTTCAAACACAACTGTTCCCTCAGTATGTTTTCTCTGTGTGATATTAATGACCGTAGACTATTGAATCAGTGCTTCCCTGGAGGTTGGCTGATTATACTAGGTGGGGAATGTTCTCTGCACTGTTTATCTTGCTTTCCTCCCCTTCTAAGGCAAAAGCCCCCATCATGGAAGGCTATGATGACTTTGGAAGGTGGCATGCATATGGCGCCTTCAACTTAAAATAAAGCCAATGAGCTCATTCACTCTCACTGACAGCCATTAGCTTGTCTCATGGACTTGGCAGGTTCAGTGAGCTGGGTAACTCCTACAGTGCCATTAAATCATGCTTGCTTGTTCAGCCTGTGTGGGACACGCTGGGGTTAGACCCAGCATTGCATGGGAGTCATGTGGTCTCTTCCCTCAAAGAGTTTACAGTTGAGTGGGAACACCACACACAGAGAACTAGTCAAGTATACACATCTTTTTTGTCACCTACAGGGAAGAGAATGACTATTGAATTCTCCAGTAAGCTAGACTGATATTTGGGTCATACATTTATTTAATTAACTTAATCATCTCAGTTATAAGCATAGACGAGGAAGCTGTGTCGACGGGGATAGTGACCTGTGGAGCCAGGTTTCATAGGTAAGCTTGCTGACTCCAAACACATTGTTTTTCCACTGCCTCAAGGCCGCAGGGAAGAATGCTAATAAATTCATGGGTCAGGGCTCTGTTGATGTTTAATGTGACTGGGACGTTTTACCTTTGGTGGGGAGGGGCATAACTTGTCTGCTATCTTCCACTCATTAGAACTGCCATAAAAAAATAGCGTATGCATTTAAAAGCAGGGAGCCATCCTCACATAGAATTTCTTCTACTGATGGAAATTTTAGCATCTCTGGGTGATCGGGGACCATGCTGTGGTTGTCCAAGCGGTTCAGACAACGCCCTCAGCCGCGGTCCCTCAGCCATAAATGCTGCTTATAGCCATCAATGTAAAGCCCCGGGGCTCAGGCTGTTCCCCAGTCAAAATAAATACGGCTTATTTGGGACAAGAGAAGTTTGCCTAATCTGCTCTTGAGCGATTTCACACTACAGGCTGCTGTTTGGCTCCATATGCCTCTCTAGGGAACTCTTGGACCTCAAATCGCTCCCCCACTCCTCTCTGCCTAGCTCTCTGGACCGTCTGTCCACTGCCTCCTAGGCCACACACCTCCCAGATGAGGCCTTGGGACTCACATTTACATATTTTGATTTCTAGGAAGTTAAACCATTTTATTTTTTTAAAGTTTATCTATTTTGAGAGAAAGAGCATACAGGAGCAGGGAAGGGAGAGAGAGAGAGAGAGAGAGAGAGAGAGAGAGAGAGACTCCCAAGCAGGTTCCAGGCTGTCATTGCAGAGCCCGACGCACGGCTCAATCCCACGAACTGTGAGATCATGACCTGAGCCGAAACCAAGAGCTGGACGCCTCACTGACTGAGCCACCCAGGGGCTCCATCTAAGAATGTAACCCATTATCATTCGTACTGCAAAAAACCAACTGAGTTTTATCTATCTGGAGAAATTTTCGAATTTTCACAGATCTTCCAGATTTCCCCGGCTTTTGTCTACGTGAAAATGTTTTTATCTCTATTTCATTTTTGAGGGATACTTTGCTGGATAGAGAGAAGTCTAGTTTGACATCCTCCCAAGCCCCGCCTTCCAGCTCTTTAAGGAATTTCCACCATCTTCTTGTTTCCATTTGTACTGATGAGACATCAACCATCACCCTTACTGCTTGCCCTTGTGTACAATGTGCCGTGACCCTACCCCCTCCTGACTGCTCTCAAGACTTTTTATCTCGAATTTTCAGCAGTTTGGCTTTTAGGTGCCTGTCTGTGTTTTCCTCTGTACTTCTCTTGCTTGGGCTTTATTGAATAACATAGATCTGTGGGTTGATATCTTACACCAATTTTGGAAAGTTCTCAGCCATTACTTCTTCAAATATAGCTTTTATCTATTCTCTCTTTCCTCTGCTTCTAAAATTCCAGTTACAAGTGCATCAAACTTTCTCTGGTCCTAAATATCTCAAACTCTCAGTTTTGTTCCTCCTTTGTGTTTCAATTGGGATCATTATCATTCAGGTTGGCAGCTCCTTGTCTTTGCGTTCACTGGTTTTTGTTGCCTCCGCTGTGTCTAATCTACGGTTAAATCCATTGAATGGCTTCTTAGTTTCTGATGCTGTATTTTTCATTTTCTTAGGTTTTTTATTTAAAAAAAAAATTTTTTTTTCATTTATTTGTGAGAGACAGAGAGAGACAGCATGAGCAGGGGAGGGGCAGAGAGAGAGGGAGAGACAGAATCAGAAGCAGGCTCCAGGCTCCGAGCTATCAGCACAGAGCCCGAAGCGGGTCTCAAACCCACAAGCCATGAGATCATGACCTGAGCTGAAGTCAGACAATTAACCGACTGAGCCACCCAGGCGCCCCATTCTTAGGTTTTTTATATTTGCATCTCTCTGCTCAAACTCCCCATCTGTTCACACATGACATTGACCTTTTCTTTTGGACTATTTAACACATTTACCATAGTTTTAAGGCCCCTGCTTCTTTCCAACACCTGAGCCATCTCTGTGTCGGCTTTTACTGAATTTATCTCTTGTTGATGGATTACATTTTGTTTCTTCTTGGCATGTCTTTTAGAGTTGTAGGCTGGACATCACGTATGAAGGAATGGAGCAGCTGAACTAAGTAATACCCTCAGAGAAGAGGGCTCTGTTTCTGTTGGCCTATCAGTGAGGGTGGCACCGTCAACCTTAACGTAGGCAAGCTGGGCTGGGCTTCCTTGTGGCTGTAGTTAAACTCATCTCCCACTGGCCTCACAGGTTTCGAGGGTGTGATCAAGACTTACCCTGCAGTAGGGCTTAGGGTCTGAGCACTGGTGAGACGCCGGACATCTCTTTATACCTTGCAGCCTGCCCCCAATTTCTGAACACAGGAGACCTCTCAGGCTTCTGGACTGGCTTCCAGCTTCTCGGGTCGCTGAGGCGTCCTCCTGGCTCTCCTGTCCTGGCTCTCATGTTCTCATGACCCGTGTCACCCTGCTGCGTGGACTCCCGCTTTCAGTGGGCCAAAGCATGCGCTTGGTGAGGCCTGGAGTGCCTTCGAGGGGTTCCTCTCAGCCTTTGGCATGTGGTTCTGTGAGGGCTGCTGGTGGGTGGGTGCGGACTTGCCCTGTGGCCTGGGCTCCTTGGGGTTTGAATTCGTGATACGACTCCGATGTGGCTCAGAAGCCTATTGAGCACTTGGCTGGTCCCCATTCCCCCCACCATTTCATCTGGAGGAGTAGAGCTTTGAGTCTGTCTCCTAGCAAGGGCTTGCCGCTTTTGGGTATTTATTTTACTTCATTGTCTTTTGCTTCTGTTTTTGGTTTTGGGGTTTTTTTGTTTTGTTTTGTTTTGTTTGTTTTTGCCTTCTCAGCTCTCTGGTGGGTTAACGACACACAAAATCCTTTTGTAACTTAAGCAGATCATTCCCCTTGTACGAGTGGTGGTGTCTGTTACTTTCTCCGGTCAACAAATAGCTATTTGACAAAGGTGTCCTGTTTCTTGTAAATTGCTCCTTTCAGAGCACTGGCTGTGGGGCAGAATCTTAGCCCTCTGATTTGCTTGCTGTGTGTCCAGGGCAGTTCACCCGGCATCTCTCGGTCCTGGTCTCCCCTCCCGAAGAAGGCAGGCAGGGAGAATCCCCAACAAGCGTGAGTGCCGGGCTTCAAGCTGTCCCCAAGTGACTATCCCCAGACGTCACTCTGCCAGTGGGCAGAGGTCACCTGGCCACACTCCAGGTGACCTGGGCAGTGCCCCTCTGCTAGCACACCCCCTGCATTTCTTCATCATGGTAAAACAGGAATGATCACGCTCGTCGAAATATTTTAAGGTGAAACACTAAAAAAGTTCCTGCTCGAATCCCCAACAACATAGCCAATATTTATTGAGCTCGGTGCCAGGCACTTCTCTCTTTAACTTCACCACACCTGTGAGGTAGGTACTATGTCTACCATCCCCATGAGACACACAAGGAAACAGGCTCAGATTTTATTTTATTTATTTATTTAAAAAATGTTTTTTAATGTTTCTTTATTTTTGAGACAGAGACAGAGCATGAGTGGGGGAGGGGCAGAGAGAGGGAGACACAACATCCAAAGCAGG
The DNA here is from genome assembly GCF_018350155.1 of Leopardus geoffroyi. Classification (NCBI taxonomy): domain Eukaryota; kingdom Metazoa; phylum Chordata; class Mammalia; order Carnivora; family Felidae; genus Leopardus; species Leopardus geoffroyi. The sequence continues at coordinate 59,401,611 of NC_059331.1, forward strand.
CTCCAGGCTCTGAGCTGTCAGCACAGAGCCCGACGCGGGGCTAGAACTCACAACCCGTGAGATTGTGGCCTGAACCAAGGTCGGACGCTTAACCGACTGAGCCACCCAGGCGCCCCAACAGACTCAGATTTTTAAAATTTGCTCAAAGCTCAGAGTTAGCAGGTGGGGGAGCTGGGATTGGACCCCAGGCGTCTGTCTTCTGATCCCATTTTGCTGACCTTTGATCAAGGATCCCTCCCCCTCTGCCCCCTCTTAGCTCTAGCCTCTGATTTGAGGGAGTGGGAGAAGCTGAGGACGACGAAGGCTCTGGGTGAGCCCCAGAGCCAGAGACGCCATGGGAGCAGAGCCGGGTCTGGCCTGCACGAGGGTGGACATGGGAGGGGGAGGGGCAAACAGAGCCCTTGGTGTGTGTGACTCTTGCTAAGACCACAAGGAGAAGAGCTCACAGAAAGCAATCTGGAAACAGGTCTGTGAGCACCAGGAGAGGACAGTCAGGGCGGGAGCCCTTTCTACAGCTCGTTTCCTGCCACCAGCCCCCAAGCCGGATCCTCCTGAGGGCATAGGTGCCCCAGGACCTTCCTGAGCACAGTGATGGGAGTCCCTGGGGGCTGACCTCTCCCACTCTGAGGCCCCCCAATGAGGGCAGCCTTCTCCACCGCTGCCTTGTGAGTGGCCAAGCCAGCAGGCAGCAAGCCTGGGAATCGCTCTTGGCTGCTTTAAGCCCACAACGAGACTGCAAGGTGTTATTGTGTACTCCCTGTCTCTATCTGGGGAAACAGGTTCTGGGAGAGGAAGGACTTGCCCAGGGCCATAGAGCTTGTACGTGGCAGGGCAGGGCAGGGCAGGCCCAGGGCAGGCCGAGGCCGAGTCTCACCCTCCAGATGCCCTCTCTCTGTTGGGGCGCACCCATGGGAAAGCCTGGCTGGCCCTGGAGCTGGATTGTGCTGTGCTGTGCTGTGATCCAGCTGTGCTGGAGCTGTGTTATTTTATGCAGAGCCTTCGCCTCTGACCATTCCTGGTGGGGAAGGCCTGTTCCCAACAACCTCCGTATAAGATGCTGGTGTGAGCTGCCCTTAACAGAGTTAACCACTTTATTTATTTATTTTATTTTTTAATGTTTATTGATTATTGGGAGACAGAGAGAGCCCGAGTATGAGCAGGGAAGGAGCAGAGAGAGGGGGAGACACAGAATCTGAAGCAGGCTCCAGGCTCTGAGCTGTCAGCACAGAGCCCGACGCAGGACTCGAACTCACGACCTGGGAGATCGTGACCTGAGCCAAAGTCAGACGCTCAACCGACTGAGCCACCCGGGCACCCCCAGAGTTAACCACTTTATAAGGCTCATGGCTGGCTCATGGCTAAGGGATTAGGGAGTAGGGAGTGGAGGGCCACATCCCAGCACAATAACATGGGAGGGGCTAATGGGCTGGCCCTTCTGCACCGAAAGTCTGGTGGGTTCAGCCATGGTGTCAGGAAGAGAGTGGGCTGGGAGTCTGGGATTGCCGGTGGGTAGTAGGCTGGCCTCTAAGCCTAGAGCAGTTCTTCTTGCCTTGCGGGGAGGGAGGTGATTTCGCCCCCAAGGGACATCTGGCAATGGCTGGAGACATTTTGGTTGTCACAACTGGTGAATGGGGAGCTGCTACTGGCTTTTGGTTCTTAGAGGTGGGTGATGTTGGCAAACATCTTATAAGCACAGGGCGTTCCCCACAGCAAGGCATCATGGCCCAAATGACAGCAGTGCTGAGGCTGGAGACCCCCGGTCTTCCTGACCTCCCTCAGCCCTCCCTGCACCGCCTTTCCCGGACCGCCCATCCATGCCACAGCCCCCAGAGCTCACCGGCCTCAGTCTCCAGAGCTGAGCCAAGAGCTCTGGCCTTCCCCGTGACAGTCATCCCCCCGGGCCCAGCGGCCCGAGCCCATCTCATTGTCCTACCTGCATCTGATTCTCTCTCAGGACCCCCATCTTGGCAAATGGCGCCCCACCCGGCCCCAAACTTGGATCATCCTTGACATTTCCTTCGCCACCCTCTCCACATGTCTCCCTCTTCCTGTCCCTAAGTCCCTCCTGGCGTGTCCTGTGCTCCCCATCTGTCCTCCCCATGTCCTCAAACCTGACAGTGGCACCCTCCTGCTTAAAGTCTGTCAAAGACACCTGCCTCTTCTGGGATGCTGGGTCTTGACTGAGCCTGTCTGTGCACGTCTAGCATTCTCTGAGGCCACTGGCCGAAGTCTCTAATGTGCTTCTGGTTTTCTTCGGCTGGTAAGCTAGGGTATGTTTTAATTTCTAATATTCTGTATTGTCCAAAAATTCTGCATTGAGGGTCGCTTTCCTAAAGTGTTGTGCTCACCCAGTTGAGTCATGCTGCCACCTGGTGTATCAACGTGCCGTCACCTGAATCTCCCACAGCCTCCCCCCCAAGCCCTGAGACACCTGCGCAGGAATCGTCCCTGCTCTGTTATCATCAAATGGAACCTTTCGATTTAGGCAAGGTCAAATTCATATCCAAGCTGATGTTTTTGAAGCAAACAAACATCCTAGCAACTTTATTGAGGTATAACTTACAAGCTGTAACATTCACCTTGTTTTCAGGGTACAACTCAATGGTTTTAAATAAATTTACAGAGCTGTGCAACCATCACCACAATCCAGTGTTAGAACATCTCTGTCATCCCAGAAAGATGCCTGGTGCCCATTGGCAGTCAATGCCTTTCCCACCCCCGCCCAGGCAACCACTAATCTGTTTCCTGTCTACAAAGACTATCTTGCTCTGGTCATCATGTATAAACGCAATCATACAATATGTAGTTTTTATGTATTTGGCTTCTTTATTTTTTTATTTAAAATTTTTTTTCATGTTTTTATTTATTTTTGAGACAGAGAATGAGCAGGGGAGGGCCAGAGAGAGGAGGAGACACAGAATCCGAAGCAGGCTCCAGGCTCTGAGCTGTCAGCACAGAGCCCGACGCGGGGCTCCAACTCACAGAGTGTGAGATCATGACCTGAGCCGAAGTCGGACACTTAACCAACTGAGCCACCCAGACGCCCCTGGCTTCTTTCACTGAGCATAATGTCCTCAAGTTTCATCCATGTGGTAGCCTGCGTCAAAACTCCATTCATTTTTACAGCTGAGCAATATTCCACTGCCTGGACTGTTTAATAGCACATTTTATTTACACATTCACCAGTGGGTAGACATTGGGTTGTTTCTACTTTTTGGCAATTATCAATAAGGCTGCTATGAACATTCATGTACAAGTCCTCATGGGGTGTGTTGTCATTTCTCCTGCAAGAAATGCGAAAAGGAATTGCTGGTCAGATAGTCAGTTGATGTTTAGCTTTTTAAGAAACTGCCAGACTGTTTTCCAACACGGCTGTACCAATTTACATTCCTACTAACATTGTATGACATTTCCGGTTTGTCCACGTCCTCGCCAATAATTATTATAGCCCTCTAGTGGGTGCAAAGTGGTATCTCACTGAGTTTTTAGTTTATAGTTTCCTAATGACTAACACTACTGAGAATCTTTCCATGTGCTTGGTAGCCAATCAAAAACCTTCTCTGATGAAACCTCTATTCACATCTTTAGTCCATTTTGTAACTGGGTTGATGTCCTATTATCGGGTTGTAAGAGATCTTTATTCTGGAGACAAGTCCTTTGGCATATATGTGATTTGAAAATATTTCCTCCCAGTTTGCGGCTTGTCTTTTCCTTTTCTTGATGATGTCTTTGCAAGTGCAAACAGGTGTGATTTTGATGAAATCTGTAATCTATCAATCAAAGCTCTTATGGCTTGGGATTGTGGGGTCTTATTTAAGAATTGTGCCTAACCCATAATAATGAAGATTTTCCTCCTGGTATTTTTTCTAGAATTTTTGTAGTTTTAGCTCTTATACTTAAGTGGATGATCCATTTTTAATTTTTGTGTATGATGTGAAGTATGCATCTCAATTCACCTTTTGGCCTGTGGGTATACAGTTGTCCTAGAACTATGTGTTGAAAAGACTACCCTTTCCCCACTGAATTACATGGCACCTTTGTCAAGAATCAATTGGTCATGAATGTAAGGACAGAAGGACTCTCCTTCTTGTTCCTTGTTCCTTGTTCTGTCTGTCTGTCCTTCTGCCAATACCACACAGTCTGGATTACTAATCTGTAGCTGCACAGGAGGCTTTGAAAGTGGGAAGGGTGAGTCCTACAACTTTGTTCTTCTTTTTCAGGAATCTTTTGGCTATTTTGTATCCTGTGCATTTCTATATAAATTTTAGGATCAGCTTATCAGTTTCTGGAAAAAAGCATTTTTAAGCCTGCTGTGGGATTTTGATAGGGATGGGACTGAGTATATGAATCACTTGGGAGAGTATTTCCATCTTAAAAGTAGAGTCTTAGTATCCATGAACATGGGATTTATATAGATCTTGTTTAATGTCTCTCAGCAGTGTTTTCTAGTTTTCAGGGTACTTGTACTTCTTGGGTTAAGTTTAGTCCCAAATTTTTATTCTTCTTGCTGTTACTGTGAATGGCACTGTTTTCTTAATTTCATTTCTGGATTGTTCATTGCTAATAAATAGAAGTACAATTGATTTTTTTTTAATGTATTGATCTTGTATTCTGAGACCTTGCTGAACTAGTTTATAGTCACTAGAAGTTTTTCTGATGGGTTCTTTAGCGCTTTCTGCATACAGGATCATGTTGTCTCCAGATAAATATGGTTTTACTTCTTTTCCAATCTGGATTTCTTTTTTACCTCCTCATCACACTGGCTAGAACCTCTAGTATAATGATGAATGAATAAGAGTGGTGAGAATAGACAGCCTTCCTGGTCTTAGGGGGAGATCATGCAGTCTCTCGCTATTAAGTGTTAATGTCACCTGTAGATTTCTCATACATGCCCTTTACTGGGTTGAGGAAATTTCCTTCTATCCCTAGTTGACTGAAAGATTTTATCATTAAAGTGTGTTAGATTTTGTCAAATGCTTTTCTTTGTCTATTAAAATGATCATGTGGATTTTTTCAAAGGAAACAAATTTGAAGATTCAGTTTGGTATGCTTTTTTACTCTCCTAATGATTAAAGAAATCAGTGAATTTCAGAAATGTAAGAGGGGCGCCTGGGTGGCTTAGTTGGTTGAGCGTCTGACTCTTGATTTTGGCTCAGGTCATGACATCACAGTTTGTGGGATGGAGCCCTGAATCGGGCACTGTGCTGAGAGCACGGAGCCTGCTTGGGATTCTCTCTGTCTCCCTTGCCCCTTTCCCCTCCCCTATTCTCACACACACACACACACACACACACACACACACACACACTCTCCCTCTCAAAATGAATAAACTTCAAAAAAATTGGATTAAAAAAAAAGGAATATGAGAAACTTTGAAATCCATTGAGCTCTGTTTCCCAAACTTCTATCACTCATGATATTTGTCACAGTCTCTTTTCACTTATACTATTTACCTGATAATATCTTTGTAAATCAACTCACATTTTATAAATATGTACTTAAGTATATGTCTTTTAAAAAGAAACTTCATAGTACTGCCACAAAGGCAAACCGGCCTTATTTGCCTTACACAGAGAGTAATTATAATAGTAAAAACACTAAAGAAAAAATATTACAGCATAAAAATAAAATGGCCTCTGGGTTAAGACGGTGGGTTGAAAGCAAATGTAATAACAGTCCCTGTTCAAAGCCCTCTCAGGTTGCAGTAAAGGGATGTTTCTTTCAAGCACAGACTCACCAGGGTGTAGGGGACGCAGCAGAGGGACAAGGCGTGACTAACTCAGGGACATGAGTTAGAGGAGAGAGGCCTCCAGGGCTGAGAGCCGAGTGACAGAAGCCGTGGGCACCGCAGAAGCTGGGACCCTGCCATCCCGGGACAGGGCCTGGGTGAGGAGGGGGCTTGGGAGGACAGAAAAAAGCAGTCACACCCTGGGCTGGCCCTGCTCACCCGCCATCACCAGGAGGTTAAGCACCGGTCCCCATCAGTGCAGAGTTGTGTTCTCTGGAGAATGTGGAAAAAAGAGTTCAACTGGGGGCTCAGCACCTGGGAGGGATTGAGAGACTAATCCAGATGTCAGTGGCTGAGGCTGATGTCGGGCCCTCTTGAGCTGCTCAGCTCCCGGCCTCTATCTTCTAGCCAAGAGACTGGAAAAGGCTTTCCTGGGGGTCTGAGCAGCTGGGCAGAAGGCCTGGAGAAGTGATTCTGGCCCTGGGGTAAAGGAAAGGATCAAAAAAAAGATAATACGTGCTCGTGCTTGGAGATGTAGGGAATGGACATTGATTTAAGCAAAAGTTCTCATGGAACTACTTTGGGGAGGTGAGAGGGGCACGAGGGGAAGTGGAATGGAAGAATCCAGAGACAGCACTGCTTCTGGATGGGTTACGACGCGCTGGGGTAGAAATGCTGGAAGAAACCGCTACAGGGGGCAATCTCGGCCTGGGGTGGGGGGCGGCGAAGGGGGCTGCAGTTGCTGGACAGGATGGACGATGACACCTGCTGAGAGAGGGCTGGATTTCAGCTGTGAAGGCAGCCAGCGGGCAGACCCCTGCCTCCCTTGTGTAGGGGAGCAAAGCGTGGGATGTAGCGGTTTCTCTGCTGCTCTGGTTGCTGGTCCCGTCCAGCAGAGCAAGTCCTGCAACGAAGTGATTGTGCTGTGTGCTCCACTGGCCCCTCCAGACCCGTCCCCACCTGCCCCGGGCCCCAGGAAATGCTGGAGGCATCATCATCCAGCCTCGCTTCTAGCTGGGTCCAGCCAGTGGGAGGCCCGCATGGGAGACCAGAGACCGGGGCCCCCTAGGTTGGCTCTTCCACAGGTTCTGCCAGCCCTCCCTTCCCAGCGTGGGTGCCAATAGCTCCCCACTGTGACCCTCGGTCCCCATCGCCCTGCCCCATCTTCTGGCATACTCCCCCCTACCTCCGGGACTCTCCCAGCCCCCTGGAGCGGACCACCCAGTGTTTCCTGCCCGAACCTGGCTGATGGGGGTGGAGAGCCCTGGTGCCGTGGCGGTTTATCTCCAGGAGCCGTCTAGGGCCAGCTCTGGCATCTGCTCTTCCACACACATGAGGCTCTTCTGTGCTGTTTGCAAAATGAGGGAGAGGGACTCCTTGTCCACTTGCCACCGTCGTCCAGTCTGGGAAGAGACTGAGGAAGACCCGCTGGCAAGCCTTCCGGCTCCCCACATGGTGCAGGCCTTGCCTGGGGAGCCTGGCTAAGTCCTGGAGCTGTCGGCAGGTCGCGGGAGGTCTTTGATGATGAACTGCGTGACTACAAACTACCTGTGTGTGTGTGTGTGTGTGTGTGTGTGTGTGTGTGTGTGTTCTTGCAGGAAACCCTGCACTGCCAACACTGGAGCAGTGCGTCGGGGAGACCTGTGAGCCCCAAAGGGAAGAAAGGATGGGGTGCGCCATCAGACAGAGTGGCACACTGCGCGTCCTCCCCGCAGACATCCCGGCAAGCGGGTCCCCTGGTGTCCCCGCTTCCCAGCTGAAGACAGGACCACAGCGAGGCCCGGGAGCTGCTTAAGGGGCCGGAGCGTGTTTGGGGCAAGGCTGAATGAGGGCTTCCTCCTTCATCCTGACGGCTTTCGTCACCGTGGCTTCAGGCTCGTGCGCTCTGCCACCAGCACCTCTCCGCACCCGCCCCTGCTGGCCGAGCTTTCTGGAACACCACCGGGCAGCGCGCACAGAGGACCCAGCAGTCCCTGCAAGCCCAGAAAACGCATGGGGGTATATTCCTCCCGGTTCAAGAGCCACTTGACTGTGGTGTTTGGGGCAAGAGGTGGGACTCCTGGCTTCTCACACAGCTGGTGGTGGCACCGGGGGGCCCCAGCTCTCATCACTGCTGTCCTAAGGAGACAGGGTCTCTGGACCACCTTTCTCCCTGGGCAGTGGAGGGTGCAGGGAGGGGGTGGGTGCAGGGAGGGGTTCAGTGCATGGGCAGTGGAGGGTGCAGGGAGGGGGTGGGTGCAGGGAGGGGTTGGGTGCATGGGCAGTGGAGGGTGCAGGGAGGGGGTGGGTGCAGGGAGGGGTTGGGTGCATGGGCAGTGGAGGGTGCAGGGAGGGGTTGGGTGCATGGGCAGTGGAGGGTGCAGGGATGGGGAGGGTGCAGGGAGGGGGTGGGTGCTTGGGCAGTGGAGGGTGCAGGGAGGGGGTGGGTGCAGGGAGGGGTTGGGTGCGTGGGCAGCTCCCAACACAGGCCCAGGCCACACCGGGCACCCAGAATGACCCACGTTCTGAGGCCACACAGTTTTGAGGGTTTCACACAAATAAAATGTCGACAATATGAAATGGCCTTGCTCTTGCAGTCATAAGCCAGACCCCAGTTTGTGAAGGGTTCTCTCACAGGCCCCGCCTGCTGCCCGTGGGGCCCCCTGCATCCCCCCCCTCCCTTGCAAACACAGCACTCTACCCCCAAAGTCGAATTTGGGTCCCTGTGTTTAACAATATAAGGTTTGAGTTTTCTCTTTAATGGACTCTCAGGCCTCCTCGATTGCAATTTTCAGCAGGATTCAAGGTCCCAAGTTCTGGGTGTGTCCGAGGTGGGGGTGGGGGGGATGGTCGCATTATCCCATAAGAAACCTCACTGCCCAGGCAAAGTCCTGGGTCACAATCCTAATGTCAGAAAAAAATAATTGAAAGGAAAAGATGTTGAACAGGACAAAGAGGGTTTTGTCCATACTGGGGGTGTAAACATGCAGACCTCTTTGCTGGGTGTGAATGTTCCAGAAACTCTGAGGGCAAATGTGGCTTCTGCTCCTGCATACGCAGCTCATCCCTCCAGCCCAGACACGCCTTGTCAGGGGGCACAGGCTTGCTGGGCCGCTGGGGCTGCCTCATCCCCTTCCTCCCTAACCCGAGAATAGTGGACATATGTCATATAACATTGTATGAGTTTCAGGTGCACACCATAGTGATTTAACAATTATATACAATTGACTCTTGAACAACACGGGGGTTGGGGGGGCACAGTTAAAAAGCCACAGACACGCACTTTTGACTCTCCCAGCACTTAACAACTGGTAGCCTACTGTTGACCGGAAGCCTTACTGATAATATAAACGGTTGATTAACATGTATTTTGTGTGTTGTATGTATTCTATATTGTATTCTTACAGTAAATTAGGCTAGAGGAAAGGAAATGTTATTAAGAAAATCAAAAAGGGGTGCCTGGGTGGCTCAGTGGGCTGAGCGTCCCACTTCGGCTCAGGTCACGATCTCACGATTCATGGGTTCGAGCCCCGCGTCGGACTCTGTGCTGACAGCTGGGAGCCTGGAACCTGCTTCGGATTCTGTGTCTCCCTCTCTCTCTGCTCCTCCCCTGCTCACACTCTGTCTCTCTCTCAAAAATAAATATAGATTTAAAAGAAAATTTTTTTTTAAAAGAAAATCATAAGGAAGAGAAAATGCAGTTATAGTACTGTGCAGGAAAAAAAAAAAATCCACATATAAATGGGCCCATGCAGTTCAAACCTGTGTTGTCCAAGGGTCAACTGTACATTACCTGCTGCTAACCACAGGGAAGTGTGGTGACCATCTGTAATTGCACTGCCGGGCACTTATCCAAAGACAATGAAAACACTAATTCAGAAAGATATATGTGCACCCCTGTGTTTATCGCCCTCTCTCCATGCTCAAAATCTCTAGGGGCTGCAAAGTCACAAAGGGAGATAGATGTTTAAAGTCTCCAAGGAGACACTGGCGCTCTTCCCCCTTGTGTCCACACGATGGCACCAGGGAGGCAGCTTCCTGGCTGCCAGAGAAGGGTTGAGCAAGGTTTGTGCAGGGGTAAGGGTGGGAGTGGGGGTTCTAGGTCAGGAGTGGGCTCTTCCCACAGACTCACACCAGCTGCACGGGCCTTGGGCTCCCCGGACACAGCTGTCAGTCCCAGCATCGCTTCCATCCTGTTCTGTCCCGTAATCACTTAGGAGGCTTGAATTTCTTCAGGGCCAGGCACTAATAGCCAGGAAAGCACACACCTGTGCAGAGGATGCCAAGGCACAGCGGGCAGGCTCCAGTCCCCCCCTTCCCACTGTGTCCCCTGGTAATGTGGACCTGTGGGGAAATGGCCTCCCAAAGAGTTAAGAGAAACAAATTCGTGTTTCTTTACGAATCTCTCTCAAATACAGGCAACTGACTCCTTTACCATCAGGTTAATTGAGGCAGCCACCACCGTGATCATTATACAGAACAATTCCACAGTTCTAAAAAAGTTCCCTTGTGCCCATTTGAAGCCAATCCATTCCTTCCCAGTGCTGACCCCTGGCAGGAACCGGTCTGTTTCTGTCATGATAGTTTTGCAAATGGAATCTGATGGTACCTAGTCTTCAGTGGCTCGTTTTATCATTCAGCTTGATGCATGTGCTACTCTTCCTATTGTTGTGGCTATCGGCTGTTCAACCTTTTCTATGGCTGAGTAATATCCCATTGCACCAATAAAACCCACTTGTCTCAATTTGACCAGTTCGAGCTAGTCCTCTGTCATTTTGCTATGTCCTCATCATTCTCTGATTACTTCCTGTCTTTCTGGCGAACAAGATGTTCTAGACTCGTGTGTGTATTTTTTAAAAAACTTTTGAATGTTATTTATTTTTGAGAGGGAGTGTGCACAAGGAGGGGAGGGGCAGAGAGAGAGAGAGGGAGAGAGAGAATCCCGAGCAGGCTCCAAGCTGTCAGTGCAAAGCCCAACGCGGGGTTCAAACTCACAAACCATGAGATTATGACCAGAGCCAAAATCAAAAGTCAGACGCTTAACCGACTGAGCCACCCGGACGTCCCTGTGTGTTTGTGTGTGTGTACATGTGTGTGTGTTTTAATAACAAGGTAAATTCGCATAACATGAATTAACCATTTTAAAGCTTATAGTTCAGGGGTGCCTGGGTGGCTCAGTCAGTTGAGCATCTGGCTTCAGCTCAGGTCGTGATCTCTCAGCTTGAAAATTCAAGCCCCACATCAGGCTCATGGCTGCCAGCGTGGAGCCCACTTCAGATCCCCTGACCCCCCCTCTCTCCGCTCCTCCCCTTCTAGTGCTCTCTCTCTCAAAAATAAATAAACATTGGGGTGCCTGGGTGGCTCCATTGGTTGAGCATCCACCTTCGGCTCAGGGCATGATCTCACGGTTCGTGAGTTCGAGCCCCACATCGGGCTCTGTGCTGACAGCCTGGAGCCTGCTTCAGATTCTGTGTCTCCCTCTCTCTCTGCCCCTCCCCTGCTTGCTATCTGTCTCTCTCTCTCAAAATAAATAAACATTAAAAAGTTTTCTAGGGGCGCCTGGGTGGCGCAGTCGGTTAAGCGTCCGACTTCAGCCAGGTCACGATCTCGCGGTCCGTGAGTTCGAGCCCCGCGTCGGGCTCTGGGCTGATGGCTCAGAGCCTGGAGCCTGCTTCCGATTCTGTGTCTCCCTCTCTCTCTGCCCCTCCCCCGTTCATGCTCTGTCTCTCTCTGTCCCAAAAATAAATAAACGTTGAAAAAAAAAAAAAGTTTTCTAAAAATTTAAATAAAATAAACATAAAAAGAGGGTACAGTTCAGGGGCACTTGGCCCATTAAACAGTAACACCCAATTCCCCACTCTACCCCAGTGCCTGGCACTCTCCATTCTACCTTCTGCCTTTATGAATTTGTCTATTCTAGATATTCCATACAAGTGGAATCACAATATTTGTCCTTTTGCGTCTGGCTTATACCACTCAGCCTGGTGTTTTCAAAGTTCCTGTGGTAGCACAGATCAGAACTTTTTAAGGCCGACTCAGATTCCGCTGTATGGACAGGCCACATTTTATTCATCCGTTCGTCCCTTGACAGCCACAGATTGTTTCCATTTTTTGGCTGTCATGAGTAACGGATGCTTCAGTGAACCTTCCTGTGCAAGTATCATTCCGAGTTCGTCTTCAGATCTCTGGGGTGTATCTTCAGAGTGGAGTTGCTGGATCATATGGTAATTCTACATTTAAGTTTTTGAAGAACTGCCCGGCTGTTTTTCCACAGAGGCTGCACTATTTTACATTCCCACTAGCAATGCATAAGGGTTCTGATTTTTCCTCCTCCTCACTAACGCTTGTTTTTCTTTCTTTCTTCCTTTCTTTCTTTCTTTCTTTCTTTCTTTCTTTCTTTCTAAACAGCCCTCCGGATGGGCAGGAAATGGTGTCTCCTGTGGTTTCGATTTGCATTTCCCTGCGGTCTGATGATATTGAGCATCTCTTCATAGGCTAGTTGCCTCCTTGTCCTTCTGCTTTGGCGAAACACCTATTCAAGTCCTTTGCCCATTTTTAAGGTAATGTTTTGTTTTTTTGTTGTTGAGTTGTAAGAGTGCCACAGAGTCTGGATGTTAAGCCATCATCAGATATGTGTTTTCCAGTTATTTTCTCCCCTCACATGGGTTATTTTTTAATTTTCTTGTCCTTTGAAGAAACAAGATTTTAATTTTGATGGGGTCCAATTTATCTGCTTATTCTTTGGTTGCTTATGCTGTTGGTGTTATATTAAAGAAGCTCTTGCCTTACCTATGGTGGCAAAGATCTACACCTATGTTTCTTTCTTGGAGTTTTAGAATTTAGAAGATTCTTTCTGAGAGTTATGTATATATATATATAAACATATATATGTATATATAAATATATAAATAAATATATATATAAATATATATATAAATATGTATATATATATTTATACATATATCGTAGAATGTCTTTTATTTTTTATTTTATTTTAAATTTAAATTTAAGTCAGATAACATACAGTATAGTCTTGGCTTCAGGAGTAGAACCCAGTGATTCATCTCTAACATATGACACCAGTGCTCATCCCAACAAGTGCCCTCCTCAATGCCCATCACCCATTTAACCCATCCCCCACATACCCCCCACAGCAACCCTCAGTCTGTTCTCTGTATTTAAGAGTTTCTTATGATTTGCCTCCCTCTCTGTTTTTATCTTATTTTTCCTTCCCTTCCCCTCTATTCATCTGTTGAGTTTCTCAGATTCCACATATGAGTGAAGTCATGTGATATCTGTCTTTCTCTGACTTATATCGCTTAGCATAATACCCTCTGGTTCCATCCACATAGTTGCAAATGGCAAGATTTCATTCTTTTTCATCGCCAAGCAGTATTCCATTGTATCTATATACCACATCTTCTTTATCCATTCATTAGTCAATGGACATTTGGGCTCTTTTCCATACTTTGGCTATTGTTGATAGAGCTGCTATAAACATTGGGGTGCATGTGCCCCTTTGAATCAGCATTTTTGTATCCTTTGGATAAATTCCTAGTAGTGCAATTGCTGGGTCATAGGGTCGTTCTATTTTTAATTTATTGAGGAAACTCCACATTGTTTTCCAGAGCGGCTGCACCAGTTTGCATTCCCACCAACCATGCAAAAGAGATCCTCTCTCTCCACATCCTCGCCAACATCTGTTGTTGCCTGAGTTGTTAATTTTAGCAAGACTCTTATATATATTTAGGTTTTGGATGTATTTTGAGTTAATTTTTGTATATCGTATGAGAAAAGGGCCCAATTTCATTCCTTTGCACGTGGAACTGTCCAGCTGTCTCAGCACAATTTGTTAAAGAGACTATTCTGTGGTCTCCAAGTGGTTCTGGCATCCTTGTCAAAATCAATTAACCTGTAATTGTGGGTTTATTTCTGGACTTTTGTTTCTATTCCTTTGATCTGTGTCTCTCCCAGTGCTGGTACCACACTGTTGATTACTGTAGCTTTGTAGCAATTTTAAAATCAAGAAGTGTGAGTCTTTCAAATGGGTTTTACTTTTTCAAGATTATTTTGGCTAATTGGGGCCCCTTGAAATTCGATGTGAATTTTAGACTCAGATTTTTGATTTCTGCATAAATCTGATACGGTTTTGACAGGGGCCACCTTGAACCTGTAGAACATTTTAGGTAGCATTGCCATATTAGCAATATTGAATTTTCCAATCCAGAAACAGGGTTGTCTCCTCATTTACTTAGATATTATTTAATTTCCCTCAGAATCGCAGCAGAGGCAAACAACAGTGGAATTCTTCTTTAGAAAAGAAGATAGATAGGTTTTAAAAATTTATAAGCAGGTGTGGGGAAAGTCAAGAAACCAGCTTGGTTTCACATCCAGTCATCAAAGGCTCACAAATTAGGGACGCCATGTACTTCTGGAGAGGATGTTGGGGGGGGGGGGCAGCTGACATCAAGATAACTGAAAGCCCATTTAAGAAAGAGTGAGGCTCTCACCTCCCTGACACTCTACAGAGCATTTTCCACACACTGGCAAAACCTGGAAAGTTATTTTCTGGAGATGGTTAAAACCAAATCCTCTTGACCAGGGGCACTGGGATCAAATGAAGGCATCGGTGTTATCCCAGCACAGTCCTGAAGTGAGCAAATACATACTGAATCCCAAGACAGTTCCTCCCACTGAGCTCCCGGAACTCTGGCAACCAGCGGTCACCCTGCTCTGGCCAGAGCTTGGTAGAGTCTGATTTCTCGTGGGACTCTGACAAGCCCATTGAGAATGACCTAAAGATACTGAATAAGGGTCTTCAAATAAACTTCCTTGTTAGATAATTGGACAGTGAAATCAAAATTCAGTAAGCCCTAAACACAAGCTCAGAGCTTTCAAATTTGAAAAAATAATTTTTTAATGGAGACACAATTGACTTACAAAAAAATGACAATTTCTTTGGTTCAAACACAGTTGTAAAACCACCATTAGAATCAGGGTAAAGGGCGCACGTGGGTGGCTCAGTCAGTTTAGCGTCCAGATTTAGTGCAGGTCATGATCTCATGGTTCATGGGTTCAAGCCCTGCATTAGGCTCTGTGCTGACAGCTCAGAGCCTGGAGTCTGCTTTGGATTCTATGTCTCCCTCTTTCTCTGTCCCTCCCCTGCTCATGCTCTGACTCTCTCTGTCAAAAATAAATAAACATTAAAAAAATTTTTTAAGAAGATATAAATATTATAACATATATACACTTAACAATAGAGCACCAAAATATATTAAAAATTAGCAAATGGAAAGAGAAATAGATAGTTCTACAATAGAGAATTCAATACCCTACCTTTAAGAATAGATAGAACCAGACAGAAGATCAATGAAGATATGGAGCACTTGAACAACATTATAAGCCAAAATTAGACCTAATAGACATTTGGGAAACTCCACTGAACAAAAGAATATGCATTCTTCTCAAGTGTACTTGGAATGTTCTCCAAGATATTTTAGACCATAGAACAAGTCTTACTAAATTTAATAAGTTTTAAAAGTTTCAAGTCATACACATGTATTTTCTGATCACAATGGAATAAAATTAGAAATCAATGACAGAAAACTGGAAAAAGCACAAATAAGTGGAGAGTAAACAACATTTCTTTTTTTTTAATTTCTTTTAATGTTTATTTATTTTTGAGAGAGTGAAAGAAACAGAGCGTGAGTGGGGGAGTGGAAGGGGGGGTGGGACACAGAATCTGAAGCAGGCTCCAGGCTCTGAACTGTCACCACAGAGCCCGATGCAGGGCTCAGCCCCAACTGACTGAGCCAACCAAGTGCCCCTAAACAACATTTCTTAAACAATCACGCAATTAGGGGCGCCTGGGTGGCTCAGTTGGTTAAGTGTCCGACTTCAGGTCAGATCATGATCTCACTGTCTGTGAGTTCGAGCCCCGCATCGGGCTTTGCTCTGACAGCTTGGAGCCTGGAGCCTGCTTTGGATTCTGTGTCTCCCTCTCTCTGCCCCTCTCCTGCTCATGCTCTGTCTCTCTCTGTCTCAAAATAAATAAAAAGCATTAAAAAAATAATAATCATGCAACTAAAGAAGAAATCACAAGGGAATTTAGGAAATGCCTTCAGATGAATGAGAACAAAAAAACCCAAAACATACCAAACTTACAGGATGCAGTGAAAGCAGTGTGAAGAGGGAAATTTATAGCAGTAAATGCTCTCTTCAAAAAGAAGAAAGATCCCAAATTGATCATCTAATTATATAACTTAAGGAACTAGAAGATGCAGAGCAAGCTAAATCCAAGGCTAGCAGAAGAAAGCTGATAGTAAAGATTACAATAAAAATAAAACACAGAATAGAAAGTTATGTAGAAAATCAACAGAACCAGAGTTGATTTTTGAAATTATCGACAAGATCGTCAAACCTCTAGTTAGATTGACTAAGACAAAAAAAAAATGAAGATTCAAATTTCTAAAATCTTAAATGAAAATGGGAACATTACTACCGATTGTATAGAATTAAAAGGATTATAAGAGAGCACTATGAACAGTTGAATGCTAACAAATTGGATAACCCGGATGAAATGGGCAGATTCCCAGAAACACACAACCTACCAAGACTGAATCATGAATAAATAGAAAATCTGAATAGATTGATAAATAGTATGTAGACCAATTCGGTAATCAAAAAACACCCAACAAATAAAAACCCTGGGATAGATGGTTTCGCTACTGAATTCTATCAAACATTTAAAGAACTAATATCAATCCCCTCCGAACTTTTCCAAAAACCTGAAGAGGGGCGAAACACTTCCTAACTTACTCTAAGAGGCCAGCATTGCCCTGATACCAAAGCCAGAAGAAGACACTTCAAGAAAAGAAACTAAGACCAATATGCTTTATGAATATTGATGCAAAAATCTTCAACGAAATACCAACAAACTGAATTCAGTTTAGAAATATTAAGAGGATTATACACCATATAATTATACACCATAACCATGTGAGATTTACATCAGGAATGAAAGGATGGTTCAACTTACGAAAAGCAATCAAATACACCACATTAACAGAAAAATGGAAAAAACAAACACACCCACATGACTATCGCAATCGATGTCAAAATTTTTGATAAAATTCAACACACTTTCTTGATTAAAAAAAACATTCAACAAATTAGTAATAGAAGAAAAACTTTGTTAACAAAGTAAAAACCATATATGAAAACCCTACACTTAACGTCCAACTCAATGGTAAAAAGACTGAAAGTTGGGGTGCCTGGGTGGCTTAGGCCGTCAAGCACTTGACTTCAGCTCAGGTCATGATCTCACAGTTTTTGAGTTGAGCCCCATTTGGGGTGAGCATAAGCCCTGTATCAGGTAAGCCCCATTTATCTCTTTCTCCCTCTCTCCCTCATCTCTCTCTCTGCCCCTCAGGGGATTCTCTCTCTCTTCCTCTCTGCCCCTTACTCACTTGAGTGCTTTCTTAAAAAAAAAAAAAAAAAAAAAAAAAAGACTGAAAGCTTTCCCACTAGGATCAGGAAGAAGGCCAGGATGCCTGGTTTGGCCATTTGTATTCAACATAGTACTGGAAGTTCTAGCCAGAACAATTACAAAACCCGAAGGATTATACTTACACACACACACACACACACACACACACACACACACATACACACACACAGAAAAGGCTGGGACCAGATGGCTTCCCTGGTGAATTCTACCAAACATTTACAAAGAATTAACACCAATCCTTATCAAAGTTTCCCAAAAACTGAAAAGGAGGGAACGCTTCCAAGCTCATTTTATGAGATCAGGATTATACTGCTACCAAAGCCAGAAAAAGACACTACAGGAAAAGAAAAGTCCAGGTCAATGCCCCTTAGGAATACAGATTCAAAAATCCTGAACAACATACTATCAAAGTAAATTCAGCAGCATATTAAAAGGATTATGTATCATGACCAAGTGGGATTTATCCCCAGAATGCAAGTGTACTTCATAATAAGAAACTCAATCAATGTAATACATCACATTAATAGAATAAAGAATGGAGAGTGGCTGGGGCACATGTAGCACAGGCAAAATGGCCATACCAACCCGGTTCAACTCCTTCACCTCATTCTTCAACTCCTCATAATCTGGCATCCGTGCCTCCACAAAAACAGTTTTGCATAAAACTAAACAGCCCTAAAACCCGCAGTTACTTGTTCCTTCTCACCTTGTTGCGTCCATCCGCAGCACCGACACCGCTGACCAGTCTATGCCTCTTGAGCTGTGACCATCCCCCGGCTTCCATGACACTATTTACTTTGTCTTCTTTGTGTCTCTGGCTGGGTCGCAGGCACTAAATACTCACTTGATCGTTAAATATTGGAGTATCTTAACTCAGTTCACTGCTCTCTTCTCCTTCCACACCGTCTCCCATTTGGATGATGATTTTCGATTAGCACTGATACGTCAACAACACCCAAACTCACTTTAGGTCCAGACCTCATCCCTCTGGACCTCAGACCCAGATCTACGATGTGCCTGAGTGGAGGGATGCCTCAAAGCCATCTCAAACTCAACCAGACCGAGGCCAAACCCACAGTCTCCCTCCAAGGCTTAGTCCAGTCCCGTCTAGTGATAGTAAAAGAAACCCAGAATCCTCACTGACCCTCCCACAGGCTCTACCACCGCTCTATGTTAACTCTGTCTCCTGGACATCTCTCAAACCCACCCCCTTCCCTCCACCTCCATCACCACCTCATCCCAAGGCACCGCCTCCTCTCATCTGCATTACTGCCTTTGCTGGTCACCTGGTCTACCCACACTCACTCCTGGTCCCATTCACTTTGTTCTCCACACTCCTGCCAGAGAGATTTTTTTCCAAACACAGATGTAGTCTGGGACACTGAGGCACAGAGAGACTGACATGCTTGCCTGAGGCCACATAGAAGCCAGTGGCCCAGACTGGGAGACAGAGAATTGACCTTCAGGGCCCATGGGCTCAAACCCTCATCCCTGTGATTCCTAGGCTGTGGGTAGGGCTCAGGTCAGAGTTGGCCAGGAAAGAGATTTGCAATGGAAGTGAGGTTTCAGCTATTGCTGGGGTATCTCTTCTGTTCCCAGAACCTGCATGGAAGAGATCCCTGCTGTAGGATATGTTCACATGCATGCTCCACCCAGGGTGCTGGGAGCAGGAAGGCCAGCAGGCCATCACTGCTGTCTCTACAGCCATTCTCTGGGCCTGAGGGGCTTCAGGCCAGATTGTGAACTACATAGTTCAGCAGCTGGGGGTGTCACTGATTGTGACTTCAAGGGCTTCTGATGTCACAATGAGCCTGTGGGCCTGGCCTATTGGGGCACTAGGGCCAGTGCTCCTGGGGTAGCATGGAAGCCAGGACCATGGCCAGCTTCTGCCCTTCTGGCATCACGTAAGCCAGCCCGTGAGAACCCTGTAGCTTGAACAGTTCAATCGCCCACTCGTTTCCAGCTGGAGGCTCCGTGCACCAAGGCCTGTGTTTCTTTACGTTGCTGAACCAAGAGAGTGCTGTTGCCAGGGCCCTGCCTCCATGCTCTGGGACCAGTCTTGGGGGTTGAAGGGGCACAGCATCTCTCTCACACCTGGGTAGGGGCAATGCCAGGGAGCCCTGATCTAAGCCCCGATCATCATCACTGCCAGGACTTGGGGAGGCAGTCTGGGCAGCTGGAAAGGACAGTTCTGGGTCAGCTTGGGAAGCCACAGTGAGATGGTGCCTGTGACAGAAGGCCATGATGTCAGAGTCCCACCCTGGGCTCTGCAGGGGCCACCCTGCCCCCGAGGGAGGTAGATTCAGCCCCGTCAGTTTGCAGGGTCACACGCATGGCTTAGGGGGTCTGCAGGTAGGTACAGGGCAGATGTGAGGGGTGCCCCTTCCCCTGCCTCCTCCAGACTCCTAGGTTCCTGTGGTAGGGCTTCTTCCTCGGGTCCGTCGTTGGTGTGGTCGCCTCTTCTAGCCCCATTCAGGACTGTCTAAGGCTGTGAAGTCCTGATGGGCTTCTGGACCCCACCTCTTCCCCTGCTCACCCGGTGGGGGGCAACATAGGCAAACACTTAAACTTTCAGGGCTTTGGTGTCTTTACCTGAAAAACAGGGGTGATCATATTCTGTTCTCCATCAGGTCAAGCATAGAGCTTAGCAAACGCTTCGCTGAGCCCAGAGCCTGGGCTTTCCACCATGACACAGGCACCATCTTGGGCCAGGTCCCTCATCTGGCTTCTCAGGAGGAGGAGGGCCAAAAGCCATAGCCAGGAGTTAGCCACCTGCCCAAGTATGGCTGACAGTAAACGGCTGTAGGGCCAGGACTATGAAAGGGACCCCACCTCAAGCAAAGCTCTTTGCCAGGTGGGCAAGTCAGTGGAAAAGGCCCCCTGCTCAGGGTCAGGAAGACCTTCGGGTAGGATTGAGGGGACAGGTCGCAAGCAGGGCTGCTGCTGACATTTCTGGGCCAGGCAAAGGCCCTCTGGGAACGCTGATCTTCCAGAATCAGAGACCGGGCCAGCCGGGGAGGTGAGTGGGGTGTGCTGGGCTCACAGATAGGTGGGCTTGGCCTTGGACTAGGAGTGTCTGTGTCCAGTGAGGCCATTCAGCTCCTGTCGAGGACCCCGGGGTCAGTGTGCCATAACACTGGAGCAGACAGCACCACAGCCAACTCCCACCCCCTGCCCAAGGCAAGGACACCCTCTGCCCACAGTGAGGGTTTCCAGAAGCCCTCATAGCCCCAGAGGTGAAAGGAGCAGTATGGGCAACATGGCCCATTTCACCGAGTCCCCACTGGAACAGCCTTGCCCGAGGTCCACTGGCCTCCTGGGGACCCCAGAACCCCAGACCTTGGAAAAGCACCGTGTTCTCCCTTGGCATCCCTCCAGATTTCACTAGGTTTTTTACCGCGGGTGGGGTGTAGCTGCGGTGAATAGAAAGGGAAGAGAGCCCACAGGTCAGCCTGCGGCACGGGGAGGACGAGGGAGCAGAGTGGTGTGAGGGAGGGAAGCCACACGGCAGCCACACGGGCCCTGCGTTCACGCGTGTGTGCCTGTGCATGTGTGTGTGTGGAGACACAAAGCTAGGTGGATGGCTAGTTACTTTTCACCTTCCCAACATGGGTTGGTGAGTGCAGACATTTCCAGAGTTTGCGGGGAAGAGGCCTGTTGGTTTGAGTTCTCTAGCGCAGACCCTGGGACAGGCCCGCGAGTGCAGGTACTTTGGGAGCGGCTCACAGGAGGCACAAGCAGGGGGCTGGAAGTGAGGAGGGGCCAGAAGGAGACATAGTGTGTGGTCACCACGGTGGGCAACCCAGCCCAGTCCCACTGGGTCCTTTGGCCGGCGGAGCTGTCCCCACCGAGGGGAGAGGCAGCCGGGACATTTGTCTGCAACTCCCCCTATGTCGCTGCCCCCCCTCCGCCCCCTCCCCCACCACCACCAAGGCTGCTTCTGAGGGCAGAAGCCTCCTGGGGCTCACGTGACTTGTGTGTGCGCCTGGCACGCGTGTGCAGCCAGAGAACAGCTCTCAGAGTGGCAGACACGACCTCCCTGCAGAGGTGGGAGCAGGGCGGGTGTGGGGGGCTGCTGAGGGTACCCTGCTCCAAGTCCCGGCCTGACACTAGCTCGTCAGCCAGCCCCGCTTCTGGGCGTCTTTCCACACCAGGAGCCAGTGCCCCGCTGTGGCTTCACCCGTCCGCTCGAGGGACCAAATCTGGAGCCAAGGATGGCAGGGGGCTGGCTCTATCACAAGCTGTAAGCTCACATGTTCACGACCCGATGACTGTTCTGGCCACGGTAAAGATACATTAGCACAGACAGTGGTGGGCAAGGGTCGGGCGATTCGATGGCAAAGGAAACAGTAGTGGTCAGGCTCTTAACCCCTGACCTACCTGCATGTGCACCGGGTGCCTTAAAAGGACAGTCCCTCGTACACGGCTGGTTGAGTACCAGAAACGGTGCAGCCGTTCTGGAAGGCTGTTTGGAAGCTCCTGTTACAACTGATACCCCTGGGGCGCCTGGGCGGCTCAGTCGGTTGAGCATCTGACTCTTGATTTCGGCTCAGGTCATGATCTCACAGTTTGTGCGTTTCAGCCCGTGTTGGGCTCTGCGCTGACAACATGGAGACTGCTTGGGATCCTCTCTCTTTCTCTCTCTCTGCCTGTCCCCTGTTCACTCTCTATCTCTCCCTCCCACAAAAAATAAATAAACCGAAACAAATTTTAAAAAATAAATGAATAAAATAAATAAAACCAACACTGCTCAGCACTGGAAAAAAGAACCACCCACTGATTCTCCCACCCACTGGGAGAATTCCCAAGGGAGTGATGCTGGGAGAAAGAAGCCAGGCTCCCAAAGATGCCTACTGGGTAATTCCATTGGTACAACGCTTGTGAAATCCCATCAGTATAGACATTAGAACAGATTCGTGGTTGCTGGGGTTCGGGATGGGCTGTTTGGTTGAGAACCATCCCAGGTGCAGGTACACAAAGCTGCGTGCACACACACACACACACTTGAGAGTGTTCATAACAGGTGCAGTGTGGTGAGGCTGGGCATCAGTGACAGGCCAGCATGACTCGGCCTTCATTCAACCCCACGAGGCTGGCAGGGCCCCCAACTTCTGTCCCCTCTGCGGTCCTCAGGGGATACCGTGTGCCTGGTCTGGGTCCAGAACGGCTCCTCCCACCGCCTCTCTGGCTCTGAGATGCCTCCTCTTGCCTTCCAGCCATGGCTGAAGGGTGTGCCAGAGTTTAACCCCCTTCCATGATGAGGTTGAAGGACCCCAAGAAGTACCCCCAATATAAGAAGAGGAGCACCAAGACCCAGGAAAATTTTGCCAGAAAGTTTCCGTACAGGTACAAGACCTCCCCACCACTAGGGCAAAGTCCCGCCTCCCCTCAGCTCACCCCCTAGCACATTCCATGGCCTGGGCCTGGGGTGGGGTTTTTCATCCCCAGGGAGCTCCCTGTGCAGCTCTGTGACAGTCTGGGTTTCACCTTCTCCACCCCCATCCCAATCTGAGCTGACGGCCTCTAGGTGGGTGCCCAGGACCCCCGGGGCCATCCCAGAGCCATAGCCAGCTGCTTGCCTCTGGGCCAATGGCCTCACAGGAACCACCTGAGGAGCATGTTCGTGAACACCTCCCCCTACCAAACATGTGATGGGATCAGATTGGGGTGGGGACTGGTTTGTAAAGCCCCCAGGGCACTCAGAAAGCAGCAGAGACCCCCAGACTGGGCAGCTCTGGGGCCTCAGCCAGCAGCAGTTACTAAATGTTTTGTGTAGGGTCCTGGGGGAAAAAAATGCAGCAACTCTGGAGGGCTTCCTAGCTGTGTGACCTTGGGCAAATCACTTGACCTCTCCCTGCCTCATTTCCTCATCTACAAAGTGTTGGCAACCAGACTTACCTCATAGCACGGTTGTGAATTGACATGTGGGTTAATGTTGATAAAGCGCTTAGAACGCCACCTGGCAAGCAGAAAGGTCCAGATGACCAAGAGCTATTCATGTGGCTGATGGCTGCCGGTCACCTAAAGATGCCAGGTGCCCCACTGCAGGTTCTCTTGGCTGACGGCCCCCAACGCAGAGTTCCCGAAGCCCTGGGAGGCCACGAAGAGAAATGACTCACTGCGGGATCAGCTGCCCCTGCAGAAGATGCTGGTGCCAACAAGATCCATTCCAGTCAGAGGGTAAGTGTCAGGCCCAGGATGTGGACAGCCACCGCTGCCTATTGACCACGCACAAGCCTCCCACCCCAGGTCTGTACACAGACGTTCATGACCCAGCATGCTCCACGTCTAACCTGAGGAAACCGAGGTCCAGAAAGGAGGCGCTAATGTCCTGTGGCTCCTTCCACAGCAAGGCAGTTTGTGGGAGAGGCTGCAGGGGACCCTCGGGCGGGCGGGCCCCGTCCGCAGGTGGTGAAGCAGGCCTGAGGGGGTGGGGGCTTTGCTGCCATCCTTCCACACGGCACAGGCAAAGCAGAGGAAGGGCCAGCAAGCTTTGGGTCTCCGTGCAGCCTGCTCTGAGGGTGGAGGCACTTGCAAGGGACTCTTGGACTGGCCACCTCTAAACTGACCACATAGATGCAAATGCACCTCCCACCCACGGGCACACACGGTGAAGCACCCAGAAACCCTTGGGAAGACCCCACCACACAACATTTCACGTACTTGCCCTGTCACTGGGCTGGCTGGCACCCACCAGCTGTTACACAATGAAGGGCTTCCCTGACTAGTTGGTGGGGGGCATCACCCCACCTCCCAAAGACCCTAGCTCCGCCCTGATTGCCTCTGCGCCTCCCTCCAACTCCAAGCCCTGTGTCTGTTCTGACTGGCCAAGCCCCTGGCTCCACACACTGTATATCACCTCTGGCAGGTCACAGAGACACCTGCACAGTCCCCTAACCAGATATCCGGGGAAGCAATTAAAACACTCAGGCTTGTGCGCACGCACACACACACACACACACACACACACATGCACACAGTTGCGTGCCTATTCCCTGCCCCTACTGGCCCTGACTTTTGTCCTGGGTGTCACGTTCCCTCCCTCATCTGGCTGTGGGCTCTTGCTCCAAATGTCTGGACCGATCCAGTGGGCGCTGAACTGCAGAGGCTGGAGTCTGAGAGCACAGGGGGTCCTGAGTCTCAGCTTCTACTGCTGCAGAATGGGATCAGCTTCCACCCAGGCATCCTGTGGGGACCAGTCAGGCTGTGCACAAGGGTCCAGACTCTTGGTGCTGGGGCCTGCCCCAAGGGTCTGCTATGGGAAGAGGTCTCCTGGCGGATGACACAGAGCAGAGATCTGGAGGACAAACCGAAGTGGTCAGTGGATGTGTCAGGGAGCTCTGGAGGCCGTGGGCTTCTTAACCCACCAGGGCCCAGCACCAGTGGGGAGCCAGTCACTCCCCTGGGGTGGAGGGGTGGGCAGGGGCCGTGAGCTCCAGGGCAGGCAGGGGGCTGTGGCTGTGGGGCCTCTGCCAAAGGCTTGAAGTAATGGGGAGCAGGCGGCAGAGATCCCCCACCTCGTCCTCCCCTCTGAACCCCCGCCAGCCCTCTCTTGGGGAATTGACCAGAGTGGGATTGTTGGGGGCCAAACGGCCACGGCCAGCAGGTGCCAAAGTAGGGCAGAGAGTGGATGGGGAGAGAGGGTAAGAGAGGGCATGGGGGCCCGGGTGAGAAGCAGGAACCTTATACGAAGAGATGCTCCAGGCAGCAGAAGTCAAGTGCAAACGTCCTGAGGTGGGACAGATTAATGTCCCACTTAAGGAATTTGAAGTGCCATTTTTCGGGATGGTTAGGAGACAGGTAGGGGAGAACGTTAAATGCCAACATTTGTCTGAGGAGGAGTGGGGAGCCACTGAAGTCTGGGGAGCAGGAGGGTAGCATGTCCAGATCTGATGTAGCTGTTAGAGAACGCTGCCTAGGGGAGGATCGGTGGCCTCACACAACGCTGATGCACCTTCTGGCAGGCACGAAGATGACACTCAGTGTCTGGGCAGGCCTGGGGGACCAAGTCCTGGCCACGTAGGAATTCTGACTTGGACATATGGGTGGGGGGCTGGTTAGGAGGGCAGCAGAGGCTGTTGTGGGGTCCCAGGGCAGGTCTGGGCAGGGAGCAGAGACTTGGCTGTGGCCCTGGCCGACGTCTCTGGACCAGCAGGGTTCCATGTGGCTTCTCTAGGCTTGGGGCACCAGATTTTACATCACTGTCCAGCCTCAGCCCTCCGCCGCTGCCGCCTCCACAGAGCTACCTTTGGGAATTCCAGCTACTGAGCCACCGTTTCCCTGGGTCAGGAGTCCCTGCTGCCCTCACTGGTGCCCATGCTGCCCACCCCTCCAGAGGCCTCTCCTAGAGCCCGGCTCTGTGCGGCCTCCCCCTCGGCCACCTTGCAGTGGCCCCAGAGCCCTCCCTTCCAGACAGAGGTGAACTTGAGTGGGGGGCACCGCTTCGAAGGGGCTATTCATCTCCTCAGAACCCACACCGTGTGAATAAACATCGCAGGTTCACATCCTGTATCCACTTGCATGGAACACTTTGCTTCCTGAGCCTCCGTGTTCTCATCTATGTTTAATCTCGAGGGGTTGGCGTGAGAGTTAGTGAGAGGACGGACGTCATTTCCAAGAACTGATTCCAAAGATGTACTCACACATGTGAGGAAACGTATGTGGACAAAACATTCATGACAGCGCCCTAAGAAACAGCGAAGCATCGGAGGCCACCTAATATCCACTAATAGGGGGCTGTTCAGTGACATCAGGGCTGTACCCCAAAACAGTAGGCGGCCACGGAAATGAAGAAACAGCTCTTGATATAATGCTCTCGAGCAATCCACAAAGCATATTAAGAATTTTTTAAAGGCACAGCAGAAGTGTGGCTGATATGCTCCTGCATGTGTGTGTGTGTGTGTGTGTGTGTGTGTGTAGTAGGTAATAATCAGGACCTCTGGGTAGAACTGGGGAACTTGGCGACAGGGCTACTAATTTCTTCAATTTTCATACATGAACCTAACAGCACGCCGTCGGTGCATTACAAAGTCTTCAAAGGAAGTATACGTAATACCAACTGCTTTGGAGTTTGTAATGGCGGCACTACGTAGGAGGGTGCCTGCTGAGGATGTGAGGATTTCCTCTGCTCTGCTCTACAAAGAGAGGGACTAGGACGTCACCTTGGAGTCCTTGGGTGAATAAAATTGGGGACACTAACGATAGCCCTTTCCCTAGGAGAGAGGGTGTGGGGACCCTGAAAATGGCTATGGGGGCTGCACTGAGTAAGGTGGACAAGGGCCCTATTCCAGAAAGAAAGGGGAATGAGGTCCCCAGTGGAGTGAGAATTGCAAAGGGGCCCTCCCCAGGCCCTGGGGACAGGTGGGTGCTGGTTCTCAGCCTGCAGGAGGCAGAAGTCAGTTCTGCTGCATGCTCTTGGGGTGTCTAGGGTGCAGAGGACTGCCACAGGGTGGACACCCCAGCAAAAAACTCTGGGCCTCCCTCCCTCCAGGCCCAGGTGGGAAGCAGGCCTGGTGTACCATGCAGCATCTGGTGGTAGAAGGAAGCAGGGACCCCCCCAGGGTCCCCTCCTGTTGGGGTCGCTGACCTCCACTTGGACTGTGTGTGTCTCAGGAGTTTTCCTGCAACGTGCACAGCTGTGTCCTACTTGATATATATACAATACGGTGCTGCACGCCTGTGATGCAGCAGAAGGATCAAGTGACACGTGACCGATGCTTACACCTTCCTGGGAGCTTCTTCTCCAGCGGCGCCCTGCCGCCTCCCTCTGCCGAAGGTAACCACATCTCCCTCCTAACCTTTTAAAACGAGTATCTCGAGGGGTGCCTGGGTGGCTCAGTCGGTTGGGCGTCCGACTTCGGCTCAGGTCATGATCTCGTGGTTCATAGGTTCGAGTCCCACGTTGGGCTCTGTGCTGACAGCTCAGAGCCTGGAACCTGTTTCAGATTCTGTGTCTCCCTCTCTTTCTGCCTCTCCCCCCACTCACACTCTGTCTCTCTCAAAAATAAATAAACATGAAAAAAAATATTTAGGGAAGAAGGAGCTATCTGGATGCAAAATAGTGCAGCCACTCTGTAAAACAGCATAGAGGTTTCTCAAAAAATTAAAAATAGAACTACCTATGACCCAGCAATGGCACTACTAGGTATTTATCCAAGGGATACAGATGTGCTGTTTCGAAGGAGCACATGCACCCCAATGTTTATAGCAGCACTATCAACAATAGTCAAAGTATGGAAAGAGCCCAAGTGTCCATCAATGGATGAATGGATAAAGAAGATGTGGTATATAGATACAATGGAGTATTACTTGGCAATCAAAAAGAATGAAATCTTGCCATCTGCAACCACATGGATGGAACTGGAGGGTATTATGTTAAGTGAAATTAGTCAGAGAAAGACAAATATATGACTTCACTCATATGAGGACTTTGAGAGACAAAACAGATGAACATAAGGGAAAGGAAGCAAAAATAATATAAAAACAGGGAAGGGGACAAAACCTGAGACTCTTAAATATGGAGAACAAACTGAGGGTTACTGGAGGGCTTGTGGGTGAGGGATGGGCTAAATGGGTAAGGGGCATCAAGGAAGACACTTGTTGGGGACACACAGGGGATGAATCACTGGATTCTACTCCTGAAATCATTATGGCACTCTATGCTAACTAACTTGGATGTAACTTAAAAATAAATAAGTAAAATAGTAAAAAACAAAGGAGCTGTCGGTCCTGCTGTGTGCCGAGTGTTTCTCCGTCCATGATGTCCTCAAAGAAGAAAACAGACCCTTCAGGAAGCATGCACGGCAGAAGTCCTCACAGGGAAATGGACAACACCTAAATGTTTGCGTGCAGAGGGATGAGGTAAGCATATCACGGCGGCCCATAGAGCAACCCGGGGCATGCCACCAGCATTTAAGTGCGACCATCCAGATCCCGGATTGTCCTGGTGCCGTGAGCACAGCCACAGTAAAACATACATCGGCAGAGAGCTGAAGCCACCCGAGGAACAGGCACAGTCAACAGCGTGCCCAGGGGTGTGGATCTGTCTTCTAAGAATTTATCCTGTGATCGTACCCACATACGCAGGACGAGAACTATGCAGGGACATTCACCGCGTCACAGTAACGCTAACGGACACAAATTAACCCAATTGCCGATCATTTAGGGACCAATGAAATAAAAGCAAGTCTGCAATGGAGTCCTGATTGGTCCCCTGTCCCAAGCTGGGTTCCCCCTGGAGCAGATCTGGAGATAAGGATATGGATGCAAGTAGTGTCATTGGGAAGAGATTCCAGGAAGCCCCAGAGAGACACGGGGACGAGAAAGGAGGCAGGGGGTGTGCTCTTGAGCTGGCGCCACTGAACCCCAGGGGAGAACTCTGCAGGTCATGCCTCAGTGGTATCCCACCGGAGGGGCAAAGGCTGCAGTATTTGTCCCCCAACTTCCAGCAGACGTGGGTTGAGGGCTGCCCGGGAACACCGACTCCCTGCACACCCAATATCCCTGTGTTCAGGCCAAGCAGGTCAGAGGGAACCCACAGGAGGGCTGCGGGTGCGGTGGCTGGGAGCCACTGGGGCACAGTACCTGGAAGTGGTTAGCGGGATGTGGGCCGGGGGTGGGGTGGGTACTGTCCCCAGCCTCCCCTGAAGCAGGGGCATAGCGGTAGGTAGGCTGCTATGGTAGGCTCTGGCCGATGGCACCTGACTGGAGGCAGAATGTGGAATCCATCCACAGTGTGCGTCTTCAACATTCTGATGCTTGAGAAGAGGATGATCTGGTCTTGCGGACCACGTGGAGGAGGGCTACAGCCTAGGGACAGGGGAGCAGCAGGAGAGAAGGAGTCTGTGTCCCCAGTGGCTCCGTGGAGCAGCTGTTCTGACTCCCTTCTGCTGAACGAGAGGAGTTACCGTTGTTGAACTTGTGCCGCAGGCAGCCGCGCCTTCACCCCAGGAAGAGGGCTGCAGGCCCGTGGGGAAGGGCAGCACCCCGAGGCGTGGCCCACCGACCTGGCAGGGTGCCGTAACGACCCAGCAACCTGAGCAGCTGTGGGTCTTGCCTTCACCCGGAGGCCACCCAGCCAGCCGCCAAGGCCAGCAGATGCCGCTGGCTTCGATTCCGAAACTGAATAATGCATGAAGTGCTGTTGTTACAAAGAACCGGGGATTTATTTTAGCACAACTTTAAATGATGGAAATACGCCTCCCAGGAAGCCGCCTGGATGACAAAGCCACAAAATAAAATTGAAAAAACAAAACACAACACAACAAAAACAAACCAATACCATAACTACAAAAAATCCGGGAAACGTTTTCCTGACAAAGCCAGAAACAGCAGAACGCTAAAACGTTCTAAACAAGTCTTTGCAACCCAACCCACCGGTGTCACTTCCACGCTGGGGAGGGCGGTGACCAGCACCACTCAGTTCTGAGAGATGGAAAACCAGGAAATAAAAGTTCCCAGTACATTAAAATGCCCAGTTTGTGCTTTGGATCCCTTTAGGAACTGGTGCAGCGTTTTAACAGAAAATCTGGGCGCCCTCTTGTCCAGCTATTCACGTGAGACCCCGTCTTCCTCGGGCCATCAGAGGACCCAGCTGGGACCTTGCCATTGAGGGGTGGGCAGTCAGCCTGTGATCAGTGAGGACAGACACGTTCTGGCGCCAGCCAGAGAGGAAGCAGGTCAGAGGACACCGGAGTATGATGAATCCCCCAGGGCCAGCAGGACAGGAGGAAGGGGTGCCTCTAACCCTAGAAGGCCTGGGGTGTGGGCCTTGCGGTCACAGCAGAGAGTACATCAGGTGCCATCAGCTGGGGGCAGGCAGTGGAGTGCCTCTCCCGCATGACAGAGTGTGCGTGCATGTGACGAGCTACAGGATGCAGCAGGCACCGAGGAGATGGCAACAGGTCGTGTGATGACCGAACGGGAGGGTGACTTCTAAAGGTGACCACCTGGTTCTGGGTAACACCTGAGTGGGTGATAACTTCAGCAAACAGGTCACATCACAGGCTGTGTGGGCACCGAGGAAGCTCGGAACAAAGGTGTGTGCCATCGAAGTGGGTGTGGGACAGCTGACCAGGATGTGGTGTGGGACACGGTGTGGGTATAGCGTACGGGGGAGCACGTGGGCAACAGGGGGCCAGGAACAAGGACACAGGGCCTCCGGGCATGTCACAGGCCCGGCCCCTCCCCCCTCCCCCTGGTAACGGTTCAGGGTCCTGGGCTTTCCACAGCCCTCCAGTGAGTGGGGTGAGACTTCACAGGGAGCCCAGAGGCGGCCCCTCCCCAAGTTCACAGGGCTGGCTGCCACTGAGCCCCACTGGCAGGGCCCAGGACACAGTGGCCGTGAAGGCCTCAGCAGGCTCCTGAGAAGAGGGAACCCTAGGACTGGCCTGGAGGGAAGAGCCTCCACTGCAGACACAGGGAACAACATCAACAAAGCCCGAGGCGTGAATGTGACTGAGTTGCCGGTCCCTGCCAGCCTGGCCCTGTGACCAGGCTCACAGGCCCTCACTGCAGGGTGTGGGGGCACCACCAGAGAAGTTTGGCCTCATCCCTGCCAAGCTGTCCTACCTCAGCTGTGTTCTGATGTCTGTTTCTCAAACCTCAAGCGTACCCTGCCCTGTTCTTCCCAAAGTACTGGCATTTTACTTTATCATCCAAGGAAACTGAAAAAGGACACCATATATTCAACCAGTCACTAAGGGGACTTTCAGTCCTTCCTAAGGGAGCACTCCCACAACTGGCTGTCTTCCCAAAGCCAGAAGGGTATCCACCCTGACACACGCTGCAAATACACACACACACACACACACACACACATACACACTGAGCTGGTTTCAGCTTTGATATTCAGCCTAAGCAGATCGAAAGGTTAGACTTCCCCCCCAAGTTCTCCCAGTTGCCCCTCCAGGCAGAATTTAGCACGCCCCATTCACAGTGCACAGACTCCTTACCCCTCTGCCCATATAGCCCTTCACACCGGTGCGCTGCTGTGAAGGTAACCCAGGCTCTCCGTCTCTCTCTCGCCTGATCTTCCTGACCACCTGGCATTTTTGTGCCATTTAGCAGCAAAGGAAAACTGAGGCTCAGAGGTTTGTTGAGATCCCCAAGATCGGACAAACCCCATGCAGCGGAGCAAATGGCAAAGTGAAGCAGAGAAACTCCAAACGTCAGAAAATAACAAAACGTTTATTTCAAAAACATGAGCTCCCCAGCTCACCAAGGTCCTATAAAACCGGGCACCATTCTGAGCTCTGTGAGCACACACGGAAGACTTGGGATCTGGCCAGACTGAGGTCAAAGGTGGGGCCACAGTGCTGCTCTGTGACAGGCAGAGTGGAAGGCAACTCAGGATGGGCTCCAGAGCCATGCCCACTGTCACGGATGGCTCTAGCCTGAGCCCAACGAGGGACAGGGATGTGACCACCAAAGCAGGTGAGGTGAAGAGGTCACACCGAACCATCATTTCTGCTCTGTTGCACCACAGACAGGTTTGGGGGCAAAGCCGACCCCCCAAAATGGCCTCAAACGAAAACAGACTAGTTATTCAATGCTCTCCCATCCAGGGGTCTGGAGAAAGGCCGTTCAGCTGGAGCAGTCAGAGGAAACAAGCGTCAAGTGACAGGCAGTCACACAAGGTGGACTGCACCTAAACCTGGCTAGGTGTGCTGGCCAAGCAGGGAATCGCGGGGGCAGTGGTGCTTAGAGTGGAGTCCCGGGCGGGTGGCACCAGCATGGAGGTGCAGGGGACGGTGGGGGTGGGGACCACCAGAAATGCATACTCTCCAGTCCACCCGAGACCCCGGGGCATCCACATGCCAGGCTCCGCCGCCGGGACTCCGCGGCCTAGTGCAGCCGCAGGTAGGAGGGAGCAGAGTAGTTGAAGAGCAGGAAATCCATCCTGTAGAGGTCGTAGAGACGCCGCTGGTAAAAGGGGCTGATGTCCCGGAAGAGGCGCTCGGCGAGGTCGCGCGCGGCGGCAGCCTTGGCCCGGGGCGGTGGCGCGGGGAAGCGCAGGTCCGGCGCGCCCACCAGGTCGAGCACGAAGGCCGCGTCCTCCGCCAGCGTCTCGAACTTGCCCACCACGTCGTAGCGCAGGCGGCACGGGTGGCAGAGCGCGTGCGCGCGCTCCCAGTGCTCGTTGAAGGGCTCCTCGCGGCGCGTGCGCGGGTCCAGCAGGTAGGCCAGGAACTCGGCGAAGCGCACGTCGTGGCCGCGGGCCAGCGCGTCCGGGTGCGCGCGCGGCCGCAGGCGCCGCACGATGCGCGTGCCGTAGCGCCGCTGGAAGGCGGCGCTGTAGGGCCGCGCCAGCTTGTTGCGGTAGGCTGACGCCAGGCGCTCGAAGGGCTCGCGCACGAAGAGGAAGGCCAGGTAGGCGCGCAGGCGCCGGTTGATCTCAGCCGGGCTGAAGTCAGCCAGCGAGGGCAGGCGGCCCGGCGCGTGCGCCTCGTGCGCGGGGATGGCGCGCGGGTCGCCGCGGGCGCGGCCGCTCAGCGCCAGCAGCACGCGCTTCCAGTTGGTGCAGGCCACCTTGGGCACGTAGCAGTAGAGCAGGCCGTGCGCGTCGTCCACCAGCACGTGCCGCAGGTCCTCGGGCCCCAGCAGGCGCTGCCGCCGTGTGTGGCGGCTGCAGGCGCGCCGCAGCAGGTCGCGCCGCTGCCGGTGCACCTCGGCCATGGCCGAGCGCGGGCCCTGCGGGCGACAGGTGGGAGGACGGACGGATCAGCGCTGCGGGCCCCGCGCCCACCCGGCCGCGGCGAAGGAATGGGGGACTGAAACCCCAGCAACTGCCACTGATTGCTCTCTGATTTGGGACCCAGGGATCTGTCCTGGACCTGAACTTGGGGGAAAATGGCTCCAACCTCGCTGAGGCACGTGGAAGGATGTGACAAACAAGTGTTGGGCGCTCAGGACCGAGGAAGGCCTCAGAATGAGTATGACCACATCAGAGTAAGCCTGATAAAGAAGTTATGTCATCAGAGTGGTAAGGGTGGGCGCAGATTGAATATCGGCTCCCTTTTTACTGAAAGGATAGTGTATACAAACCGTATACTTTAAATCCATATAAAGAGTTGAAAAATGCAGCCACTTGCAGGCTACCGAGATATTTTTTGTTCAGTGATAAAATTAGCTACTTCTGTATGTTCCTGCGGGTCTTGATTTCTTTTTATTACCACCAACCATCTCTAACCTCAGTGCCTGGGCAGGAAGCTTGCCCTCTCTGAAGCCTGTCTCTCCTCTGTGAGATATTAACATCGAGCATTTATCTAGCACCCACTGTGTGCCAGAAAGTCTTCTGTGCACTTTAAGACTCTATTAATTAGTAGTATTAGGACACCCAGGCCAGCCCCTCCTAGCCTGCCTCAGCCATGCTAAGACCCAAGCCACCACCTCCCACCCATCCCTTCTCCTTTCCTCAAGTCCCTTCTGCACTAAACAGGTTCTCTACTTCCAAGACTAACCCTCCAACCCCCCTCCCACCCGTCCTCTTCCTGGTTCAGGAGTTTCTAGGAGAGTGTTTTTAATTCCTCAGAATTGTCTTAAAAACCTTCAAGACATAATAAAAAAAAGACAACAACAAACATTGTTGATGTTGTGGGAAAATGGAACCTTCATTCATTGCTGCTGAGGGTGTAAAATGATATAGCTGTTGTGGAAAGCTTGGCAGCTTCTCAAAAAATAATAAATAAACATATGATCCAGCCCTCCACATCTAGGTATATACCAAGATAACTAGAAACATATGTCACACCAAAACTTGTAAATAATGTTGACAGCAATGTTATTCATAATAGCAAAAAGGTGGAAACAACTCAAATGTCCATCAACAAAGAATGGATAAATAGTATGTAGCATATCCATACAATAGAATATTATTCAGCCAATAAAAGAAAGGAAATTCTTTTTTTCAGTGTTTATTTTGAGAGAGAGAGACAGTGAGAGCGAGCATGGGCCAGAGGTAGAGAGAGAGGGAGAGAGAGAATCCCAAGCA
This sequence comes from Leopardus geoffroyi, assembly GCF_018350155.1. Taxonomy (NCBI): domain Eukaryota; kingdom Metazoa; phylum Chordata; class Mammalia; order Carnivora; family Felidae; genus Leopardus; species Leopardus geoffroyi. Next base: position 59,435,817 of record NC_059331.1, read on the forward strand.
GTCTCCATGCTGATAGTACATGGGGCTCAAACTCACAAACCATGAGATCACGACCTGAGCCAAAATGAAGAGTCGGGTGCTCAACAGACTGAGCCACCCAGGTGCCCCCAAAGGAAATTCTGATACACCCTAAAACATGGATGAAACTTGAAAAGATTACCCATGTTAAGTGAAGGAAGCCAGGCACAAAAGGCCATATGTTGTCGGATAGATTCCATTTATAAGAAATGTCCAGAATAGATCCACAGAGACAGAAAGCATATTGCTAGTTGTCAGGGGCGGGTGGGAGGGGACAAGGGGGAGTGACTGCTAACTGGTGCTGGGTTTCTTTTCTGGAGTCACGAAAGCATTCTGCAATTAGAGTGGCAACAGCTATGCAGCCTTGTAAATACACTAAAACCCATTGAATTGTACACTTTAAAAGTGAGTTTTGTGGTATTTGAGTTATATCTCAGTTAAGAAAAAAGCCTTCTGAGTGCTTCCATTGCAAGAGGACAAAGAAGCCTCTGAAATGGGGGCACACTGTACCCCGTGCCTTCATGAGAGTATCTGACACTGGGGGGAGGGGGCAGGGAAGCGTGTGTGTGTGTGTGTGTGTGTGCGTGCGCGCGCGCACGCGTGCGTATATGCTCAGTTGTGCTTCTGGTGCCTTTAAAAGCATCCTGCAGAAATCCAAGATACTGGGGCACCTGGGTGGCTCAGTCAGTTGAGTGTCCGACTTCAGCTCAGGTCATGATCTCATGGTCCATGAGTTCGAGCCCTACATCGGGCTCTGTGCCAACAGCTCAGAGCCTGGAGCCTACAGATACTCTACACTGTATCTGTATCTGTGTCTCCCTCTCTTTGCACCTCCCCCGCTTGCACTTTGTCTCTGTCTCTCTCTCAAAAATAAACATTAAAAAAAATAATAAATCCACGATACTTTAAGTGAAGAAGCTGAAATACAGAACAAGAGTCAACACCCCACACTTTGGGTTTAAAAAGGGTTGGGGAAGGAAATAAATGTTTCAGAAAAGGATAGGTTGTGGGGAGCCTCTCTTTTAGATATATATTGACATTGTCACAGAATAAACAAGGCTGTGATTTGCTTCCAAATAATCCCAGGTAGGAATGGAGGGGAGAAGGGTCTGGATGAAATAGGACTGGATAAGAGTTGATGACTGTTCAAACTGGGTGATGGGAACATGGGGGTTTAATGTACTTTGTACTTCTGTATATGTTTGAATTTTTCACAATTAAAACATAAAGCAGAGAGAAAGGACATATATGCCCTGCAGGTGTGATTTTGGCAAAGTGACCTGAGCACTGGACACTACACACATACCCAGAACGTGCCTGGGAGGACACACAGGAAACTAACTGGTCACCTCCAGGGGTCAGCAGGAACAGGGTGGGAAGGAGAGGTACTCTTCACTGTATGTACTTTTTGGGAGGTTGAATGCCCTATCATGTGCTTATGTCACCTTTTCAAAATCGCACTGAAGGGTGGCTGCGAAGTTCAGCCACGGCTGTGGGGGGCCTGGGAGGATCCCCTACCCTCTAAGGCAGACTCACAGGGTTGCCCTCAGAAGCCTGGCTGCACACGAGTGCCAGGAGAGGCTGCATCCAGGTGCCCCACAGCCAAGGTCTGCTTTCAGCTTCCAGACAACCCAACATATTTCCTATGGCACGGAATACTGGCCACCCCCCCCCCCCCACCTGTTGGGCCACCTTCCCTGCCAGCAGACCTCAATTGTGGTAGGTTGTGTGCCTAGCCTTGGGGAAGAACCAGTCACAGCAACCTCACACAACTTCAAGAAAGCTCTGGGGCCAGCGGTGCACACGTAGCTTGGATTTGACCAAGGAGATTACAGGAAAGTCTGCTAGATGAGTCCCAGGAAAGACTTCAGCACAAAAAGAGAGGGCTCTTGAAGAAAAAAACCTTTGCCTGCCCCCCTCTCTTTCTGCTCGGGGCTACTGTCCTAGAAGGAGAGGTCCGGAGCCCTGGCAGTCAGATTGCAGTCAGGAGACAACAAGACGTGAAACAGATATCAACATCCAGACGATGATGCGCAACATGTTGATGCTGTTCCAGAGGGCTGGCTGGTCTCTGAGCATCTTGGGAATAAACACCGACTGTCCTAATGGCTTAAAGTCAGCTTTTCTGTCGCTTGGAGCTCCGTAAATACCAAGACAGGCAATGTTATCTCCATACAAGTGAGAAAACTGAGGCTCAGAAGAAATGAGTTGCCTACAGCTCTCGAGTACGGAAGCTGGAACTCTCAACTCAGGCCACTTAGGACTCAGAAGCTGCCACTACGCCTGCTGGTCCAGGACCAAATCCTGCAGCTACAACTCTCAATCCTGGCCTGATTAGACTCAGCTGCCTGGATCCTTAGCGTGGCTCTAGTCCTTATGAGCTCTGTCACCTTCTCTGTGTCCTTGGCCTCCCTTTGCCTCAGTTTCCTCATCTTTAAACAGGGAAAACAACAGCCCTACAGCCCTACCTTGTAGGGTTGCCATGAGGACTAAATATGTTCACAGAACTGAAGTGTCTGGTACACAGTTAGCACTCACTGGCCGGATTATTTTTATTACTTTTATTTCTCAGCTGCAAGGTGCTAAGCTCCCAGGGCCTTACACCCAACAGTCAGTGCGACCTCAGGCCATTAGGGGGCTGAGCCAACTCCATCTGACCCTCAGGGGCCTGTGGAACTAGCGGGGCCCAGGATCCTACAGAGAGCTTGGCCTGCCCTCAGCTTGCTGTGTGGTCCAGAGCAAGCCAGTCACCCTCTCTGAACCAAGGCCTCTACACCTGCAACCCAAGGTCAGATAAGCTCCACAGGCCCCTTTGGCTCAGCACTTAGGGATTCAGTGAACAGCTACCTACCCAACCTGTCTGATCATTCTCCCCAGCTTAAAACCCTCTATGGCTCCCTCTTACCCTTGCCCCACCTGCCAGGCACCACCAAGCTGCTGCCTACTCCTGGCTCACCTCACACCCCCTCTTCCGTTGCCCCCTCACCTCTAGGCACTCGGCCCCCTACTGTTTGTTTCTCAACATTTTTTCAGCAGTTCTCATCTCCGATGTCCTTTTCTCAGAGAGGCTCCCCTCCCCCCCACAGCCCCCAATCTAAACAAGAACCCTCCTGGTCGATCTCTTATTGCACCTAGGGCTGCCCTGATGCAAACGAGTCACAGGTTAATGCAGGTGGCAATGGGATGATGTCTTCCCCCCCATGGGAATGTCATCTGCACCAGGTCAGGGACCCAGCTGACCTGCTTGCCGCTGGATCAGCAGTATCCCGAGCACAGACTGCACACAGTAGGTGGTCCACACATGCTGTCTGAATGGGTGCCTCTCCTTGTACGTGCTGGGGTGTGTGTGAGCCAGGGGCCTGTGGCTCTCAGTGGGGTATAACCATGGCGGGGAGGGGGGCTGGGGTTTGTGGGTGCTCCCGGCAGGCCCAGAGCAGAAGTGGAGTGCACGGGCCAGCAAGCCTCCCGGTCCATGTGCCTGAGAACACTGCGAGGGCAGGGGCTACTGCCTGTTTCCCTACCACAGCGGGTACTAAAATCTGGGGGTTCACTTAATTACCGTCTCCCCACTAGACCTCCTAAGGGTCTGCTTCAGTCTTTTATACCCACAATGCAGAAAAGAGTGTCTGGCACAGTGTGGCCTCAGTCTGTTGTTGGGTCAATGGTGGAGGGTGGGTGGGCGGATCTCCCAGCTTGCCCCAAGATTTGCCCTTGTCACAGGCATTCTCCTCTCTGCACAGAGCCTTGACTACCGAGGAAGCTTCATCATGCCCTCCTGCGGGCTCCAGTCCCATGACAGCAGGTCTACACGTGGGCTTTCAGGTTCCTGGGGCTGGAGGTAGAGGGAGGCATCACTGGGTGGGTGTCTGTCCACCTACCTGGTCCACGTCATACAGCATCTGCAGGGGACTCCTCCTCTTCCCACTGAGCCAGCCAGAGCCCAGGCTGTTTTCAAATGCTGTGGGGCACAAGGAAAGAGGCATCAAATGGACTGGCTGTGGCTCTCGGGAGGCTTGGACACATCTGATTTACCTCTGGGAATCAGTTTCCCTCTTATGTCTCACCTGCCTCCAGGGGGCTTGGTGGAGTGTGGGGCACTGATAGGTCCCCTGACCCACCAGGGAAGAGTACTTGGTATCACTCCTGCCCCATGTCCTGCCCTTCAGAGTTGGAGGATGCCAGGCAGGCAGGGATGAGAGGAAAGGTGTTATCCAGCCCTCTGGTGAAGGCCTGACCACCCACTGTCTCCATCTGCCTTCATCTCATGCCCCACCCCCACCAGCCCCATGACCATGGAGCCCGAAGGGAATCACCAAGCTAGCTGCTGTCCAGGCAGCCAGAAAGGGCTGGGTAGCAGGGGAGGTGGCACAGCCAAACTCAGCTTCTCCCATGACAGCCTGCCAGGTCACATGACCGCCATGGGCTCCTACAGGAGCCTGAACTTCCCTGGCCAGTGTGTATGCCACTTCCTGGTAAATGCGGGTTTCACGGTTTCCCAGACTGGAAGACAGTGGGCAGGGATACTGTCTATCTGTCTCAGTACTGCACTCTTCAATCTTAAAACTACCACAAACCCTGCTTACTAAATTTATTCTTTTACTTTAAATGTGTCTTAAGGAATATCTTCCTACATATTCAATTAATATGAATATATTCTTAGTATATAGTTGACATAGGTAAGCATAGGTTTACGATCTTATGCTTCTTGATCATATTTTTCTTAAATATGATTAAATATGATTATACTTGTTAATAAATGAATAAAGTATATGCAGTCTTCAAAAAAGATCACCAAAATCGGCAAAACTTTAGCTAGACTGACCAAGAAGAAAAGAATGACGTCTCTGGGGCAGCCATTCTGGAAAACAGTATGGAGTTTCCTCAAAAAATTAATAAACTACCCCACAACCCAGCAATTGCACGACTAGGTATTTATCCAAGAGATACAGGTGTGCTGTTTCAAAGGGGCACATGCACCCCAATGTCTATAGCAGTGCTATCGACAATAGCCAAAGTATGTCCATCGACAGATGAATGAAGAAAATACACACACACTCACACACACACACACACACACACGATGGAGTATTACTCGGCAATCAAAAAGAATGAAATCTTGCCATTTGCAACTACGTGGATGAAACTATAGGGTATTATGCTAAGTGAAATTAGCCAGTCAGAGAAAGACAAATATCATAGGACTTCACTCATATGAGGACTTTAAGATACAAAACAGATGAACATAAGGGAAGGGAAGCAAAAATGATATAAAAGCAGGGAGGGGACATAACATAAGAGACTCTTAATTACGGAGAACAAACTAAGGGTTGCTGGAGGGGTTGTGGGAGGGGGGATGGGCTAAATGGGTAAGGGGCATTAAGGAAGACACTTGTTGAGATGAGCACTGGGTGTTATACATAGGGGATGAATCAATGGAATCTACTCCTGAAATCATTGTTGCACTATAGGCTAACTAACTTGGATATAAATTAAAAAATGAGCACTGGGTGGGTCAGTCAGTTAAGCGTCTGATTTCGGCTCAGGTCATGATCTCACGGTCTGTGGATTCGACCGTGAATCCACAGAGCCTCAAGTTGGGCTCTGTGCTGACAGCTCAGAGCCTGGAGCCTGCTTCCGATTCTACATCTCCTTTGCTCTCTGCCCCTCCCCCACTCACACTCTGTCTCTCTCTCTCTCTCTCTCTCTCAAAAGTAAAATAAACATTAAAAAAAATAAAAATAGGGGCACCTGGGTGGCGCAGTCGGTTAAGCATCCGACTTCAGCCAGGTCACGATCTCGCAGTCCGTGAGTTCGAGCCCCGCATCAGGCTCTGGGCTGATGGCTCAGAGCCTGGAGCCTGTTTCCGATTCTGTGTCTCCCTCTCTCTCTGCCCCTCCCCCGTTCATTCTCTGTCTCTCTCTGTCCCAAAAATAAATAAACGTTGAAAAAAAAAATTTTTTTTTTAAAATTAAAAATAAATTTAAAAAGTAAATAAATATAATAAAAATAAAAATAAATAAAAATGAAAGGCTGGTACCATCACAGTGACCCTAGCACATGTGCACATGGTTAAATGCTGTTTTTTTTTTTAAATAAAGGCATCTCTGGGAGTGGGGGAAAGAATGAAGTCTCAAATTAGTAAAAACAGGAATGAAAGAAAAGCTATTAGTACTGAATCTTACATAAATGAGAAAGGTATGAACGATTATACAAAAGCAAATTAGATAACCTACATGAAATGGAAAGAGTCCTAAAAAGATGCAAATTCCTCACTCAAAAGAAACAGAAAATCTCGATGACATATAACAATACATTGAAATAGTAATGGAAAGAAATTCCCACAAAGAGAAGCCCAGAATCAGATAACTCACTCCTGAATCTTATCAAATATTTAAAGAAGAATTAACACCAGTATCTTCTAAACTCTTTATGCCCCTCAAAAAAACTCCCAAAAAACAAAACAGAATGGGGGAGGGAAAATACCTCCCAACTCATATATGAGCCCAGTATTACCCCGATACCAAAACCAGACAGAGACATCACAAGAAAGCTACAGAGCAATATCTCTTATGAACATAGATGCAAAATCCTCACAAACAAAACAAAACAAAACAACACATCAAACTGAATCCATCAACATAAAGAAAGGTTTATATATGACCAAGTAAGGCTTATCTCAGGAGTGCAAAGGTGGTACAACATAAAAAAAAAAAAAAATCAATCACGGTAATACACCATATTAATAGAATAAAGAAAAAACCCCACACAATCATCATCAGTACAAGCAGAAAAGGTGTCGCACAATATCCAATACCCTTTCATAATAAAAACACTAAATAAACTAGAAATTGAAGGGAACCTCTTCAAGCAGATAAAAGCCATCTAGAAGCCATAGCTAACATATTTAATAGTGAAAATTGGATGCTTTACCTGTAAGATCAGGAACAAAACAAAGGATGCCCACCTTCACTATTTCTATTCAACAATGTACTAGAAGTTCTAGTCAGGGTATTGGGCAAGAAAAAGAAAGAAAAAAGGCATCCAGATTGGACAGGAAAAAGTAAAATTATGTGTATTCATAGATAACACGAATATATAGAGAATGTGTGTGTGTGTATTTGTGTAATCCACAAACTACTCGAGCTAATAAATTAGTTCAGCAAGATTGTAGAATAAAAGACCAATATAAATAGTAAATTGTATTTCTAAATACTAGCAATGAATAACCCAAAATTGAAATTACAAAAACATCTCCATTTACAATAGCATAAAAAGAAAAATATTAAGGATTAAATTTAACAAAATAAGTGCAGAACTCATCGCTGAAAACTAAGACATCACTGGAAGAAACTGAAGACCTGAATGAATGGAAAAATATCCCATGTTTGTGGATTGGGAGATTTAATGTCATTAAGGTGGCAGTATTCCCCGATTACAGCTCTTAGCACATGGCAGACAGCCACATGGCAGACAGCTGTGCATATGTTCCTGGAGTAGCTTACATACAGCATGCAGGAAGCGGGGTGGGCAAAAAGGATGCCATTCTCCAAATATCAGAGATCCATGCTTTGATCAGGTGTGCTTCCCCACATTGTTGCAAGTCCCTCTCCCTCCACATAAAGTGACTTCCGAGGGACTTAAAATGCTGGTTCCCTTTTCTCCACCTTCCATTTTTCTCTTTTCCCCTTTTGGGGAGTCAGGTATTAAACACTAAAACATTCAAAGCAACGGCAAAAATGGGGAAAATTGGAAACTGACTGTGAATGCCCAGGGAGAGGCTCAGAAAAAGACCTAAGAAGACCTTAAATTTATAACGTGGGCTGAACCTCAGCACAGACAGCCTACAACAATCAGAAAAACAAAAACAAGCTAAAAATAGCAATCACTGAGTAAGAGAATCTGATTCCCACAGTTACTACATTATTAGATTCAAATGTCCAGTGTTCGACAACAACACAAAAATTAGAAGTCATACAAAGAAAGAGGAAAGTATGGTCCATTCAGATGAAGAAAATAAATCAACAGAAACACCCTGAAAAAAATCTGATGGCAGATATATGAGACAAAGACTATAAGACAACTGTCTTGAAGATGCTTAAAGAACTAAAGGAAGATGTGCAGAAAATCAAGAAAATGATCATGAAAAAAACTGGAATATCAGTAAAGATGTTAAAAGAAACTAAGAAGAAATTCTAGAGCTAAAATGTACAATAACTGAAATGAAAAATTCACTGGCGGTATTAAAAGACAGATTTTAAGTAGGCAGAAAAAATCAGTGAACTTGAAGACAGGACAATGGAAATTACTGAGTATAAGGAACAGAAAGAAAAAAGATTAAAGAAGAATAAACAGAACCTAAGGGACCTGTGGGACAACATCAAAATCAACATACTCCTGTGGGAGTCCCAGAAGGCGAAGAGAAAGACAGTGACAGAAAGAATATCTGAAGACATAATGGCTGAAAACTTCTCAAATTTCATGAAAGACAAGAATATAAACATCCAAGAATCATAACGAACTCCAAGTAAGATGAATTCAAAGAGACTTGCAAATCAAACTTTCAAAAGACAGAGAATCTTGAAAGCAGCAAGAGAGAGACAACTCATCACTCATACAAAGGAGCCTCAATAAGATTATGAGTAGATTTCTCATCAGAAAGTTTGGAGGCCAGAAGACAATGAGATGATATATTCAAAGTGCTCAAAGGAAAAAAAAAAGCACTGTCAATCAACAAACCTATATCTGGAAAAACTCTCCTTCAAAAGTGAGGGAGAGCTTAAGACATTCACAGATATACAAAAGCTGAGGGAGTTCGTGATCTGTCCCGCCAGAAATGCTCAGGGGAGTCCTGCAAGATGAAATGAAAGGAAACTAGACAGTAGCTCGAAGTTGTATGGAGAAGTAAATATCAATAATGGTAGATACACAGGCAATTATAAAAGATAATATTATTGTAACAATAGTTTGTAACTGTACTTTTTGTTTTCTATATGATTTAAAAGAGACTATATCTAAAGCAAAAAAAAGAAAAACAATTTATCAGTCTAAAAGCCAGTATTATTAACTCCAAATTTTTGTTTTCTATGTAATTTAAGAGAATAATGCATTTAAAAGAATTACTAGTTTATGTGTGTGGGCATATAGTGTATAAAGATGTAATTATATAATAACAACTGAAAGGGATGGGGACAGAGCTGTAAAAGAGCAAAATTTCTGTACTGAGCAAGGTTAAAGTTGTATAAATCCAAAATACAACATATAATTTTAGGATTAAATGTAATCCCCATGGTAGCCACAAAGGAAGTGAGAAAGGAATTTACAAAAAGATAAACTGACTAAACACAAAAGGAGACAGTAATACAGGAAATGAGGGATAAAAAAAAAAAAAAAAAAAACTATAAGGCATAGAGAGGACAAATAGCAAAATGACAGATGTTCCTCCTTATCAGTAATTACTTTAAATGTCAATGGATTAAACTCACCAAAATACAGACATGGGCAGAATGGATAAAAATACCTGACCCAACTCTATCTGTGTTCTACAAGAGACTCATTTGAGATCCAGTGATACAAACTGGATGGAAAAAAACTCCAAGCAAATAGTAACCAAAATAGAGCAAAGGTGGCTATATTAATATCAGACAAAATAGACTCTGAATCAAAGAAATTTATGAGACAAGTACTTTATATATGAATAAAAGTTTTAATACAGCAAGAAGCTAGAACAATTATAAGCATTTACTTACCTAATGGCAGGCTATCAGAGTAAATGAAACAAGAATTGGCAGAATAGGAAGGAGAAATAGACAGCTCTACAATAATAGTTGGAGATTTCAGTATACCAGTCAGTAATGAATTAAGCAATGAGATAGAAGATGAGGAGGGAAACAAAGGACTTACACATCACAATAAACCAATTAGATCTAATAGACATATACAAAACACTCTATCCAACAACAATAGCACACACATTCTTCTCTAACACATGTGGAATGTTTTCCAGGATAGTCTATATGTTGGGCCACAAAATAAGTCAAGATAGGTCTTAAAAGGGGCGCCTGGGTGGCTCAGCCAGTTGGGTGTCCAACTTCAGCTCAGGTCATGATCTCACGGTCCATGAGTTTGAGCCCTGCATCGGGCTCTGTGCTGACAGCTCAGAGCCTGGAGCCTGCTTCGGGTTCTGTGTCTCCCTTTCTCTCTGCCCCTCCCCCACTCATGCTCTATCTTTCCATCTCTCAAAAATGAATAAATGTTAAAAAAAAAGTTAAAAAAAATAAAAGACATTATATCATACAGAGTATATTCTCTGACCACAGCAGGATGAAGTCAGAAATCAATAACAGAAGGAAAACTGGAAAATTCACAAATCTGTAGTAATCAAAGAACACACTTCTAAACAACCAGTGGATCAAAGAAGAAATCACAAGGGAAATTAGAAAATACTTGGAGTCAAGGGCACCTGGGTGGCTCAGTCAGTTAAGCGTCCAACTTTGGCTCAGGTCATGATCTTACAGTTCATGGGTTCGAGCCCCACAGTGGGCTCTGTGCTGACAGCTCAGAGCCTTGGAGCCTGCTTCAGATTCTGTATCTCCCTCTCTCTCTGCCCCTCCCCCGCTCATGTTCTGTCTCTCTCTGTTTCTCAAAAATGAATAAACTTTAAAAAAAAAAAAGAAAATACTTGGAAACAAACAAAAATGAAAACAACATAAACTTATGGGATGCAGTGAAATTGCTTAGGGGAAATTTAGAGCTATAAATTCTTACATCAAAAAAAAAGAGGGGTGTCTGGATGGCTCAGTCGTTTGAGGGTCCAATTCTTGATTTCAGCTCAGGTCATGATGCCAGGGTTGTGGGACCAAGCCCCACTTTAGGCTCACACTAAGCATGAAGCCTGCTTAAAATCCTCTCTCCCCCACTGCCCTTCCTCTCTCTCTAAAATAAATTAAAAATAAATTAACAAATGAATGAATGAATGAATGAATGAATAAACAAGCAAACAAACAAGAAATATCTCAAATCAGCAAACTAAGTTCGTAACTTAAGGAACTATAAAAAGAAGAAAAAATAAACCCAAAGCTGGCAGAAAGAAGGAAATAATAAAGATTAGAGCAGAGACAAATGAAATAGAGAATAGAAAAATAGAAAAAGTCAATAAAACCAAAATTTGGTTCTTTGGAAAGATTCACAAATTGACTACCCTTTAGCTAGATGGACCAAGAAAAACAAAATTCAGCTTACTAAAATCATAAATGAAAGTGGGACATTACTACTGACCCTGCAGAAGTAAAAAGAACTATAAGAGACTACTATGAACAATTGTATGCCAAAACAATTGGATAACCTAGATGAAATAGACAAATTTCTAAAACGTACTAAGTACAAAATGTACGAAGATGAATTCATGAAGTAGTAGAAAATCTGAATACATCTATAACTAGTAAGGAGACTGAAACAGTAATAAAAATTTTCCTGACAAATAAAAGCCATGGACCTGATGGCTTCACTGGTGAAGTTTATCAAACATTTATAGAAGAACTAATGCAAATCCTTCTCAAAATTTTGCAAAAATTATAGAGGAGGGAACACTTCCTAATTCAATTTGTATGGCCACTAATAACTCTGGGGGGGGGGGGGGGAGGGGGGAAGGGAGCCAGACAAAGCCACTACAAGAAATGAAAACTACAGATCAGTATCTCTTATTAACATTGATGCAAAAATCCTCCACAAAATACTAGAAATACAAATTAAACAGCATATTAAAAGATTATATATCATCACAAAGTGAGCCTTAGTCCCAGAATGCAAGGATAGTTCAACATATAAACATCAATCACTGTACTACACCATATTAAGAGAGTGAAGGAGGGAAAAAAAAACCCCACACAATCATCTCAATTGATGCAGAAAAACCATTTGACACAATTCAGCATACTTTCATGATAAAAAAGAAAACATGCAAAAAAACAAAAACAAAGAACAGAAGGAAAGTACCACAGCACAATATAAACCATATATGAAAAACCCATGGCAAACATCAGACTCAATAGTAAATGACTAAAAGCTTTTCCTCTAATCAGGAACAAAGCAAGGATGCCCATTTTTGCCACTTCCATTCAACACAATGTTGGAAGTTCTAGTCAGAGCAATTAGACAAGAAAAAGAAATAAAAGACATCCAAACTGGAAGGAAGTAATAAAATTGTTTCTGTTTGCAGATGATATGATCTTATATGCAGAAAACCCTAAAGATTCCACACACAAAAACTGCTAGAACTGATAAATGAGTTCACCAAAGTAGCAGGATACAAAGTCAACACACAAAAGTCATTGCATTTCTATACACAATAAAAAATATGAAAAGGAAAGTACAAAAAAATTCCATTTGTAATAGTCTAAAAAAGAAGAAAATACTTAGGAATTAACTTAGCCAAGGAGGTAAAAGACTTGTACAATGAAAATTACATAACACTGCTGCAATAAATTAAAGAAGACACAAAGTAATGGAAACACATCCCATGTTCATGGATTGGAAAACTTAGTATTGTTAAAATGTCAGTACTGCCCCAAATCTGTAGATTCAATGCAGTCCCTGTCAAAATTCCAATGACGTTTTTTGCACAAATAGAAAAACCCATCCCAAAATTCAATAGGACCCCAAATATCAAAAAAAAATATCTTGAAAAAGACCAAAACTGGAAGATTCACACTTCCTCATTTCAAAACTAACTACAAAGCTATAGTAACAAAACAGTGGGTGCTGGTGGAAGGACAGACATATAAAGAAGAGAAGAGAAGCGAAGCGGAGAAGAGAAGAGAAGAGAGAGAAGAGAAGAGAAGAGAAGAGAAGAGAAGAGAAGAGAAGAGAAGAGAAAGAAGAGATGTGTCCAGAAATAAACTTACATATATGGTCAAATGCTGTTTGATAAGGGTGCCAAGACCATTCAGTGGGGGAAAGGACACTCCTTTCAACAAATGGCATTGGGAAAACTGGATGTTCACATGAAAAAGAATGAAGCTGGACCCTTACCTCACATCATATAGAAAATTTAACTCAAAATAGATTAAAGGCCTAAATGTAAGACCTAAACAATAATACTCTTAGAAGAAAACATAAGACAAAAGCTTCATGGCCTTGGATTTGGCAGTGGTTTCTTGGATATAACCAAAGGCACAGGTAACAAAAGAAAAAATAGATAAATTGGACTTGAAAATTTTTAAATTCTGTGCATTATGGGAGACAACACAGAATGGGAGAAAACTTTTGTAAATTATGTATCTGATAGGGGATATATAGAGAACTCCTAAAATTGAACAACAAAAAATTCAACTCAATAATGGGCAAAGGACTTGAATAGACATTTCTCCAAAGAAGATGTACAAGTGACCAATGAGCACATGAACAGATGCTCAACATCACTCATCATTAGGGAAATGCAAATCAAAACAATAATGATATACCACTTCACACCCATTATTATGGCTACTATCAAAGAGAGAGAAAAAAAAAATAAGTGTTGTCAATGTGGAGAAATTAGAACCCTGTGCACTGTTGGTGGGGATGTAACATGGGGCAGCTGCTATGAAAACAGCATGGAGGCTCCACAAAAAATCAAAAATGGAATTAACAGAACACAGCAATTCCACTTCTGTGTACATACTCAAAAGAGTTGAAAAAGCAGGGTGTCTAAGAGGTATTTGCACACCCATGTTTTTAGCAGCATTATTCACAAAAGCTAAAACATGGAAGCAACCCAAGTGTCCATCAAGAGATGAACGGATAATCAAAATGGGGTGTATTCACACAACGAATATTATTCAGCCTTGAAAAGAAAGGAAACTCTGACACAGGCTACAACTTGGATGAGCCCTGGGGAGATTATGCTGAGTGAAAGAAGCCAGTCACAAAAGGACAAATCATGAAGGATTCCACTTAGTACCTAGAGTAGTAAAAACCATCGAGCAAAAAGCAGATGATGGTTGCCGGGGTGGCGGAGGGGAGAATGTGGAGTATTTAATAGGTACAGACTTTCAGTGTTACAAGATGAAAAGAGGTCTGGAATGATGGTCACACGACACTATGAATGCATTGATATCACTGAACGCTACACCTACAAACTATTAAGACAGTAAAATTTATGTCATGTGTATTTTACCACAATAACAAAAGGTGAGCGAAAGCAAGTTAAGCGTTAAGCCTTGAATTACCCTATGACCTAGCAATTCCACTCCTAGGTACATGCCCAGGAGAACTGAAAACAACGTTCACACAAAAACTTACACACAAATGTTCCCATGGCATTATTTTTAATAACCAAAACCTCAGGTTCCATTAACTGATGAATGAATGAACACTGTGGTCCATCCATACAAAAGAATATTATTCATCCATACAAAGGAAAGAGTACTGACGCTGGCTTCAACTTGGCACATAGATGAGTGGGTGCTAGGGGTTGGGGGTGGTGGGGGAAATCACTGGGAAAGAGGGGAGTCACTGCTACTGCTAATATTCTGGAATTATAGAATGGACATACCGCACAACTGTTAAATACGCTAAGAAACCACTGTGTCCTTTGAAAAAGTGATTTTATGGAGTGAGAATTAAAGCTCAATGAAAATAAAATTACTGATCACCAAAAAGGATATATGCAAGACCATTTTATGCAAATCTAGCTTACAAATGTAAATATATTGGATGGCTATCATAAGATATTCTTGAACTCACAAGAACATTGCATGTTCATAACAAGAATACCTTCAAGAATTCAGGGTCATAAGAGAAAAGAATACATCCATAAGAAGAACGGACGTTTCCATGATCCTTGGCTTTCAATAAAATGAAGAATCTAAAAAATGCTGCCAAGAAGAACACATTCACTGAAAAGATTTAAGACATGTTTTTGACGAACAAATAAACTTGGAAAATTTGATTAACTGAAAATTTGATTATCTGTTGGCAAACTGACCATGAGTAGTGGTTGTCAAACTTTAGCATGCGTGGGGGCCAACGAAAACACAGAAAACACTTGTTCTAGTCCGGGCGGTCTGGAGGGGGACCCAGGAATCCACATGTGTAACAGCCCCCCAGGTCATGCTGATGCTGCTGGCCCAGGAGCACACCTGGAGAACCCCTGTACTACAGCAAAGCCTGGTGGAGGCTGGCTGAATGAATGCATAAATGACAGACTGACCTTGCCTTGGCCTCCAGAACCTTCTGTGTGCACCAGAAGCCCACTGTCCAGGGCCTCTGGCAGCCTCAGGCTCCTTCCCCACTCCAGTGTCCTTGGAACAAGGTCTGGGCTCTTCTGTAGCCAAGGTGAGGGGAGGGCCTAATTGTGTCCTGTGATTCACCAATGGCTAGGACTGGAACTTCTGTCTCCCAGCAGCTGGATGTGTCCCAGGAACACCACTGTCATCAGAAAATGAGCTGACCAGGGGGCAGCCATGTTGGCTGTGCAGGGAGGCCCCAGGCTTGGGGCTAGCAGGTTGGCCGAAGTATAGCAGCAGCCACCAGGAGATGCTATGTCACATTAGCACAGCACCACTCACAACCCGGGGAGGCAGGGGACCCTTCTCACCATTCTGCAGATGTGTTACCTGTAGCCCGAGGTCCCCCAGTGATGAGCTCCTCTGAGGGCCACAGCTGGGTTTGAGGAAGGGCTGGTACCCACGGCGGCGGGGGGGGGGGGGGGCAGGGAGTGGGTAGGAGGTACCCCCAGGGACTGTGAAGCAAACCTAGGTCCATTTCTACCCCAAGGCCCCACAACTTGGAGGCACCCAGCCTTCAAAAACACCAACCCTTGCATGGGGCCTCTCATTTCCTGCTCAGGCCACAGCCTGCAGGAAAGTGCATCCTATACCAGACCTCAGGGGCCAGTGGGTGGAGGGTCACAGGGAGCAGGCACCAGAGTGAGGTCCTATTTATAGAGTAGCTGTGGCCAGTGATTACAGGGCTGGGCCACCTCCGCCCAGCCCCACCTCTTCCCACCACACAGATCAGAAGAACTTATAGTCCAGTGGGATGGGCAGGCTGGCCAGGGAGGAGGACGGATAGGACTAGGAGGGCCAGAAGGGGATTGCCTTGAAGATCCCTCGATCCGGCCCCCAACTCTGGAAAGCTGGGGGCTTGGCTCTGAGGGCAGGGTGGCCCAAACAGGGCCACAGTGAGGCATCCCCCAACCTCCACTCTGGTTTCCCCAAGCCTCTTTTGGCCTGTGCCCTCCAATGTGCAGCCCCTCCACTAGGCTTCAGGTCCCAGGCTCCCTGCCAAGGGCACCACGGAACAGACAAGCCAGGGAGAGCCAGGCAGCAGGCCCAGTCTCACAGCCAGGGAGGGGCCTGGGCCAGCCCGGGGCAGTCACAGGCAAAACCACCATGGGGTTCTGCTTTGAAAAAGGAGACAAAAATAGCAGAAGATTGTATGGGGAGGCGGGGGAGGGTGGTGGAAGGGAGGTGGGAGGGACAAGGGGGTGCCAAAGACACAGAGAAAGAGACAGAGCTACACACAATGACAGGGACAGAGGCTGGGAGAAGGAGAAACAGATCACAGCAGTAAAACAGCTGGAGTTTTGAAATTGCTCAAAGCAAACCAGCTGGGGTTGAAAGGGAGGAAGCGATGCGGTGTGAGCTGACCACAGTCTGGGAGAGCCCAGCACCCATGCCCAAAGGGATCCTGGCCCTGAAAACCATGCAGCCCTGGCCTCAAGAGCAGACCACAGTCCTGATCCAGTAGGTAGGTGCAAAGACAGCCCAATACCCTGCGGTGCCCACTGCATGAAGGCAGGAAGCCCCCAGGAGGGCATGGCAGTCGGCAAAGGAGGCAGGGTTTGGGCAGGGTCACGGGAACCAGGGAAGAAGCAGCTGGGGCACAGCCCTAGGGTCAGCCAGCGCCTGGCACTGAGCTCGGCACACATTGACACTGGTATCAGGTAGAAACCATTCTTATCTGCATTTGACAGATGGGGAAACTGAGGCTCAGAGAGGGAAAGAAACAGGCCTGAGGCCTCACAGCAAGCAAAGGCCAGAAAAAGGACTTGACCCCAGGCCATAGTGCACGTATGCCTCTGAGGGCACATCTCTTGGGCACCCATCCTGCCCAGCACACAGCCCCGCCCAAGCTCACCAGAACTGGAGGCAGGTGGGTGAACTGCCACACAGGGAAACTGAAGGCAGAAACCGGTGAGATGGTCCCTGGCACACCCACCCCTAAGGAAAGGCTTTGGCTGCCCCTTGCAGCTGGGCAGGGTGCGGGGGTGGGGGGCGCAAGGCATTCTGTGGGCCATTTGAAACTTCACCATTTGGGAGAGAAACACCATTTGGTGATTCCCAGTCCAGTGAGTGAAGATTACGACACATGGTTTCTGGTTAATAAGTTCTAGCTGGGCACAGTGTTGCAAGATCAGACAGGCAGGGGCAGCCAGGCCCAAACAGCGCTGACAGGCCCCCGGGGACCTTGCTGGGGGAGGGTGGAGGGCAGGTTACCCCAGCCCATTCCGTCCCCCAGGTGACCTGGGACTTCCAGGGTGACCTGCATGCCCCAGGGTCAGGGACATTCCCTCTGGCAATCAGGCTCAGGGAGGAACACGTTGACAAGCCCTTCACAAATAAAAAACAATCCCACTTTTTTTTTTTTTTTTTCCCTGAAGAGAACTAGAGATCTCTCCACTTGTACTTAAAACTCAAACTCTATTTGCTGAACTCCACCTGGAATGGAACCCCTCATCTGGCCAGCTCATTTTTGGGTATATTCTCATCACCTCTGCCTCCAGGATGGTTAAGAACTGCCCCTATCCCCCCCCCCCCCCGCCCCCTTGCCTCCTCCGTCCAGGACAGTCACAGAAATCTCCTCACTCAGGAGACTCAGAAATAGGAGTCTATTTCTCTTCCCTCCACCTTGGTGATCTTAAAACCTTCATGGCTTCCCACTGGCTAACAACAAATTCCTGCTTCTTCCCAGAACCCTCCTGGTCCACCTCTCCCCACCCCCCCCACCCCCCCCAGCTCCAGCCACACTGGTCTTTCTGCCAATCAGTGAACACATGAGGGGCGTTCCCACCTCAGAGCCTTTGCACTAACTGTTCTTTCTGGCTGGGATGCTCCTCCAGGAACCCCTATTCTTTAGAGTAACGCTTCTTGTTCAGATTTCAACTCGGATGTCCCCTCTAGAAAGAGGGTCTCTCCAAAGAGCAGCACTCCACGTCAGGACCTTTCCCAGGTCTCTCCTTTTAATTTATGCGTGGCATTTATTACCGCTGAAACAATGGGGTTTGTGTATGGGTTGATGTCTGGCTGCCTTTCCAGAAAGTTGACTCTGTAAAAAGGGACTGTCTTGTTTTCTTGTTACCCCTGTAACTCACCTAGTGCCAATGAATAATTTATTTAAAGACTGATAGCCCCTCATGGCCATAAGGAGAGTGCCCCCAACTCTTAGCCTGCCATTCAAGGCCACCCATGACCGGGCCCCAACTTAGAGTATACTTCTGGCTTCCACCCTACCACCTCATCTCATGAACCCTGAGCTCTGCCCACAGCACATCCCTTAGCACACCAGGCCTTTTCACTCCTCCATTCTTTTGTCTGTGCCATTCCCTCTGCCCCAAATTCCCTTTCCTCATTTTCCCACCTGGGGAAGTCCTATGCAGCCTGCAAAGCCCAACCCAAATACCTCAGCCTATAGAGTAGAAAGCATAAGGGTTAGGGCTTTAGACTAGGATTAAATCCTGGCCCTCACACTTCCTAGTTGGGTGAGCAAGTCACTTTCCTTCTCCTGATCTTAGTCTCCTTCTCTGCAAAATGCAATTACCAATCCGTACTCTAGTGAGCCATCCATCTTGCCAGTTAACCTTTTCTCATGGTACTTTCTGGAGGCCCGGATGGTGCCTCTGAGCCCTGGGAACACTGACAGTACCTGAGAATGGACCGCAGTGTGGGAGCATCTATCGATTTGGCTGCCAGCAGCCACTCCCACTCCTTTTGCTAGCCTGCTGGGCGTCCCTCCGGAAGCAAACCTGCTTACACTCCGTCCACGTAGTTCTGATAGGCTCCCTCCTCCAGTAGCTGCTGGGATAGGCAGGTGACCAGGCCTAGCCAATCGGAGCATTCCATCCCTTTCTGCCACAGCAACTGTCCCTCAGAGGTGGACACCACGGGATCCAATTCAGGCCAATGAGACACATCCTTGGGACTCTGCCTAGAAATCAGTCAAGAGCCCTTCTTTTGGACTGAGGCAGCTAAAAGTGAAGCCATTGCAGAGAAAAGCCAAACCTAGAGCTGGAGACAAGGGTTCCACCCCTGGATCCACCCATGCCTGAAGGCAGCCTCATCTGGCTTAAGTGGGTCTGAGTTGAGATGTCCTCACTGAGACACTGTGACCTGTGAGGGCCCAGGGCCAGGACTGGGGAAGGAGTCAGAGCATGCAGAGTTGGGCACTGGGACCCCACTGTGCAAGGACGATGAGGGAGAGCCTATGGGACGGGGTCCTGCAGGGGGCTCAGTGGGAGGCAGTGGACACAGGGCATCCAGGGGGCAAGCTGTCTGCTCCTGGCTCTAGCTGCCCCTGCGAAGGTCCCTGGCTTCTGCGCTGAGAGGCCCTGTTCAGATCCAAGGCCAGGCCCATGTCATAGACCCACCTCAACCCTGGCACCCTGGCTCCCCAGGAGTCATCGGGCATTTCTGCATTTATTCTGCATAGGACCAAAATACTGGCTTTTCATTAAAAGCAATGGCTGCCTCCAGGGCCACTACGCTGCCTGAGAGGTGCCCCGACCATCATAGACCCCTGCGCTCTGTCTGAACAGTTGTCTCTGTGGCCTGAGTCCCCAGGTGCTGTGGTGCCAGAGAAGGAAGGGGACAGAGAGGGAAAGGGAGAGAAGCCCTGGGCCCTTCCCCACCTGGAAACCCTCCAAGAAGGACAGTGGGGGAGAAGATCTCTGTTAGCACACATCATCCCAGATCTCAGACAGGAAGCATTGGACCCCAGGAGAAGGGAGGTGGCCTGGGGGAAAGGAAGACAGCAATCCAGCCTGGAAGGGACAGATGGCCTCCCCTGGGAATAATCCCCCCTCCATCCAACCTTCTTCCACACTCTCCCTTCCCTGCCCCCAACCCCAGGTCCCCTGAAAGTGGACAGAGACTTCCAACTCCAGGAAAGATGCTCAACCCTGCAAACCTAGGAAAGGACTGAGGAGGGAGGGAGGTGAGGGTGGAATCCGGCACTGCCCAATGAGGCCCCTGGGAAGCAGCAGGTGGGGGATTTAAATTGAGACTCTCCCTCAGTGTGTCTCTGGGGGCAGAAGATGCAGACCAGCAATTTGGATGTTTAAAATTTTTTTTTAATGTTTTATGTATTTTTGAGAAAGAGTGTGAGTGGGGGAGGCACAGAGACAGAGGGAGACACAGAACGTGAAGCAGGCTCCAGGCTCCGAGCTATCAGCACAGAGCCTGACACGGGGCTTGAACCCACAAACGTGAGATCGTGACCTGAGCTGAAGTCAGATGGTTAACCGACTGAGCCACCCAGGCGCCCCTGGATTTTTAATATTAAAAACGTAAGGTCTACAAGGGCAGGTATATTAGTAAGTTTTGTTCCCAGCCCTAGAAAGGCACCTCGCATGAGCACGTGCCCAGCAAATCCATGGTCAACGGGGTTGCACAAAAGAACAGTCTTCAAGCCCAGGTTTGGACACAGAGGAAGCAAAAGGCAGAAGGGGACGAGGGGTGACAGTGGAAGCGCCACTGGGACCCTGGGGTGAGGCTGGGGTGTCGAGGGCAGCAGTATCCTGGGCAACTGTCCCACCTTGCCCCAGCATCTTCCTCGTCCCCAGGACCTTGAGCACTAGGTCAGCACTGATGGCGTCCTGGGGGCTCAGGGATGCCATCCAGTGGGGAAGTGGGCTACTCCAGACTTCCCCACTAGTAAATGCACATTAGGGGCCCCAGGCCTCTAGCGGCAGTCCTTTAGGTGTCCCCTGCCCAACTGCTCTGGAGAAGGAGGGGACAGTGCCAGACCTGTGTGCGTGCCTGGAGGAAGATGCTAAAGTTCCTCCTGTGCTCTGGAGCCCTCTTCTTAGCCCAGAGGCCCACCACACCCTTCACCCCCTTCCAACTCAGAGCACAGCTTCGGGAACAACCTCAGAGCTGCTGGAGGCCCTATGAGGCCACTTTCAGAGTCCCCAGACAGCAGGATCTGCCTCTAGCTGGACGGTTGGCAGGAGAAGGCCTTTCCACTCAGCTGTCTCCTCTCCGGCTCTGCCAGGTGCCTGCAGATCCAACATTAGCACACCCTCCTCACTGGCTTCTGAGGTCAGGGGCTTTAGCTCATGGCTCAGGAGGAAAAAGAGCCAGCAGAGTAGGTTGGATAGGTTGGTCTGATTAGCCCTCTTTTGTCCAGGGTCACCCTCAAAGCTATGATGAGTGAAGACAGACTATGGGGAAAGGTCTGAGCACCTAGCAGGAGCAAGAGGGCCTCTGGGAGGCAGGCGGGGCTGCACTATGGGAGCCCGGAGAAGAGGCCCATCCCAGTCTATGGGCAGTGGAAGCAGAGGTCAAGTAGGATCTGTCAGACTGGGTAGGGTGAGGCCAGCGTGGTGGGTGAGAAGGTCGTGGCCAAGGGTATTCATGCAGCAGAGAATCTCAGGCGGGGACACAGCATGGGCAAAAACTAGGAGAGGGACCACGCGTCACCCTCTCTAGCTCCTGCTCTCTCAGATTTTGCGGAAGAGAGTCAAAAGGAAGAAAACGCAGAAGGTAACCAGTACCTGGGCTCATTTCTTCTCTCTCAAACCTGGGTAGAGGAGGCGGCAGGAGAGAAGTGTCCAGGCAGGGGAGACACAGAGACATAAATGTGCCTACCCCAACGTGCCTACTCCTCTATAGATACCCCCAGACACACACCCCACACACCAGGGCCCAAATGCTCTAGCGTTCTGTCTCTCTCACACCCCACGCCAGTGGCTGAGCCCTGGGAGTCCAGGTCCTGAGTAAACATTTGTCTATGAATGACTGGGTAGACAAAGACTGTCATGGCCACAGACCCTAGGACCACAGCCCACACTGCTAGGGGACACTCTGCTCTGCTAAGACATAGGAGTAGGAGCACCTGCCATGAATCAGGAGCACCCTGAACCAGGAGCACTACTCCCAGATAGCCCACCTGCTCATGGAACGGGGTGGTGATGGAAAGACTGACAAGACTGACCACAGCTCCCACCCGTGAGCTTGGAGAGGTGTCCAGGTCTGGGAGGCTGGGTCCAGGCATGCAGGGAACAGTGTGATTGGCAGGGTGACTGGGTAGAACTCTGGTGAACACACTAGGGAGTCCTCCCTAAGCCCTGCTCACCTGGACCCCAACCAAACCCTGGCCTCCAGCCCAGAGGCAGTCATGGAGGTTGGAGGGAAAGCAGGAGAAGGAAGCCCCGCCCCCCAAGATGAAGGGAGCACAGTGTCACCCCTAAATCATGACAGCCGGCATGATGAAGAGACTCAGGACTGAGTTTCTTCCACGATCTCATTTAATTTCACTTCCCTGAAAGACCCATAAGGAAGAACCTGAGCACTCCATTTGAAAGATGGGAGTACTGAGGACCTGGGGGGGGGGGGGGGGGGAAGGTCATCCAGCAGGTAAGACTGTGGAATGACCCTTATCCACTAACCTAGACCCAGCCAGGTGGGTGAGTGCCCCCCAAAACACAGACTCCTCAATTCAATCTCTTGGGCCACCCTCACTGCCCACAGTCCCTATCCACCCTAGGGCGTGGTCACTTACTCCCTGAGACCCTGTCCGTGAGGCTCCAAAGGTGACACTCCAAGGATTGTCACAGAGCCCAGTGGAGACCTACCCCCTGAGGCCCCAAAGCCCCCTAACACACTCACACCAGGGAAAGGCAAACAGAGCCCGAGGTGGGAACAGGCTGCTGACTGGGCATCTCAAGCCCCAGGCAGGCGGCTAGCCAGCAGGCAAGTCACCCACACCTGCCCCTCAATCTCTCTGCCTTAGTTTCCCCCTTTGTGAAATGGGGAGGAGATGAAGTGAGTTAAGACTACGCACAAGCCTGGCCCAGGGCAGCTACCACGCGCTGCAGGGTTCTGACTGGCTGCCTCAGTTTCCCCAACCAGACCGTGCAGTGCGTGCAAAGGAGCCCCAGGTCCTCCTGGGTGTGAACTTCGGGGCGGAGCGGGGCGCTCCAGGCAGCAGCGCCTGCGACCGAGGGGGACCACCTGAAGGACCGGGCAGCGTCAGGCTTCCCCAACCCACGCTGCACAGCTTCGGTCAAGGGGCCTCCGGGCGCCAAGGGGTGCCGGCGACGTAAACGAGGCTGCCTTCCTGGGTGGGCCCGATGCCCTCTGCCACCCACAACGGACCTGGGGCCCCGGGCTGCGAGTCCCGAACGATCACCCCTCGCGAGCGTTGGGAGACCAACTCCCAAGGGCTGCAAGACCCTTTCAGGGAGCAGGGGCTTGGGCGGGGACGCCTAGAGCCTCCCTGGGCCCACCCACCCCTACCCCCCAGCGCGGGAGGGGACAGCAGGTGCCCCCAGTGGAGGGGCCCGGTGGGCACTCACCCGGGCGCAGGGCGCGGGGCGCGGCGCCCAGAAGTAAGAGCGCGGCACCCAAACACGCGGCCGCCAGAGCGCGCCGCCGCCAGCAGCGCCTCCCCATGCTGTGCGGGGCGCGCGGGGCTGCGGGGCGCGCGGGGCTGCGGTCCCCCTGGTCCGGCGGGGGCGGCAACGCCCGGCCCGGGACCCGCCCCGGGACCCGCCCCGCCCCGCCCGGCGGCGCGTACCAAGGCACGGCGCGGGGGTGCGAGCGCTCTGCTCGCGGGGGTGGGGGGTAGGGTGGTGCGGTGGCAGACTGCTGGGGACTGGGGAGGTGGGCGACGGCGGGCAGCGGGCCTCGTCCAGCCTCCACGCCCCGCACCCGATCTAGCCCAGCAGCAGTCCGGGGCTGGAAGGACGGAGCCTGGGTGGAAAGAGCCGGGTCGCCGGTGGGGCGGAGCCTTCGGTTGGCCCCGGGGTACCATCCTCCACCCAAGGCCAAGAAGCGTCAGCAAAGTGGCGTGTCGGCGGGTCGGGGGAGCACTGTGCCCTCTTGAGGGGTTTTTGCTGCCTTACATGAGGGAGGGGACCTGGTATGGGGAAGCAGACCTCTACAGACGACTACCCCAGGATCTTCCATCCCCGAGAGCCAAGCCTAAGACTGCCCCCTAATCCCCCCAAGGTCACCCTGTAGCCTTGTTTCCACAGGTGTCTCCAGGTCCTGCCCGAACTCTGCCTCATTGTAGGTCGTTCCTGGCCAGACTCTGGGAGGAGAGGTGGGGGTTCTCAGTTCATGGCCTGCTGGCCAGCGGGGCTCTTTGCCTCACCTGGTCACCGGCCACTGATCCACACTCCAGGTGAGCGCTCAACTTGCTGAGGCCTCCTGTGTGTGAGGGGAGGAAAGTAAAGTCAGGCCATCGAAAGATAGAAGATAAACATCCAGCTAGTCCTGGCCGAGGGGGGGGGGGAGGATAGGGGAAGGGGAGATCAGGCCTGACCCCCGCTCCCTGCTGCCCACAAGTCAGGCTAGAAGGGAACCCAGGGAGCAGCTGATGCTGTGTGCGGGTGTGCACCTGAGAGGACACTTGGTGGTGTGAGTGTGTGGGAAAGGGTGCTGCGGTCAACCACAGTTTTAATTTTTTTTTTTTAACGTTTATTTATTTTTGAGACAGAGAGAGACAGAGCATGACCAGGGGAGGGTCAGAGAGAGGGAGACACAAAATCTGAAACAGGCTCCAGGCTGTCAGCACAGAGCCCAACACGGGGCTCGAACTCACGGAGGGAGAAATCATGACCTGAGCCGAAGTCGGCCGCTTAACCGACTGAGCCACCCAGCCGCCCCTCAACCACAGTTTTATAGCTGCTCTTGAAAAAGCTGATTCCAAACCCAGCAGGTTCCACTTGCCCCTGTGTGAGATCAGGAAATTTTCCTGACCTCTCTCTGTGCCCCAGTTCCCTGTGCAATGGATCAGGGAGTGCTAAGTCCTAGATGTTAGTGATTATTTTTACAGTTCCTGCCTGTTTCTGGCAAGTGACTGGTTTCTGTACCAGTGGTAATATAAAAATTCCCTCTTATTACATTTATCCAAGTTTCAAAGGTCTATTTAAGGAAAAATATTAAGCAAATAATAGTTCTGCTTGCTTGAAGATATGGCTCCAAATGGTGATGATAGGTCTCAAATGGCAGAGAAGTGGGAAACCCAGCTCACAGATAAAACCAGAAACTCCTTATTATGGCTTACCAGGTGACGTGGACCGAGAGCCTTGAGAAGCATCCAGCTCAGCCCCAATCTGGCCCTCAGGCAGGGCTGCTGCTGCTCTGGGTCCAGGACCCAGGGATTAACAGCCATCCACAAGCCAGGGGGTCCCAAATCTCACCTACACATGCATTCCTGACCCTCCCCCAGGCCCCAGCCTCTGCGCCCTTAGGGCAAGAGTCTCCGTCTCCTGTGTTGCCACCTGGTGGCCAAAGTTGAGAACAACATCTCAGCCCATCCCTGTTAGAAAATTCTTGGAGACCGGATTCCTCGAGGCCCATGGTGGGATCTCAGTGTTGGGTCTTGGGATGGAGGGTTGAGTATGCCCTGCCAGAGGCCTGGGGCTTCAGTATCTTCCCCAAGAAGACGGCTTCTGCAGCCTCTGTTTTCTCAAAGGGGCTCACATTCATTCATTCATTCAACAGATACTGAATTGCCCACTGTGCGCGGGCTCCAGTGGAGAGAACATGGCAGATAGGCTCTTTGCCCTCATAGAATTTACATCATAGAAAGCAGGAATAAATATATAAGATCACGTCAGGTGGCAAATGGTACAACAGAGAAAATACACCAGGATATGGGGTGCCTGGGTGGCTCAATCGGTTGGGCGTCTGATTTCGGCTCAGGTCATGATCTCACAGTCCATGGGTTTGAGCCCCACGTCAGGCTCTGTGCTGACAGCTCAGGGCCTGGAGCCTGCTTCGGATTCTGTGTCTCCCTCTCTCTCTGCTCCTCCCCTGCTCACACGCTCTCTCTCAAAAATAAATAAAGATTAAAAAAATTTAAAAAGAAAAGAAAATACACCAGGATAAAGGATGGGAAGTATGCATATTGCACATAACGAGGATGGTAGGGACAGGCCTCAGGGAGGGTGTGACACTTCAGCAGAGATGCGAGTCAGGTGAGGAGCCTGGAGGAGATTCCCGGGCAGAGGACCAGACTTTGCTGAGGCCCCGATGTAATGTTCCTAGGTAGCTATTAACTAACAAATTGCACCAAAATTTAGCAGCTTAAAACAATCATTTAAATTTTTGCTCACAGTTTTGTGGGTCAAAATTTGGGGAAGGGGCTCAGTTGGGTAATTCGTCTCATGCTACTGCATCAGATGGAGGCTGGCTGGGGTCGGCCATCCCCGATGGCTCCCTCATGCACCAGAGCTCAGCTGATTGGTTGACCTCAGCACCTCCACATGGCACGCCCCAGCCTGGGGTCCCGGGTACTTGGGCTGCTCCACAGAGTCTCAGCCTACCTTCTATTAGTTACCCCATAAGCACTAAGTTTGGCCCAGACTCAAGAGCAGGGCTACACCCCGGCATCACTGGAAGAAGCACCCAAGCAAGGATTTGCTGGCATGTTTTAAAACCACCATGGGGCGCCTGGATGGCTCAGTCGGTTGAGCGTCCGACTTCGGCTCAGGTCATGGTCTCGCAGCTGGTGGGTTCAAGCCCCACGTCAGGCTCTGTGCTGACATCTCGGAGCCTGAAGCCTCCTTCAGATTCTATGTCTCTTCCTCTCTCTGCCCCTCCCATGCTCCTGCTCTGTCTTGCTCTGTCTCTTAATAATAAATAAACATTAAAAAAAAGTTTTTTTTAAACCACCGTGGGCATGTGTGAGCAAGGAGCAGCCAGGAGGCTCTGGGGTAGACAAGAGTGGATGGAGAAATCAGAGGCAGACAGAGGATCCACATGCCAGAACAAACTGGCCCACATTTGGGTTATTCTAGGCATAGTCTGCAGCCGTGTTGCTAGCCGACTGCAGGTGGCTGGGAGGAGGTGGGGGACCAGGAGAGAGGCTGGTGCTATCTTGGGGGGAGAGGGTGGGCATGACCCAGGCTAGGGTAGTCTCAGGATCCAGATATATTTTCATGGTGGAGGGCTCAGGGGTCAGGATGGTTCAGCAGAAGATGTCCAGGGTGGCAGAATGGATGGAGAAGGAGGGGAAGCTGGGACCAGGCTTGTGGTCCAAGAGACAGAAGTCCTGCCTGGCTCGGGAAGGCCAGCTGGATATGCTGGTGATACGGCAGAGATTGAGGCCCAGTGTGGCCTGGATTGGGCGTGCCAGGCAGGCAGGGCTGAGCTGTGTGGTGCTGGTCGCCAAGAGTTGCTGGGAGGAGAGGCTGGCTAGGACAGAAGCAGCCAGTGGGGGCAAGTGGAGGGGAAATGGAGGCAGGCACTTGATGGCTAGAGAGAGACCACCACATCAAGCACCATGAGCCCAAGGGCTGAGGGCCAGGGACCGGCAAATACTGAGCAAAACTGGGTTTGGCTTACAGCGCCTGCCTGCCTTTCTTTACTCCTTATTAGTTTAATTTTTTTATTATTTTTTTTTTTTGGTTTGTCCACGGAACAAAATTCAAAGACACCAGAGTGGGGTACCTGGGTGGCTCAGTCACTTAAACATCTAACTCTTGATATTGGCTCAGGTCATGAGATCAAGTCCCACATCAGACTCCGAGCTGGGCATGGAACCTGCTTAAGATTCTCTCTCTCCTCTCCCTCTGCCCCATCCCCCCCCCGAACAAAAAACAAAAACACCAGAGTTTTGTTTTAACTGAGCTGAAATTTATGTAACATAAAATTAATCATTTATAAAAGTGTTTCAGTCTATTCATTTAGAGAGAGAGAGAGTGCACACAAGTGGGGGACGGGCAGGGAGAAGGAGAGACAGAATCCCAAGCAGGCTCCAAGCCATTTGCGCAGAGCCCGATGCGGGGCTCTAATTCACAGACTGTGAGATCATGACCTGGGCCAAGATCAAGAGTTGGACACTCAACCAACTGTGCCACCCAGGCGCCTCTAAAATTAATCATTTTAAAGTGTACAATTCAGTGGCATTTGGTACACTGACAATTTGAAAGTGCGGAAGAGTTTTATAGTGAAAAGTCTCCTTCCCTCCGCAGTTCTTTGTATTTCTTTCAGAGACAGTTCGTGCACATGTGCGCATATACTCTTTGTACTACAAAGTAGTATATACTTTCTGTACTACGTACGTTGCCCCGTTCCTTGTATCAAAAGATACAGGCAACAATTAGAAAAATAACAATATCTTATCCATGCTTATTCTGTAAAAAGCACTAAAACCTTCACGTATGTTCTCATCTAATCATCCTCAGACACATCCCATGAGGTAGGTACTATTAGTGCTTTCATTTTACAAATGAGGAAACTGCAGCACAGAAAGCCTAAGTAACTTATCCAAGGACGCACAGCTAGTGAGTGAGTAGCGTAGCCAGGGTTCGAACCTACCAGTTGGCCATGTGTAACATCTGTTGAGATCCTCATTCTTTTAACCAGCTTGCATGATTTTTTTTTAAAAATTAAGCTCTGTATTTGGGGATTCTTGTAGGTTTCTCTACTGTAAGAAACAATAGATCCCATGTGCCAGGTTCTCCCACTGGTAACATCTTGCAACACTGCAATATCACAACCAGGATATTGACATTGATACAATGCATCCATCTTGTCCAGTACAATGTTTAAAACCATTAAAATTTTTTTTAATGTTTATTTATTTTTGAGAGAGAGAGAGAGAGAGCTAGAGTGCTAGCAGGGGAAAGGCAGAAAGAGAGAGGGAGACACAGAATCTGAAGGAGACTCCAGGTTCCGAGCTGTCAGCACAGAGCCCAACACGGTGCTCAAACTCACGAACCTCGAGATCATGACCTGAGCTGAAGTTGGACGCTTAACTGACCGAGATGCCCAGGAGCCCCTAAAACCATTTCTTAATTGATTGTAAACATTTAAAAATCAGAAGATTCTACAAAAACTGAGTTCTGGCTTATCTTGACCCACCAGAAGATGAGGTCTCCCCGGGAAACAAAACCTAAGAGGAGGCTTGTGCACAGCTACTTTGTTGAGGTACTGTCTTGTCCAGGGGGCAGGGAGGGGCGCGGGGAGGGGGACGGGCAAGGAAAGCAACCAGCCGGGGCACCATACCCCATGGGGGCAACTCAGCACAGTCCTGCTGGGCACTCTGCAGATCGTATAGAGCACTCCCCTGAGTTACCACCTGCCTCCCTCCTCCACCCTGCTGAGGTGCAAGGGACCTGGGGCATTTATCCACCATCCTCCCTCCATCTGTTGCTGGCTGAGGGCTGCTCCTGGGACAGGTGGTGACAGGGCCGTCAGCTCCCCAGCCCTCCCAGCCTGCCTCTGAGGGGGGAGAGCAGGTGCTGGTTCACCAGCAGCAGCCCTGGAACAGAGAGATGCAGGTGCCGGCCATTGGCAGTCAAGGCCAGACATGCCTAGACACACTGCAGGCACAGCTGGGTAGGGGGCAGTGTCTGTAGCGAGGATGTTCGTTCCCGGGGCCTAGAATAGTGCCTGACTAGGAAGGTGCTCAATCATGTTTGAAAGATCAAGTGAATGGATAAATGACAAAAAGCAAAGCTGAGCGAGTTTCTTCTCGCTCTTCTTTCGGAGGAGCGAGATGACGTGGACCCCAGGAACAGCACCGTCACTGTGGCAGGGGGCCTGCAAGAGTGACTGGGAGGGAGGCTAGAGCCAGAGCTCTGGGTCCTGAGGGCTCAGATCCTAGCATCTCCGGTGACTCACCGTGTGACTAACCCAGTTCCCACCACCTCTCTTGACCTCAGTTTTCACACCCGTAAAATGGGACAGTGAACTCCACAGGACCGATGAGGGGACAAAGGGAACTGGGTCATGTGATGTGTCCAGAAGCGTGAGCACTAGGAAGATGTTTGTTGTTCCTTTCACCTTGCCCCGCGCAGGTACTGCACTGGGTGCTTGCACAACCCATTCGTGCCTCCTACAGCCCAGTGATTAATTACCACCCACTTGTGTAGATTGGGATAGGGCCCAAGGCCACAGGGCTGGTCAGGAGCTGAGCTGGGTTCACGCCCAGATGGGTTGCTTTCCTAGGACCACAAGGATTCTATTACCGTCGCCTCCTGGCTGTGTGAGTGCCACCTGGGCCTCAGTTTCCCCATCTGTAGCATAAGGCTAATAAGGAGCACTTCCTTGCTAAGTTGTTAATGGAATCGAGGATGAGAGGCATCTCCATGTGGGCCCTTTACAGAGAGCTCTGGGAAGGGGATGAAGCAGCATGTGAGAGTTGAGGAGGGTACAGCTGCTGGGTGGGCTTCTGCCGTGCCCCCTGCACAAGTGGCAGGGAGGAGGGGTACAAGGCGCACTGCCTGCTTTCTGCACAGACCCCGCGTTCTGTGCCAGCCTCACTATCACATGCTCCCCATCACCAAGACACAAATCCCAGCATCGCCTGCCTGGTGTAAGGCTGCCGAAGCGAACCCCCGCATTAGAGCCCCAGCAGCCCTCCAAAGCCGCGTCCTCAGAAACATAACCCCTCAAGGCCAACACTTCGCTAACAGGACAAACAAACCAATACGTAGCAATCTCCCCTGCGTGAAGCCTGCCTCTACCCAGAACACCAGCCCCACCTCAGGTCAACACTGCAGGCAGCCAGGCGAGGGGCCAATGACCCAATGACCCACACGTGGCTCCCTCTGCAGGCCCTGGGCCCAATGAGGGGCTGGAGGAGGTGGCCTGGAGCAGGAGGTCCCCGCCCAGTTGGGCCATGACTGCCCAGTCTCTCCCTGGCCTCCCCACAGAGCTGGCCTCCGTCTCAGTCTCAGCCAAACATGTCCAGCCTCCAGGTGCTATGCTCTGGCCTGCCACTGCGGCCCCTCCCGGAAAACCGGGGACGCTGGGCTGGGGTGCCCCACGCACCCGTCAGGACCCCCGGCCTTAGCCCTGCGGAGGAGCAGGTAAGAAGTTGGGTGCCATTCCTGCTGGGCCCTTTGCCCTCTGGGTGTCCTTGAGGTGGTCCGGGTGGGCATTTTCTGTTCCTGTTTCTCCACAGGAGCTGCAGCTTCTCAACTCAGCCTCCCACCCCTCACCGCCAAGCCTCCCCGAGCGGGTGTCCAGGAGAGCCCAGAGGGGGTGTCTAAGAGCACCCAGAGGGGGTGTCGGTGGGACAGGGGGGGTCCAATGTGTTTGCTCTGCACTCTTCACACCTACTGTAGTTCATTCTCTCCCCAACGTTCATCCTTGGGTGCAAGATTAGGGTACCCATTTGCAGATGGGGATCCTGAGGCTCAAGGTCCCCCAGCCAGGAGGCAGTGGAGTTGTGGCTGCTTCCAGTCAGAGGAGTGAGGCTGGTGTAAACAAAGTGTAGCCTTCTTTCTTTTTTACTTCTTAAAATGTTCTTAATGTATTTTTGAGAGAGTGAGAGACAGAGGGTGAGTGGAGAGGGGAGCAGAGAGAGAGGAAGACACAGAATCCCAAGCAGGCTCCAGGCTCGGAGCTGTCAGCACAGAGCCGGACGCCGGGCTTGAACTCATCAAACTGTGAGATCATGACCTAAGCAGAGGTTGGTTGCTCAACCAACTGGGCCGTCCAAGCGCCCCCAAAGTGTACCCTTCCACCCCCGACACGCACATGACTTTGAAGTTCTACAACGTAGCAGGTCAGCTCTTGTTTTCGCTTCTTTGTCCCTCCCCCCAGTCTTGTAGTGAGTGTGCAGCCAGCAAGGCTAGAACCCTAGCGGGGGCGGGATGGTGCTGCTGAAAGCATTGCCAAGGTGTCCCTGACCATCACCCACAGCCTGGAGAGCCTGGAGCCAGCCCAGGACTGGGGGCGCTCGAGCCTGCACCCCGGGCAGCTCCGACCGTCCAGGAGCGCACTTGTCTCCCTCGTAAACTGGGGATGAAAATGACACCACAGAGCAGTGGAGGAGACCAGAGGAAATAAAGAAGGTGGCACAATGATATAAAGTATCCTCCTTTTTCTTTACTCAGAATTACTTGAGAAATTCAGGAGCAGTGCAGGGGAAAGTAAAAAAAATACAAATAGGCACCAACATTAAAAAAGGAATCACACAACCCCACCCTAAGTGAAGACTGCCGCCCTTCAGTGGCTGCCCCCTAAACTTTCTGCGGAGGCAGCTCACAAAGCGCGGATGGGGCGCTGGGGGGCGCTGGGGCGGACCCGGCAGAGCTAGGGCAGGAGAAGGGTGGGGGAAGGGTGCTGGGGGTAAGGGGTGTTGCGAGGGGGGCACTGGGGGGCGCTGGGCGGAGCTGGGGCACCACTGGACAGTGCAGGCACAGGGGAAGTGTGGGCCCAGGCCGCTGGAGGGCGCTGGGGGGCGCTGGGGTGGGACTGGACAGCTCCGGTGCAGGGGCAGTGGGGGGCCTGGGCCCTGGGGGCCTGGCTCCGCCTCCTCTTCCATGGTGCTTATCTGGCCCAGCTTAACTTCGTCAAAATAGTCATTCAAGCTTCCTCCCCTTGGGTCACCTCCCTGCTGGGCGCCAAGGGCTCAATCTTTGACCGTCAGGGCATGGAGGGCCCTGTCACCTGCCCATCTCGGGTGACACCTTTATAGCTGCGTGATGGTGTCCTGTGCTAGGAGGGGGGCACTCGGGAGCTGAGGAGCTGGGCCACCTCAGCCTTGCCCTGTGTAGGTCGCCGTTTGCTTGCAGGTCTGGGAGTTGGGGCTGTTGAAAGCCGCTACATCTTCCCTCAGGGTGCCAGGGTCAGCCAGCCTTAGGTTGGTGAGATAGTAAGAAGGACGGATGTTGACCTCTGCCCTGACCCTCCCTTCCTTCGACCCCAGCTCCTGACAAAGAGCTCTTAAATTCCTTGGAATTTCCTGGGTGATAGGGAAATTCTTTTGTTCTAAGGAAGCCACTCTAGATAGGGGCTGGTCACCAGAAAGACTGTTCCAAGATAAGAAGCTTGGAACTTTCGCCCCCCCCCCCCATTCCCTAGAGAGGGGAGAACAGCTGGAAATTGAGTTAATCATCCATCATGCTTACGTGCTGAAACCTCTATAAAAATCCCATAACTGCAGGGTTCCGAGAGCTGGGTTGCGGGACACATTGAGGTGCTGGGCCCACCCCACATCTTGCCTTGTGTACCTTCATCTGGTTGTTCATCCGGACCCTTGATCATATGCTTTATTGTATAAAAACCAGTAGACACGTTTCTCTGAGTTCTGCGAGCTGCTCAGCAAATTACTGAACCCAAGGAGGGAAGTGGTGGGAACCCCGGTACTTAGCGGGTTGGTCCCCAGTACAGGTGAAAACCTGGGGGTGTGTGATGGCATCTGAGGTGGGAGGGGCAGTCTTGTGGGACTGAGCCCTTAACCTTCAGGGTCTCAGCTGACTCAGGCAGATGATGTCAGAACAGAATGACGCTTGGGCCACCCAGCTGGTGTGGAGAATTGGTCGGGGGAGGGGAACTCCCCAAACCAGTCACAGAAGCGTCCTGTGTGCGAACACTCACCTCAGAGGAGAAACACAAGCGGTTTCTCCCAGGCAGTCCGAACCCAGCAACCTCCAAATCCGCCAGCAGCTCGCTTTCTGCTTTTCCTTCAGCTTGCTTTCTATTCTTTTTGTTTAGATTTAAATGTGTCTCTTTGATTTTTGACATAAACTTTCCAGGTAATTGTATAAGATGAGGAGCTCAAGTCTTATAAAAGTGTAAGTTCCCTACTTCTCCTGATAGGCCATTGACAAAAAATTATGTTTATTTTTGAGAGACAGAGCGTGAGTGGGGGAGGGGCAGAGAGAGAGAGAGAGAGAGAGAGAGACAGAATCCGAAGCAGGCTCTGGGCTCCAAGCTGTCAGCACAGAGCCTGACGCGGGGCTCAAACTCACGAAGGGTAAGATCATGACCTGAGCTGAAGTCGGACACTTAACCGACTGAGCCACCCAGGTGCCCCGGCCATTTTTTTTTTTTTTGCATATCCCTCCACATGTGTTTTATGTACGTACGATATGCGTGTGTGTCCTTCTTAAGCATGTAAGTGGTTGCAATCTATACACATCGGTTTTTTTGGACGTTCATTCCTGGCGAGTTTAGAGTTACCCGTCCTTTTAACTGGTGGGTAGTATTCCATTATTTGGTGTGCTTCACTCTCTGCTCTTCTTTCAGTAGATTTCTCTGTTTAAACCTAGGCAGTCTGGCTGTCACATTTTAGGCAATGCATTTTCAGCACAAACACAAGACGACTTCTACAGTGCAGGAATTTTCTTTTTTTTTTCAACGTTTATTTTTTTGGGGACAGAGAGAGACAGAGCATGAACGGGGGAGGGGCAGAGAGAGAGGGAGACACAGAATCGGAAACAGGCTCCAGGCTCTGAGCCATCAACCCAGAGCCCGACGCGGGGCTCGAACTCACGGACCGCGAGATCGTGACCTGGCTGAAGTCGGACGTTTAACCGACTGCGCCACCCAGGCGCCCCATGGAATTTTCATCATCTAACAGGAGCGGTTGCTGTACCCGAAATGTCTTCAGCTACCCCCTGACCCCATATGCAGTTACTCTCAGTGACCTGTTCCCCAAACCCTGCCCCACCCACAAGGACTGTTCCGGACATTAGATACCAGACCTGGAGACCACCCCAGTGTGTCTGTGTCCCCATCACTAATAACACACTATCTTGAACTCCTTAAGAGTGGGGCTCTGTTGGGTTCATTTCTGGATCTTTAGTGACACCGGTACTGGGTTGCTGAATGAACTGGTATGTTGTTAAGTGCCCCCACCAAATCCTACAAGAGTTCAGTAGGCAGGAGAAACCTAGGAGGGCTTCTTGGAGGAGGCAGTCTTGGCAACATAGGCAAGGTTCTTGGACTCAGTCCAAGAAGGAAGGCCATTTGTAGACAAGGGGAGGCAGTGAGTGACAATGCAGAGATGGGCCTGGCCAAAGTATACCAGGGGTGGAGGAGGCCCTGTGTAGGCTCAAGCTGGCTGTGGAGCTTGGAGAGTCAGGCCCAGCCAAGTTATAGAGGACCCTGAAAGCCAAAAACAGTGTTGACTTTATTGATTGAGTCATGGGGAGACCCTGAGGGTGTCTGAGTAGGAGCATAAACCTGCTCATTAACTATATATACATATATATAGTTATAAAGAGAGTATAAAAGCTTTCGACAGATTATCTAGAAGGGCAAGGTGGGCAGAGACCCAAGTAGAAGAAAGAGCTGGCAGCATGGAGGGCCATGAGTGTGGGACATGATCGTTTTGACAGTTGTCACTCACACGGCACCTCTGTGTGCCAGACCTGGTGCCGAGCGTGTTGATTCAGTGAGTCCCCAAGACAGCCCTGTGCTATCAGTGTGCTCTTTTTACAGAAGAAGAGACCGAAGGTCAGAGAGGTGAAGCGTGCACGTGTGATGTAGCCAACCTTCTGGTGTAGACTGAGATAGGAAGAGCTGGGTCACCGTAGCAGCACCCTATGCAGAGGCCACCCCACCCCCAGCTAGGAACAGTCTGAACCTCAGGTTGGACCCTCTTAGTTGGTCTGGTTGGCTCCAGTTCAGGCCAGAGCAGACCTAATGAAGCCTGAGCAAGAGTGAGTGCAAGGACAGGGGTGATTCAAACAAGGCTGCACCAAATCAGTCATGGCCATCATTTTTGGTAGACGTAGTGACAGCCAACGACTTTCAGGTAGGTGGGTTTTGCCCCACCAGCACACTGCCAGGTTAGAATGGAAGTAAGGCCTGAGCCAAACTCTCTCTCTCTCTCTCTCTCTCTCTCTCTCTCTCACACACACACACACACACACACACCCCCATTCCGTGAGCTATAAACAAAGTCGCAGGCTGGCATCCTTTTAGCTGATCAGCCACCAACGCAGAAAAGGTTTGCTCAGGGCAGAAGTAACACTGTCCCCAAGACAGGATCCTGTCCCTGTCCATTATTTCCCCAGGGCTGCTGTAATAAATCTCCACACACGGAGTGGCTTTAAAACAGCACAAATTTATTGTCTTACAACGGTGGGTGTCAGAAAGCTGAAATGGGTTTCCTTGGGCAACGAGCAAAAAACATTAGCGCAAATGCAAGGATATGGAAATCATGCTTGCTCGGTTGCTGTCTTACTGAGTCTCGTGATTCTCATTTCTTTGGACGCAAATATTACATATCAGATCAGCCTAGTTTATGCGTACGTGTAATATATTTTCAGCAGCAATAAATGCATTGTACAAGGGTCAAGTTAAAAAATATATGCAGTGAGGCTGCATTCTCTCTGGAGGCTCTGGGGGTTGAGGAGGTGTGGATCTCTTTCCTTGCCTTTTCTAGCTTCTAGAGGCTGCCTGCAGTTTTTGGTTTGTGGCCTCGTCCTCTGTCTTCAAAGCCAGATGCATAGCAAATTCAGGTCTCTCTCTCTCTCTCTCTCTCTCTCTCTCTCTCTCTCTCTGACTCAGACCCTCCTGCCTCCCTTTTACGAGGACTCTGGCGGATACATAGGGCTGACCTGGATGATGCAGGATAATCTTCCACACCAGACCCTTACCTTAATCACATCTGCAGTCTCTCTTGCCTTGTCATTAAACAAATTCACAGGTTCTGGGGAATAGGATGCAGATGTGTTTGGGGGTCGTTATTCTGCCCACCACACTGTCAAGCACCCAGACTTCTCCAACCTGCTGACTGACCCTGGAACATTTTATGAATCAATCCTTTGGCCCTAACTGAGCTTGTTAGATTTTTAGGCCTATTAAGGCAACGGGGGTGGTCTGGAATATTCTTTCCAATTTATGTGTCTTGAATACATCTGATTTCACCAATAAGAGTCCATTTGGAACATGCATTATATGATTAATGGGCCATAATTTGGCCAGTGAAAATCCATGTCTGACATTTTATATGCTGCATAGCAGTCCCTCTGGTGTAGATTGAAATATGGAATAGCAGACCCTCTGGTGTAGATTGAGATATGGAGAGGTGAAGTGTTTGTGGGAACATCCTGTGATTAGCATGCCAGCTGACCACCCAGGGTGTGAGTTGCCAAGTAGGGTGCCTACTCGTGCTCCCTGTGGGTGCTGTGGCATCTTACAATAAACTGAAGCCCTGCAAACAAGGAAGCTACAAAGCCAGGGCAGGGGAGGAAGCAAGAAATACTCCTTAGGTTCCGGTTTAGGGATCTTCAAAAGAGTGGGTGAGTAGAGGCGCTGTATGCTACACAATGTACATTTGCTCATCGAATCCTTCCAACTACCCAGCTGAGTAGGCCATGCCAAGAGATGAGGAAACTGAGGCAGGGGTGACCGGCCCAAGTTCACACGGGTAGTGGGAGGCAGGGCCAAGGGTAGACTCAACTCTGGCTGCTGTCCCCATGCTTATCATGGGGGCTCCCAACCTTGTCACCGCACCCACCCTTTCCTCGCTGAGCCTCCTCTGCTGAGGTTCCGAGGTTCCGTGGGGGCCCCCGGGCCCCCCATAGGCCTGCATCAGACCTCTGGCGGACCTTGGGCAGACATGAAGTTTCTGAGAACTCCCAACCAGAGACTCAGAAGAGTGACCCAGGTCAGCAAACAGAGCTGCTACTTTGTAGATTTTTTCACTGAAGAAGCATTTACTGCCTGGCTGTTAGGTAACTCTAGACACAGGGGATAAAGTTATTGAGCGAAAATATAATAGAAGACAATGTTCCTAAACTAAGTAAAAACGTGAAATTGTAGATAAAAGGATATCGTTTATCCCAGAAAAAAAAAAGAAAACTTGATATAGAATAGTTGACATTAAGACATGTCTAGACTGGGGTGCCTGGGTGGCTCAGTTGGTTAAGTGTCTAACTCTTGATTTTAGCTCCGGTTATGGTCTCAGGGCTCATGGGATCAAGCCCTGTGTGGGGCTCTGTGCTGACAGCATGGAGCCTGCTTGAGATTCTCTCTCTCCGCCCCCTCTGCTCCTCTCCTGCTCTCATGCACATGTACTCTTTCTCAAAATAAATAATCATTAAAAAAAAAAGATTCCCTCCCTTTCCCCCCTCTGCCCCTGTCTCCCACTTGCACTCTGGGATAGAGTAAATAAAAATTTTAAAAAAATTAAATAAAAAAAATGAAAAAATGAAAAAATAATAAAGAAAAAAAAGACAGGTCTAGACTAAATTAGTGAATTTCAGGGATAAAGAAAAATTCAATGGTCACAAAATGGAAATCTTATACAAGGGGAAATACAGCACACAGAGCTTCTGTGCTGCATTTAGGCTATGGACCTTGCCAGAATCCCCGTTATGTTTATGGCACACATGCATTCTTCCTTCAGAACAGACTGAATTTCTTACAGCCTTTAAAGACATTTTGAAAAATGGCCAAAGGGCACCTGGCTGGCTCAGTCAGAGGAATGTGTGACTCTTGATCTCCAGGTGGTGAGTTGGAGCCCCATGTTGGGTAGAGAGATTACTTAAGTAAATAAAAACTTCAAAAAAAAGAGAGAAAGGAAGAAAGAAAAAGGAAGGAAGGAAGGAAGGAAGGAAGGAAGGAAGGAAGGAAGAAAAGCAAGCAAGAAAAGCAAGCAAAATGGCCTAGTCATTTCTATCAACTGACACAATTTAAGAACCATTGATTTTGACAGGAACCTCTGTTGTATGTTTTGAGTTATGTGATTAGCTGAACAAGGTTGCAAAAGCATTTGACAAGGTCGAATCCAGGTCCTTAGTAAGAACACCAGGTTTAGGCCCAGTAGTGAAGCCAGCCCTGCTGGGGAAACAGCGAAGACAGTTTTTTTTCCGACCACTGCTTGCCACCTCTTAGCGGGTTGTGAAATCTGGTTAGGGGGTTGCAAGTAGCATTCATCAGAAAGCAAAATAAAACAAGCTAGAATAGGATAGAATATATTAGGAGTTGGGTAGTAAGGTCAAGTCTTGTGTAGATTGTGTGTGTGTGCGTGTAATATATATTGTGTAGATTGTATGTGTGTGATATATTGCTTTCAAAACTTTTCTTTAAATGTTCAGTTTCACTTGCAAGCTCTTGTTAGAAGCTATACACCAGCTAGAAAACAACAACGGTCTTTGTGTTGAGGTACAACATGCACAGAAAGCCACGGAAACCACGCGTGCACAGATGTGTCTGTCACAGGTGCGGGGAGCGGGGAACAGACCCCAGCCTTGAAGGAGAACTGCTGGCCTGACCTCTAACACGTGGCTCGGCCACACCTGCCCCTGAACAGCCTCTCAACAGAGCTGGCAGTATGTCCCTTAGGTGTGGGCTTCTTTCACTCAACAGCGGCTTGGGAGAGCCAACCCGGCTGCTACATGTTGCTGTGGATCATTTATCCTCCTGGCTGTCCTGTAGCGGCTCCCAAAGTGGGGTCCCCGGGCCAGCAGCGTGGCACCTGGGAACTGGTGAGGAACGCAGAGCAGAGGCCACACCAGACCCTGTGGGCGACCCCCGCGTCAGCTGGACTTCCACACCCTCCTGCTGCAGTGTATTCCTGGCCACTGTTCTTGAGGGAGAAACTCATATTTCTCATCAGCTTTTTTCTAAGGGAGAAGGGATGATGGGCTTTTGTTCCACATGAAAATTAAATGAAGGAATGGGTCTGCAGACCTTCCCAAGTTTCTGTAACACCCTGAGCTGGGGTTTTCTTCATCGCCTCTCTTGCCATTTGCTCCTTCCCGGATTACCCCTCTCCTTTCTCTCCTCCCACCCTGCCCCGATGCTGAGGCCCCAGTGACATCCTTGTCACTCAGTCCTGGGATGTGTCTTAGCCCACACAGTGTCAGACCACTGGGTACCTCGGACAGGCTGCCCTCCTCCTAGCCCTCTGCCCTTGGCCGGCAGGAACCTGTGCTCCTGGCTGGACTTCCAGCACCATCTCCCTGGGGGCACTTCTGCCCCTGCCCAAAGCTGGTGTCCCCAGTCCTGGGCCCTGGCCTTCTCCCATCACCTCCTGCCTCCCCGTGTCCAAAGCCCACCTGTCTTCAGGTTATCAGACCACCTCTCCCCCTCAGTAGGCATGCACTGAATGAATGAGGGAATAAATTCACCACTCTCAGCTCCTCAGCTCCCCACCCCCAAAACAGTTTGCTCCCCAGGGTCAGCTGGTTGCATAAATGGCCTCAACCTCCACCCAGATACCCTTGGTCGCCTCCCCAGCTTTGCCTGCCTCCGGGCTCCAGTCCAGGTGTTGGAAGGAAGGGAGCTATGAAGGGGTCTGCTATAACTCTGGCCCTCCTTGTGCTTGGTAAGACAGATTGTAAGCAGTGAAACAAACAACCAGTAGAACACCCATCAGTGAAAAGCTTGGGAAGGAAACAGAGGTGGGGAGAGAGGCTAGGAGTCAAGAGGGGGAGGTCAAGGCAGGCCTCTGTGGAGGGGGGCATTTGGATTGAGGCCTGAGTAAAGAGAGAGACCCTCCAAGAGAAGGCAGGGTGGCAGAGAGGTAAGTGCCAAGGCCCTGCAGCAGGACCAGGAACATCAGGGATGTGTGGAGGAGTGTTGGGGGGCTTGGGAGTTGGGCTGCCTGAGAAGCCCTATGAAGGTTTCTTCTTTCTCCTGGCCTGCCCCAGGCCTGCCTGAATTTGGGGGAAAATGTTCAGGGTGCGCTGTCTGACGCAGCTTGCCAAGGTGGGCGCTGGTGGAGGGTTGCTTCTCTGCATTTGCACAAGGTGCCTGTGAGCTCCTGGGACATCTCTTTCCTGCCCTTGAGTCTGCATCTCCCAGTGTAGCTGCAAGCCTCAGGGAAGGCCACCCTCTGGTCCTTGACTGGGATCAAGCAGTCTGGTTTCCAGTAAGTAAGATGAGG
Organism: Leopardus geoffroyi; assembly: GCF_018350155.1. Taxonomy (NCBI): domain Eukaryota; kingdom Metazoa; phylum Chordata; class Mammalia; order Carnivora; family Felidae; genus Leopardus; species Leopardus geoffroyi. The sequence continues at coordinate 59,476,629 of NC_059331.1, forward strand.
GAGGGCCTAGACGTTTGCCTATGTGAAGGGGGAGAGCAATCTGGGAAGGCTTCTTGCAAGAGGCGACCTTGTAGATGGGCCTGGAGTGAGAACTAGGTGGTCTCTGGATGGGGCCATGGATTTCTGAGTAGGGAAGGAGGATGGCCCATCATGGAAGCCTCGTGATCCTTGGCCTGGAGATCCTCTGGCCCCCTGCTGCCCCTCACCCCTCTTCCCCCCACTCCCCAGCTCGCACTGAGGAATGCCCTGCGCTACTTCCCCCCGGACGTCCAGGAGCTGCTGGCCCCTGAGTTTGCCCAGGAGCTGCGACTGTACGGGCATATCTACATGTACCGGTTCTGCCCCGACATTAAAATGAGGTGAGCGCTGGTAGGTGCAGCTCCAAAGGGGGCCCAGAAGCTCCCAGGGAGGGGCCGATTCAGGGGTCAGCAGGGGGAAGTGCAGGCTGTCCACACCAGGAGGCGTGCTGAGTTGTGGCGTGCTGAGTCAATGCCCTTCACACGGAGAGGGCATGATGGCTGTGTTGTCACCTGTGGGGGTCTGTAGCCTGGAGCTGGCTGCAGGCCCCCCAGCCTGGCCAGACGATAAGGGAATCCTTTCCAGAGAGGTCTCTTTGGCCTACCATCCTGGGTAGTCAATCCTGTGCAATTCTGGAGCCAAATTGTGTACAAAATCCCTTTCTAAACCTCATGTCTTGTCCCGCCAGGAAGTAAGGAGATAGCTTAGGTTCAGGCTGAACTGTGCATGGCACTGGAGGCCTTGTGAAAGTGTAGATGGCTGGGCCTCACCCCACACTGTGGATTCAGCAGTTTGGGAGCAGGGGGGCCAGAAGGATCTGCCCTTCTCACAGTTCCCAGATGCTGCTGCCCCCGCCAGGGCTCACGCTCCAAGCACCTTTGTTCCTGAATGTGCCAGAGGTCCAGACCTGTCTGGAACCACCCCCAGGGGATGTCATTCTCCCCATCAAGTAGGCACCACGTCCCCTCATTCCTATTGGGGCCTGTTGGCCTGGCATCTGCTCTAGAATTGATGCCAGGAGCACTGGGGACATGAAGGAAAGAAGGGATGGATAATAAACTCCACCCGGAGGAGATGCTTCTGGAAAGCAGACTTCAGCTTTATTTTGAAGTCCATCTTCTCCCAGTTGGAGCCCGCCAAGGGGGAGGGAGGGGTGGCCTGGGTGCGGTAGGGGCCTAACTTGCCATCCTTGGAAGGGCAGGGGTGTAAAACACAACGTGAGAACCAGAGTGGGCCGGCCTAGGTGGTCTGGAACCGCCTTCTGCTGGCAGCTCCCAGGAGGCTTCTGCAGGATACCAGGTCTTGCTGTGCACACCTCTGTGGCCGGATGCTGTGCTATGGCCAGGGAGGGCCTACGCTTCAGCAGGCCAGAAGCCTGGTGCCCTCCCCTCGTCACACCTGGTGGCTGGACTCCCCTTGCAGGGCCTACCCAATCGAGCAGTACCCCTGCCGGACGAGGGCCGCTGCAGCCGTCATGCACATGATCATGAACAACCTGGACCCTGCCGTAGCCCAGGTAACAGCCGGAGGAAACTGAGGCAGGGGCCAGCACTGCCCAATAGAAATGTAACTCAAGACATACATGTAATGCTTTTAGCTTTTTATTTAGAAATAACGATCGATTTGTAGGAAGTTGTAAAGATAGTGCAGAGGGGACCATAGACCCTTCTCCCGGCTCCCCCCGGTGGCTACATCGTCTGTAACTAGAGTACAGCATGAACCTCCAGATATCAACGTTGGTATGATGGACACACATGGCATTTTAAACTTTCTTAAAAAAAAAAAAAAAAACTTTCTAAAAGCCACATGAAAAAGCAAACAAATAATAATGAACAGATTTACTCCTGTATTTTGTCCATCCCAATGTATCAGAAATGTTATCATTTTAACATGGAACATAAAAATCATTGAGACATTTTACAACTTTTTTCCCTACTAAGTCTTTGAAATTGGGGGTGAATCTTACACTTAGGGCATGTCAAATGAGCCATGGTTCCAGTGCTCAATAGCCACACTATTGCGTGGATGATGCAAGTCTGGCCACATGCATCTGTCATGGGGGTCCTTGAGAGCCAGTCTGTACATCAGACACCCATATCTGATAAAGGATAACCTTTGCAGGGGTGAATCTCTAAGTATTATACTTGAGGGCAATATGATCCTAGAATTTGAATATTCTACCCAGAGGTGAGAGCTTCCTCAGCCCTGGCCTTGACCCCAGAACCTGGTCACAGACAGACCCCTGACACTGACCCTGGGCTAACTTCCCAAAGCGATCCCAGATCCAGCTCTGACTCTCACCTCACGCTGAGCTCTTACAAGGTCATGGGGGGGCCAGTGTTCCTGCAGAGGCCACTGTGTCTGGGCCTCGCCCTTTCTGCCTTCTCCCCTGCCATTAACACTCCTTCTTCAAGGGCCATCAGCCATTGGGCACAGCACAGAGGTGGGGGCCCTCCCTTCCCAGACCCCCATCTCAGATGACACCATGTCTTCTCCAGTTTCCCCAGGAGCTCGTGACCTATGGAGGAAATGGGCAGGTGTTCAGCAACTGGGCTCAGGTACGCTGGACTGTATGGCCTTTCCCCTCCCCACATCTTCTGGCCTGGTAGGATCTAACAATCTAAGGCTCGGGACTCAGGTCTCTGCCTCCCTGATGCCTGAGATGCTGACACTGGGCATTCTGGGGGTATTAAAGGCCCTCAGGGCATGTGTAGCATTATTCGAGGCACCAGGAGCCGCTGGAGAGTAATGAGGGCCTGAAGGGACAGGGCACTGGCAGGACTGCTGGGGCTGTGGGAGCTCTCTGGGCCTGGGTGGTGACTTGGGGCTCAGTGTTGGCCCCCCACTTACAGAGCCTTCCATGCTTTGCTCTCTCCTGCAGTTCTGGCTGACGATGTCCTACCTGTCACAGATGACAGAGGAGCAGACCCTGGTCATGTATAGCGGACACCCTCTGGGCCTCTTCCCAAGCAGCCCCGGGGCCCCCAGGCTGGTGATCACCAACGGGATGGTGGGTCCTGGGGCAGCCGGGCACAGTGCCTGCCTGGGGGCAGCAGGAGAGCCAGGTGCCCCCAACACCTGCCTCCCCATTGTTTCAGAGGGCTCTGTCCCACCCCCCCCCCCACCCTGTCCCCAGCCTTTGGCTCCCATTCCTCTTTTCCAGGTCATTCCCAACTACTCCTCCCGGACAGAGTATGAGAAGCTCTTTGCTATGGGAGTTACAATGTAAGTCTTGTTTCTCTCCATGCATCCATCTGTCCAACCTGGTTTTTGACAGCCTCAAAGTAAGCAGCAGATACAACCGGCAGCAATTCAGTATTTGTTTACAGGGCTTTTTTCTTCGGAAGTGAAATTTACATGAAAGGCGCATATCCCAGTGCACCATTTGATGAGTGTAACAAATGTGTGCACCTGTGCAACCCAAACCCCAAAATACAGAGCACAACCGTTTCATTTGTCATAAAATTAATGCAATGCGTGCTCTGAATTGCAAACATTCCCCCCACCCCCGGAACATTATTTTAAAAAGAGGTATGGCAAAAAGGAAACCCCTCTCCCACCCTAGACTCCCCATTCCACATTGTGTCTTTCCAAGCATTTCTCATGCACATACAGAGTCAGGTAGACCATTATGGATGCCATCTGCACCAGCCTTTCCACCCTGGACAGTGTAGCTGGAGACTGTTCCATTTCAGGAAACGTGGGTCTAATGCACTCTTGTTTTACCTGCAGTGTTCAATTGTACCATGATTTATTTAACCCCCTTGCCACCTGATTTGGGTTGTTTCAGGTTCTTTGGGCTTATAAAGAACGCTACAGTGAATGTCCTGATCTGTACATTTTTACGGATCTCTGGGTGTGTTGCTCTTTGCTACCTGGCCCAAAGTGGGTCTGCTCTACCCGGGAGCTGTACACAAAGACCACACCAGGTGGAGGCGCCTCACAAGGTCACTTTAATCATCAGAATAAGGAGGTCATGGGGAATCATGTCCAAAGCCACTCTCTCAACAGGCTAAGCAGGCTTCTTTTATGAGGGCTCAGGATGAATATTCAGAAGGTGGTTTTAATACCATAATGAAGCTGAGGTAACTGTCAGGCACTTTCTGATTCATCTGTGGCAGGGCTTATATTGTTCTCAAATGTTCCTTTTCTGTTTCAGCCTTTCCTTAGTTAGTTTCTAAAAGAAATTGACAGGCAGGAGCGTCTAGGCATTTCCTGAGTTCAGGAGTGAGTCCTGAGTTCAAGGGGTCAAGGACTCTTGCCAGGGACAAGGGGTGATGAGGTCTGTAGTATTGGGAGCCAATTAAGCCTCAGGCTAAGATTTTACAATGTAATCATAATCATCACTACCAGGTGTCAGGTGTCCTGGTGAGCTTTATAGATACCATGGTGTTTGGTTCTCTGTACAAGCTTCTGACCTAGGCACCCTTATTGGCCCAATTTGTGGAGGAAGAAACCGAGGTTCAGAAACCCTATTACTTTTTTGGTTGGTCCTAAGTAGCTACTGTTACTACTATTTACTGCGAGGCCTGATGGCCTCTTCTTCACCAGTGGAAGCAGCCGCAGGGTCAGAGGGACAGGGTCTGCATCCTGGACCTGCTGCCTCCTAAGTGTGACCTTGGACAAGGTGGCGTGCTTCTGTTTTATAGATTCAGGGCGGAGGTTTAAAGAGAGTAGAACTGCAGAGTCAGACCTGGTCTGCTGCACCTGAGGATTGACCCGGGTGCTGTGGGCAATTGACTAAAATGGCTGCAAATCACCCACACAGGCGGGAAGGGGTTTAAACCTTTAACTTAGCCAAGCTGTCAGGCTGACACAATGAAGTTACAGATAACAATCAGTACCAGGGTGGATGTGGGAAAACAGGTGGTCGCAGGTTGTGGGCGGGTCTAGGTGAGTACAGCAAGGCTGGGGGTGGCCGGGAGGACTATACCTAGCGACTGGGGTCAAAGTTCCAAGTGCAGGAAACTTGATCCCACAATTTTACCTCCTAGAGTTATTTTGGGAGCAGCATGTAGTGGGTAACTTGAGCACAAAGGACTGAATTAGAAGGATTTGAAGTCAGCTCGCAGCTCTGCAGTGTATCCCTGTATAACCTTGGAACTTGGGTCCTGTCTGTTCATAGCTCCTGCCTCAAAGAGTTCCTTGAGAATTCACAAAACAATCAAGAGGACACCCTTAGTATGTGGTACAAAGGGAGCCGTGGGCCCTCTGCTTGAGTGGATATGGGTCCCCAAGGCAGAGGTTAGGGGGTCCATGCAGCCTTGTGGGGGGTTCTGATGGTTTCACTCATCTTCCTGGGTGGATGTCTATTATATTAGAATCATTTTTTATATTGTATAATAGTCATACAACCTTCCACGGAAAGGATAATGCCTCCCCTTTTTTGGAAGAAGATGAAGAGGTTCCACGTGGTCCAGTACCTTATCTAAATTATAGGATAGACTTGGCATTCAGACAAGAATAGGATCTAGAAGAGAGGAGGGGCTGGGGAGAGTTGCTGGGCGACAGGAACCCAATAGAAAAGAGACAGGGAGTTGAAATGGACCAAGGACAAAAGCAAGCGGCAGTAAACCTTGGAGCATCGCTTACCTCAGGGGTCCCCAGGGAAGAGTAAAATTAAGGCAACAGAAAAAAAAACCCAGAAAAATGCACTGCCAAAAATATTCAAGTGTTTGATAATTATCAAGGGATAGACACAGGCACCCTTATGCATTGCTGGTGACAGTCACTTTGGAATTTGACAATGTCTAGTACTATTTTACATACTTGCACCTGATGACTGAGCCCTACCCCTTCCTGGTTTCTTCCCCGGGCCAGCGAGGCAGACAGGAGGTCACTCACTGCAGTGTGATTCGCGTAACGAGATCAGAGGGGGCAGGGGGCAGGATTCTGTGGTTTCTGATACACACAGTGTGGAACCATGAGTAGCCATCAGCAGGACCTATGTGTGCTGATGTGGAAAGGCCCCCCGCAGGTGAGGGGCCCAGCTGCACAAGCAATACCAATACCTACAAGATGAGGCCGTTGATGTAAATAATCCGAATACTAACGACGACAATAACCCCACCTGCAAACAATGCCCCCAATGCCATTCGGTGATGGCATAGCCCACAAACCTGAATGAAGCGTGCCGCTCTGTGAGCGCCCTTTTCTGAAGTCGTCACCCCTGCCTCCCACAGCTCCGTGCCCTCCTTCCAGCAGGTAGACCCCCCCATTGGAGGTCATTGAATGTCATACCAATAGAATCCCACAGAACGGGTTCTTTCACACCTGGCTTCTCCACTGAGCCACGTGGCACAGGAAGACTTTGGTCGGTTTCTTTGCAGCGAAGCGTTCTGCTGTGTTCTTACGCTGCCGTTTGTTTCTCGCTCCTCCGTGCTGGGCGCTCCAGCTCTTCCAGGGCTTGGCCACCGCAAACAGAGTTGCCGCGAACAGTGGCGGGCCTGTCTTCACATGGGCGTGAGCGCAGAAAGTGAAGGTGCCGGATCACCTTCCGCCTCCGTCGTTACGGCCAAATGGCCCCCACAGTGATTTTGCCGCTTACATTACAGTGTTTAACAGATCAAAATCTGTGTATAAAAGGTCCCGGAGGCCAGAGGGGACCAGAATTGGGCGACTGTACCTTTCTCTATAATGGTTTCTTTTTTTTAAAGGAAAACGTAGGAATGCATTTTGGGGTAATCGAAAATGAATTTTAAAGCATGTGCCTTTTAAAGCTGTGCCTGGCACCGAGCTCAGCCCTGAGCTTGCCTTCTCTGTGGTCAGGTACGGCCAGATGACAGCAGGCAGCTACTGCTACATCGGTCCCCAAGGCATCGTCCATGGCACAGTGGTGAGAAACGGGCCACGCCTGGCTGCCGGGGGTGGGAGGCGGACGTGCTGGAGTGGAGAGTGAACTCCTCCTCTTCTCCCCGCAGCTCACCGTGTTGAATGCTGGGCGACGGTACCTGGGGGTCAAGGACCTGGCTGGGAAGGTCTTTGTCACCTCTGGGCTGGGCGGAATGAGTGGCGCTCAGGCCAAAGCCGCGGTCATCGTGGGGTGCATCGGCGTGATAGCAGAGGTGAGCCCAGCAGGCACTCTGCCCACCTGCGTCCTCCCTCAGTCTAGAGCCACCCCCACTCACAGCCCTCTCTTCTCCTGCACCCCCCCACCAGCCCTCCAAGCCTCCCAGGGTGGGTTCCCATGGCAGCCTATGCCTCCTGCCTTCAAAGTGCCCATCTTCCCCCACGGTCAATGCCTGCTGATCCCCCCCGCCCCAGGAAACTGACCTTCTGTGGGCACCGCTCCCCTTATCCCTGGAGATGAACATAGCCTCCCCCAGCTCGAACAGGTCACAGTCAGGTGAGGGCAACAGACGTCAGTAGAGGTGTGTGCACGCAGCCTTTGGCCAGTGGTTCTTACAACTTTCTTCGGTAGAGCCAAGGAGAGGAAGGGAGCCAGGGAGAGGAGGCGAGGAGCTTTAAGACAAGCCTTGGTTGGGTCGGGGGTACCTTTCTCATGGGAGATATATTTCCTGCTTCCAAGGGGACAGAGGAGGGCCTGAGTGTCCTTGTACACGGGGTCCCTTAAGCAACTTTTATTTAAAATAATCAATATGCCAGCGTGGCACATTTGTGGGGAGGGGCTGCCCTTGGCCCCTATATAGAAAATAAGTTACAGCAACTAACGTTAGCTCATCCCCTGGAATCTGCAGAAAAATAGCCCATGTTTTTAAAAAGCTTTGACTTCCCCTCATCTCATCCTCAACCCTCATCCTCACCTACTTCCCCCTGTGTCTTCAAAACATGTTTGCCACAGGGGCGCCTGGGTGGCTCAGTTGGTTAACCATCTGACCCTTGGTTTCGGCTCAGGTCATGATCTCACCCTTCATGAGTTTGAGCCCCACATCGGGCTCTGTGCTGACCACAGGGAGGCTGCTTCGGATTCTCTCTCTCTCCCTCTCTCTGTCCTTCCTGCACGCACACTTTCTCTCTCAAAATAAATAAATAAACTTAAAAACAATACGGGGCACCTGGGTGGCTCAGTCGGTTAAGTGTCCAACTTTGGCTCAGGTCATGATCTTACAGTTCGTGGATTTGAGCCCCATGTCACTGACAGCTTAGAGGCTGGAGCCTGCTTTTGGATTCTGTGTTTCCCTCTCTCTCTCTGCCCCTCCCCTGCTTGTGCTCTGTCTCTCTCTCTCAAAAATAAATAAAAACATTAAAAAATTGTTTTAAATACAGCATGTATTTTTTAAAAGTGTTTGCCACAGAGAGAGCAGTACATATTTGTAATAAAATTCCCAGATGGCAAATAAGCAATCCTAAAAAGAGAGAGGCACCCACCTTTGTGATTTATACTCAGTTGGTACTAAGCCTGCGTCATACACTCTTATATTTCTTAGGAGCCCACCTGGGTGCCAATAGTAAAATCAAACTACAGCCGCTTGCACAAATAAGGTTTTGTTTCTCTCACGCAGCCCGCAGTGCTGGCATTGTTTCAGCGGCTCCGCAATGTCAGGGCCAACATCGCTAGATTCTCTTGGGTTTCCCTCGTGCGTTCAAAATGGCTGTCCCCACCCCAGCCATCGCATCTACATTGAAGGCAGAAAGGAGGAGGGGGGAAGGTGCCACCTGTGACTGACTCAATTTTAGCAGAAAGATGATACCTCAGAAACTCGTTCTTTTACCTCACTGGTCAGTTTTGGATCGAATGGATGTTCTTCCCTAAAAGGGAGGCTGGAGACAGTGGAAAGAGTAGTTGTAGTTAGCTTGGAGTGGGGCCACAGTGTCGCCCTGAAAATCCAGGTTCTGTTGACAAGGAATGCAGGAGGGGGAGTAACTACGGGAAAACAGCTCGTGGCACCTGTGCTGACATGGGCGATCTACGCGGGGGATGGCCTCCTCCTGGTGGAGGCTGACATGCCCAGTGACTGACTGGGTGGCCCTGTGTCTCGTGGTCCCAGGTGGATAAAGCCGCCCTCATGAAACGCCACCAGCAAGGATGGCTGATGGAAGTGACCGACAGCTTGGACCACTGCATTGAAAGACTCAGGTATGGCGCCTGACCTGGGCCTGGGGAGGCCACAGAAGGGATCCGGAGGCTGGGCTGCTGTATGTGGGCCTGTTAAATGCCTGTTACTCAGCCACAGGCTGAGCGAAGGCTGTGCCTTGTATTTCTCACTGTTGTGGCCTGAGTGCCCAGCCCGGAGCCTGGCACGTATTAGGTGCTCGCCTCATCTGTTGGGGGGAGATGAAACTTTGAAAGACGGAACCGTTCCTCGGTGTGACTCCACCAGGTTCGGGGTAAGCCGATCTCCCTCCCCACTTGTGGTCTGGTTGTTTGAGGGGGGTGTCGGCAACACTGCCCTCCGGTTTGATGGCTAAACTGCGGGAATGGGGGAAGGACTGCGGGCTGCTGATCTGATGCCATTTTTGAAGCTTGCTCTCAACCGACACACTTTGGAGACCTGAACTCTGTGCAGGGAGGACGCACCACACAGCGGCTCTCCAGCCCCGCCACGATCAGTCACCCAGGGGGCTTCAAAGGGGGCTTGGAGGAAAATGTCCAAGTACATACCAAATTGAGAAATACTCCCATTACTAGGAACGGATACTGCTTGACACTGATCTCTTGAAAATGCTAGTTTGGCCCCATGGCAACCGCTGTGTAAAACTCTCAGATGAGCTTCCATTAAATACAGGAGACATTCCAGACTGCTGGTGGGACACAGATGGGTCTGGCCTTATCTGCCTCCTATGCCTGTGAATGCTGCTTAACATCCCAGACGCACGTACACACTGGCACACACGTGCATGCACTCATCCACGTGCACACTCACACACTCACCACAAAATCAGTTCACATCAGTTCAACAAAGTGCCCTAAGCAGCCCGTCTGGTCATACTTCCGGGGAAGACACAGACCGAGTTCTAGAACAATCCCAATCAGAGCCCTAACAGCAAGGGTCCTGATTCTGTGAATTGCCTCGAGTTGGCTCATCACTGCTGTCATCTCGGTTCTCAGTTTTCCCTGATGGGGCATTCACGTCTCTGTTTCCCTTACGGTTCTGGGACCTCAGTGGACACCCTTCGGAGGTCCCTGTGCCTCAGGCCCTATGCTGGCACACAGTGCCTTTGGGACCTTCTGCATTCTCGCCAGCTTGGTACTGGTGGGGCAGGTGCAATGGACCATCTACTCTGCTCTTGTCCCCTTCTAGGGAAGCAAGGAAAAGGAAGGAGGTGCTCAGCCTTGGTTACCATGGCAATGTAGTAGATCTTTGGTAAGTGGGGGATGGGATTTGGAAGTCTTGGGGACCCTGGGTGAACTTCCCCCTCCAGACAAGGTACTGATGGTGGCCAGGCTCCCCAGACACAAAGCTTCCAATGTGCTCTGCCTGAGTCTCTGCTTCCAGCTTCCAGATCCTGGCCTGAGCTCATGGCAGGCCGCCTTCCAGCAGATGTTCTTTCAAGAGAGAAGGGCAATCCCCTGCTGGCTGGGCCTCGAACTCAGGCCCCAGACGGTGCCTTCCCCTGCCCCAGGCATTGATCGCCTCATGTCTTTCCCAGGGAGCGGCTGGTCCATGAGTTGGACACGACAGGGGAGCTCTTGGTGGACCTGGGGTCAGACCAGACGTCCTGCCACAATCCATTCAATGGCGGTTACTACCCTGTGCAGCTGGGCTTTGCAGAGGCGCAGAGCCTCATGGCCTCCGACCCAGCTGCATTCAAGAGCCTGGTCCAGGAAAGGTGATGAGTTCCCAGGGCCCAGGGGGCACACACAGCCATCAGGAGCTTTTAGACTGGGGACTCTGGCCTCTGCCTGGTCCCCCAGGGGCCAGCTGTGCAGCCTTAGGCAAGACCTTGAATCTGTCTGAACTGTCTCCTCATCTGTCAGATGAGATGGAAGTAAGCAGAGCTGGCTGAGCTCCACGGGATGGGGCCGGGGGTGACAGCGGTGAGGCACAGAGGGCCTGCTTTCATGGCCTTGCTGGTGGGTAGGGCTGATCACTAACTGCTGGCCTGTTGCAGCCTGAGGAGGCAAGTCTCAGCCATCAACCGACTGGCCAAAGAGAACTTCTTCTTTTGGGACTATGGCAATGCCTTCCTGTTGGAGGCCCAGAGAGCAGGTGAGAGAAAATGAAGGTCACATGAGGGGCCCCCAGCCTCCCAAGCTTGGAGGGGCCAAGATTTTGGCCCTTGGGAATATTCCCTTCTCACCAGCCAGGAGTAGGGCACTGCCTCACCTCCAGGCAGGTGCCCTGGAGAGGTGGGGGCCACAGCCTTCAGGTTTCACTGTGCCCCTGCCTGGACCTTCTGGAAGCTGGTCTTGCCAGGTCCTTGGCCTCTCTGGGCTTCAGTTTATCCATGTGCCTTAAGAACACAAAGTACCAGGGCGTCTGGGTGGCCCAGTTGGTTAAGCGTCAGACTTCGGCTCACATCATGATCTCACAGCCCATGAGTTCGAGCCCCGCGTCAGGCTCTGTGCTGACAGCTCGGAGCCTGGAGCCTTCTTCTGTGTCTCCCTCTCTCTCTGCCCCTCCCCTGCTCATGCTCTGTCTCTCTGTCTCTTGATAATAAATAAATGTAAAAAAAAAAAAGAGAGAGAGAGACACAGTGGAAAGTCACCCCCCCCCACCCCCAGCCCTTTTTCTGGTGCCAGCTCCCCTCCTGGAGTTCGAAGGTTCTGGCGTGTCATGTCGGGAATGTGGGCACAAACATGTGTATGCCCCCACCCGGCCCCACACCAATGGCAGCACTTGCTGTCTCCCTTCTTCATCGTAAAATGAGACCCAGGGAGGCTTCCCTATCAAAACTGGCGTCTTTGTTTAACTCACCATCCGGGTAGTGGTATAAGTCCTCACCTCGGGGCGGGGCCCGCCAGCCCTCAGACCCTCCAAGTGATGCTGGGGGGGTTCTGTGCCCGCAGGAGCTGACGTGGAGAAGAAAGGCGCCAACAAGACAGAATTCCGCTACCCCTCGTACGTCCAGCACATCATGGGGTGAGTGATGGGGTCACCTGCGGCATCTGGGTCCTAGACATTCAGGTTGGAAAAGTCCCCAAGTAGGGAGAAGGAGGAGGTAACCAGAGAGAGATCGAGCTGACAGTGGAGGCCACCAGGCCACATGAAGGAATTTGGGCTTAAGCAATACGGGGACAGGGATGGGAAGCTTGCCAGCCCATTTGTGCACAAGATGGGACCAGAGAGGAAGGGAGAGGAGGAAGGCCATGGTCTCCTTCTTGGATTCATCGTGGGTGAGGAGGCAGAAACCCAGGGGGCTGCACTGCCAGGCTGCAGCAGGGGGCAGCGGGGTCGGGGAGGGGGGCTGTCCAGAGAGGACGGTGGGCCCAGGGGGCGGGTGAGTGCAGGAGCCAGGCGTGGCCCAGGCCTCTCCATCCCTCTGCCTGGAGGCCACCTAGGAAGGTCAGTTCACCCAAGGCAAACTTGGCCAAGTCCCCACAGTTAAACTCTTTCTCCCAACGACTTGCTTTTAGTTCACTGATTTTCAGGTTGTCTTTGTAGTAGTTGCACTAGAAAGGAATTTCTGCCTGTGTCCCGGCTTCTGCAGCAAGAGACGGTGCCGGTCTAAGAGGAGGGACAGAGAACCGGGGTGGGGGGGGCACTGAGGGGAGAAGGTGGGGTTGAGCGGGGGAGGGGACCTGGGGGGCTGGCCTCTGAAACTTGCTGTGCAGTTAGCGGCTTAGGGGCGTCCAGCAACAGTTCTGGATGCTGAAGCCCTGACTTTACTCCACGGGCCTACATACCACGTCCCCAACATACCCCTCTCAGTTCTGGAGCACTGTAGATAGACCTCCCCTCCTTGGTCCATGGAGGGTGCAGCCAGACTGCATTTTGTCCTCGCAGAGACATATTCTCCCAGGGATTCGGGCCTTTCCGCTGGGTATGCACGTCAGGGGACCCCCAGGACCTGGCGGTCACGGATGAGCTGGCCACGTCTGTGCTGGAGGAAGCAATTGCTGACGGAGGTGAGGCTGCAGGATGGGACATGTTCACAGGCAGGTGGCCCACCACAGGCTCCAGGGCAGCCCACTCCCTTGACGCAGCCCCCACTTCCCTGCTCGTGCTCGGCCCGGCCCCCGGGGCACGAGAGCACGTGGACTTGGGGTTTGTGCCTGTCAGCGGTGCTTCTGATTCTTCTAGCTGTCCTCTGTGCCCACTCTGCTCTCCCCATGTCCGTGGGTCTGTGGTCTCTGCGACAGAGAGCTTGCACTGCCTTCCCACGTGGATGGTGGTGGTCGTCCCCGTGTCCCTGCCCCCGCCCCTGGTTTAACCACAGTCGCTTCCTGTGTAGTGCATGTGACGTTGCTTCTCACGTGGAGAAGAGAAGGCAGGGGTTTTGTGAAGCTTCCTCAGCTGTCAGGACTCCTACCCACACTTCTCTGCAGCTTTTCTGCAGGTCCGGGCCACCTTCTCTCTGGTTTGCTGCGTAGGTCCTTCAACCTTTGGCTGCTTGTTTTTGATCCCCAGGGCCATTCGCCCCTGCTGCCCACATCCAGGCTGGGCGGGCTGGGACGGGTCCAGGATACACGGGTGCAGGGCTGGAGAACAAGGGGAGGGCGGGAGGAACTGGGCAGGCGGAGGCCTCCTGGGAAGGAAGGGATCCTCTCTTAGAAACCTGTCCTCCGGGAAGAAGCCCTGAGCTGTGGCATCTGCAGGTGGCCCCGCGTAAATACTCTCAGAGTGGCTGATTCCCATCGAAGCTCCATGCACAGCAGTGGCAGCGTTTGCAGCAGGCAGGCAAGAACATGAACAGGGAAGGGGTAGAGACCAAGAGAGAGACAGATCCGAAGCAGGCTCCAGGCTCTGAGCTGTCAGCACAGAGCCTGACGTGGGGCTCGTATTCACGAACCGTGAGATCATGACCTGAGCTGAAGTCAGTCGCCCAACCGACTGAGCCACCCAGGTGCCCCAAGTGTCTGATTCTTGGTTTTTGCTCATGTCATGATCCCAGGGTCATGGGATCCTGCCCCGCGTTAGGCTCCAGGCTGAGCGTGAAGCCTGCTTAAAGTTCTCTCTCTCTCTCTCTCTCTCTCCTGGGACGCCAGAGTGGCTCAGTTGGTTAAGTGACCACCTCTTGATTTCGGCTCAGGTCACGATCTCACGGTTTGTGAGTTCAAGCCCTGTATCGGGCCCCACGCTGACAGCTCGGAGCCCATGTGGGATCCTCTCCCTCTCTTTCTGCCCCTTCCCCACTCACGCGTGCATTCTCTCTTTCACAATAAGTAAATAAACAAAAAAGAGTCTCTCTCCTTCCCTCTGCCCCTCCCCTGCTTATGCGTGCGTGTGCACGCACTCTCTCTGAAAAAGTGTAAGTTTATTTAATTGAAATTTTAATGGTATCTGTGTCAACCACTGGGTCACACCATCCCTGAGGATTTAACTGTCTGCTCTCATGAGCTAGTGGAAGCAGGTTCCTGAGCAACACAGCTACCACCCGACTCTGCATGCCCCCCACACTTTAGCTGACCGGCCTGCTTTCCTGGGATAGGAACTCAACTTCTTCCTACCTCTGCGCCTTTGCCTTTGCTGTTTCCTCTGCCTCAAATACTGTTCCCTCAGCCTTTTGTGTGGCGGGTTCCTTCTTAGCATTTCGATTGCCGCTTGACAGCTACCTCCACAGAGAGGCCTGGGGCCCCCCTGACCCGTCACCCTAGTGACCACTTCACCATACTTCTTTCCTCCATGGCCCACAGCCTCCTCTGTTCCCAGTGCCTGGCCCAGTACCTGGTATACAGTGAGGACTCAATAGATGTTTGTTTAGGGAATGGATGGATGGCGATGAGTGGCTGCCGGAGGGAGGGCCTGTGCCTGAGCCCCACGGGACGGGGGCTCCTGGTGCCTGCGACACCACTCTTTCTCCCTTCAGTGAACCCGGCTGTGAAGCTGCAGTATGTGGACAACATCCGCTGGATCCGGGAGGCCGCCAGGCACCGGCTGGTGAGGGCTCCGCCTGGCGGGAGGCAGGGGTGGGCCACTGGACTGCCCTGCCTGAGGCGGGGTACCGCTGGCCATGCCCGGGCTGGCAGACGTGAGCCCCGGGACGGTGCCAAACACACCCCGTGGGACTCCCTAGGTGGCAGCCTCCTTGGCCTCAGAGGAGGCAGCAGCAGCCACCTCACCCGGCGGGCTGCGGGACCTTGAAAGGGTGGCCTGGGTCCTGGGGGCAGTGGCCAGGGCCGGTCGGGTCGTTGCTCACCCAGCTGATTCGCAAACCGCTCTCTCAGGTCGGGCCTCCTGGCTTCTCAGCTGTGTGACCTGGGACGAGTGGCTCAGCCTCTCTGAGCCTCCTGTCCCGGCTGGGCTGGGCAGTGGAGCGGCTGCTGACAGTCTGCACACGGGGGCTGTGGTGGTGCACGTGCTTGGCACACGCCCTCTGGTGGCAGTCTGCAGGAGGCACTCCCGGCCCGGGCTGGGCAGAGGGTGTATGCGCGTGCTCCCGGGCATGCGAACGTGACTCAAGGTGATGCCTGGTGGAGACTGCTTTATACTGATGGGTCAGAGAGGTGTCTCTGAGGAGCTGAGTTGTGAGTTCAGCTCTAAACTGAACTAGGGGGCGGGGGAGCAGCCATATGACAGTGGGGGGAGGCAGAGGACCAGCCAATGCACAGGCCCTGAGGCAGCAGTGGCCTTGGTGTACGGAAGACGAGCAAGAAACGAGCCTTTGACTCACGTGGCTTTGTCCACAGACCCCGATAGCCAGACGCAGCTGCCGCGTCCACACTGGCATGTCCTTGGCCTGGGGGTCCCAGGGCCAGAAGGGGGACTCCCTTGAGCACAGCCCCCATGTCCTGGGCTTCTGTGGCCCAACACCCCCCACCCAAAGCGCCACCTCCTCCTTGCCCAGTAGCTTGCACACATGTTTCAGCCACAGAGACCCCCGTGCCAACAGCGGTCTCTGTGACCACGCTGAGTCTGAGACACCCACCGGACGGCTGTTGAACTCGAGGGTCAGGGCCTCGGGGAGGATGGGGCGGGAGTGAAATTGTGCAGGGCCAGTCCAGAGGTGGGCCTGGAGAAGAGGAGGACCCCAGCCTTGAGGGAGGGGCACCAACAGAGTGGGAAGGGGCTAGCGGGAGGTTGGGAGGTCAGGGGCATGGGGAGTGGCCCTCTGGAGGCCGCTACAAGGGCCGTGAATAACCGGGACTGTCTCTTCTGTGTTTGAGTTGGAGTTTTCGGAGGTTGTGTTCTCCCTACTTAGTTCACGTTGCTCTTTGTCTCATGAACGATGATGATTGCAGAAGGCCATCCTTTTTAAACATTTTAATTGAGTTTCGCGTAAGGTTCACTCTTGACGGACCTGGCAGTCCTATGTCGGTTTGTCTCCAATTTCCTTTTTCTGGATCCAAGCCATCCGAAAATCTCCGCAGTGCTGGTTTATACTATAGTCTTTCCCACAAGGCTTTGAGGCAGCCGGCGTGAGGGCAGTATGGCCTTGGTTAGCAAGTCACGAGGAAGGAAGGGCCGCTCACCTGACCACGTTTGCTGGTGGGGCCGTCCAGACGGAGCGCTGGCTTCAGGCTCGTGGTCAGGGGTGGCATAGCTCCATCACTGGCTCCAGAACGTTCCAGCCCATTCCAGGACGCGTGGCCAGGCTGCAAGGGAAACACCTGGAGAATCCGGGGCTTCTCAGCCTCAGAACTACTGATGTTTGGGGCCAAATCATTTTTTTCAATTGTGGTGAACTACACCTTGACATAAAATGCCCCTACACTTTAGCTGACTGGCCTGTTTTACTGGGATAGGCCCAGCTTCTTTCTACCTCTGGGCCTTTGCACTTGCTGTTCCCTCTGCCTAGAATGCTGTTCCCTCAGACTTTTGTGTGGCTAGTTCCATGTGGTTACCGTATTAACCATTTCGAAGGTACAACTCGGTGGCTTCAAGTACACTTCCATTGAGTGTAACCATCACCACCATCTCTCTCCAGACCTTTTCCGTCTCCCCAAACTGAAACTCTGTCCCCATCAAATAAAACGGCTCCCCCAACACCCTCCCCCAGCCCCTGACCCCCACCTACTTCTGTCTCTGTGTGTTTGGCCACTCTATGGGCCTCGTTTAAGTGGAATCCTACAGTATTTGTCCTTTCATGACCGGCCTCTTTCGCTGAACGTGATGTCCTCAGGGTTCATCCATGTTGTAGCCTGTGTCAGAGTTTCCTTCCTTTTCAAGGCTGGATGATATTCCATCGTCTGCATAGAATGTATATACCTTGCCTGTCCCTTCGTCCGTCAGTGGGCACCTGGATTGCTTCCACATTGTAGCTATTGTGAGTGCTGTGAACTTGGGGGTGCAAATATCTGCTTGTGTACCTGGGGACTTGGATAACTCTTTGTCATGGGGGGGCCGTCTCAGGATGCTTAGCAGGACCCCTGCCCGCGCCGACAGCACTCAACCGTGTCTCCAGTCATGCCCTAATGTCATCCTGGTTGAGGACCACTGTGCCAGTGACTCCTTTTTACTTGCTGAAGTTTCCGTTTCGTGGGAGTAACCTGTCTTACCCTCCAGAGGTGCGGCATCCTGATGGATGAGTCCGCGGGCTCTCAGCCATGTCACCGACCGCCCGGAGCGGTCATGGGAGGGTTCTTGGCCCCTGTGCTCCAGTTTTCTCATCTGAAACGTGGAGCCTAGGGTGAGAACAATAGCAACTTCCTCATTAACTCACCGATGAGTGACTGTGTGCAAAGTGCTTGTAGTTGTGCCAGGCACAGGCCACAATTGCATTGTGTGGTGGTATTATTGTCATTGGAAGGACTCAAGCAAGGGTATGTTCATAAGAGGTGGCATCCCTGAGATGGGCAGGTCAGGGTCTCAAAGCCCACTCCTGGGGTTGACCCTCGAGGCAGTGGATCATGGAGGGACAGCTGGGGTCCCAGACTGCACGTGGACAGGCAGGGGTTTGGCATGACTGCCCGGTGGGCTGGACATGAGGGTCTACCTTGTACCACACACCTCGGGGTCCTCCGTGACCTCCCTAGAGGGGACCATCTGGCTGCTGGTGGGACCTGTCACCCACATCTATCCCCTGCGTATCCCTAGGTCCTTGAGGTGCCTCTTCCCTCCCTTTTCTCTGCAGGTGGTGGGCTCCCAGGCAAGGATCCTGTACTCAGACCAGAAAGGCCGTGTGGCCATCGCTGTGGCCTTCAACCAAGCCATCGCCTGTGGGAAGATCAAGGTGACACATTCTGTGCTGCAGGCAGGAAGCTTCCCTTGGGCTCCTGCCCTTGGGTGCTGGCACTGCCCTGAGACCCTTGGCTCTGTGTTTATGTCAGGTGGGAGGCAGATAACTGGGGACCTGCAGTGATGAGGCCTGTCCTGCAACCCAGCCTCTGACATGTTCCCTGCTGTGTGACCTTGCGGGTCAGATGCCCTCTCTGAGCCACAGGTGCCATCTTCTGTGAGGGGAGAATTATGTCAATCTCAAGGCCTGGGTGGGAGGATTAGGAGAGTCACTTTCCATGCAAGCACTTCCCACATCTTCCTTGAATTCTCCTTTTATAAACCATGACAAATTTCCCTGGTGTTCCCTCATTTTCCTCCCCGTCAGCCAGCCTACCCTGGGGGACATGGAGCTCTGGGCACACTCCTCTGGGGGGCTCATTTTCTAAGCGTGTGCCGCAGGGTTCTTGCTGGCATCCCTGTGTTTGGGAGTACCAGTGCTAATGATCAGATGTGAAAGGGAAATCATATTGGATGAATGTGAAGGCTGTCCCGGTGGGTGGCTCCGGTGGCAGCAAGGACAGCTCCCAGACCACCTTGGGAGCACTGCCACAGCGCCACTGCTCAACGTGCTTATGGAGATGAGGACGGCTGTGGCAGCTGTCCCAGGAGGGCTCCACAGGAACGCTCACATCCAGGCTGCAGTCGGCTGGTTGGCCTAGAGAGCCAGGTCTTAATCGTTCATTCATTCCACATGCTCGATTGAGGGCCTCCTCTACCCCAGGCTTATTCTAAAGCACTGGGGACCACGTGGCAGAGAACAAAGTAGACAGGGTCCCGGCCTCCTCCACTCACTGGGAAAGGGAAACTGACAACGCAGGATAAAAGCATAAATTCAGAGGGAACTTCAGATGGTGATGAACATGAGAAGAAAATGAATGGGGGTGACGGGGTGGGGGTGATGGGTTATGAGTGATGGGGTGGGGGGGAGTGGTGACTCTAGATGGGGTGGGGGTGACGGGGTGTGTGTGCGTGCTGCCTCTAGATGGGGTAGGGGTTATGGAGTAGGGAGAATGGTGACTCTGCATCAGGTAGGGGTGAGGGGGTTGGGGGCAGTGGTCTGTCTGATGGGTGGTCAGAACAGGCCTTCTGAGTTGCTGATGTAGAACTGAAACCTGAATATCTGGGAGGTGCTAGAATACCGGGGGGTTGGCAGTTCAGGGCACATACAAAGAGGCGACAGCAAGCCTGGCTGGTTCAAGGGAAGAAGAGGGCCTCTTAATTCAGAGAAATGGGAGCTCCCCTTTTAGCAAGGTACATCTGAAACATCTATGCTTTTCCTCTTCTTTTTTTTAACTTATTTTAAATTTAAATTTTAGTTAACATACAGTGCAATATTGATTGCAGGAGTAGAATTCAGTAGTTCATCACTTACATACAACACACAGTGCTCAACACAAATGCCCTCCTTAGTACCCATCACCCATCTAGCCCATCCCCCACCCACCTCCCTCCATCAACCCTCAGTTTGTTGTCTGTCATTAAGAGTCTCTTATGGTTTGTTTCCCTCTCTTCTTTCCCCCCACTTTCCCATATATTCATCTTTGTTTCTTAAATTCCACATATGAGTGAAATCATATGATATTTGTCTCTCACGGACTTTAAAAAAAAATTTTTTTTGAATGTTTATTTTTGAGAGAGACAGAGATAGACAGTATGTGAGCAGGGGAGGGACAGAGAGAGGGAGACACAGAATCTGAAGCAGGCTCCAGGCTCTGAGCTGTCAGCACAGAGCCTGACGCGGGGCTGGAATTCACGAGCTGTGAGATCATGACCTGAGCCAAAGTTGGTTGCCCAATCAACTGAGCCACCCAGGCGCCCCTGACTGACTTATTTCTCTTAGCATAATACATTCCAGCTCCATCCTCCTCATTGCAAATGGCAAGATTTCATTCTTTTTGATGGCTAAGCAATATTCCTTTGTATGTATGTACCACATCATTCATCAGTTGATGGACGTTAGGCTCTCTGTAGTTTGGCTATTGTTGATAATGCTGCTATGAACATCAGGGTCTATGGACCTCTTTGAATCTGTATTTTTGTATCTTTTGGGTAAATGCCTACTAGTGCAATTGCTGGGTTGTAGGGTAGTTCTATTTTTGATTTTTTGAGGAACCTCCATACTGTCACCAGAGTGGCTGCACCAGTTTGCGTTCCCACCAACAGTGCAAGAGGGCTCCCCTTTCTTCACATCCTTGCCAACATCTGTTGTTTCCTGAGTTGTTAATTTTAGCCATTCTGACAGGTGTGAGGTGGTATCTCATCATGGATTTTATTTGTATTTCCCTGATGATGAGTGATGTTGAGCATCTTTTCATGTGTCTGTTAGCCATCTGGATGTCTCAAAGAAGTGACCAGGAAATCTGAACGTTAGGTAGGAGACAGACAATGCCTCCTATGCTTCCTCTTCTTGAAGAAGGTCTATTTCCAGGGGGAGGGATCTGAAGGGTGTCTGGTGTGGCCTGACCTTTGACTTCTGCCCTCTGCCAGGCAGCTGTGGTAAACACTGTCAGCTGATACCTCATATCTTTCCCTGCTGCAGGCACCGGTGGTCCTGAGCCGGGACCACCATGACGTGAGTGGCACAGACAGTCCCTTTAGGGAGACCTCCAATATTTACGATGGTTCTGCCTTCTGTGCAGGTGAGGAAGACAAAAAAACATTTTTTAATTTTTTAATGTTGGATTTGACTTTGTTTAGAAATCAATTGATTCATTCAGCGAGTTATAATGTTACAAAAAATGTTCTGGCATCTGAGAGAATTGGCATAGGGTCACCAGCCCAGCACAGCGAGGTTTCTGGGACCTGGGATTTTTCATTTTTAAATTGGGCAAGTGCCAGGCAAAACGGGACAGTTGGATGCCCTAGACTTGGGTGTGCACCTGACCCTGTCACTTGCTGGGCAAACTTCAGTAAGACTTAAAGTCTCTGAACCTCAATATTCTCATCTGTAAAGTGGAAATAACAATTGTGCCTACTTCAGAGGGTTGTTGTGAAGAAGGAAATGAATTAATACTTGTGCAGCATTAAGTAGGTGTCCCACAGCCAGTGTTCACTGGTTATCTGCTGCAGCTGCTGTTACCATTCTGCTTCTGTACCCACTACAATTATAATCATCACAGAGGCTGGTGGGTTCTAGGCCTGGTATAGCTTGCTCATTCCCAGCACTGGAGTGCTCCCTCCATTATGGACGGGATCCCAAGGAAAGGAGGTGGACATTCAGGAACCCAATCTGTATCACTTTTTTCAAGGAATTGATACGTTTCATATGTTATCAAATTTGTAGGTATAGAATTGTATTCCTTTACTTATCTTTTTAATGTCTGTGGGGTCAGTTGTGATGTCTCCTCTGTCATTCCTGATGTTGGTGATCTGTGTTTTCTTTCTTTCTTCTTGATCAGTCTGTTAAGATATTTATCAACTTTATTGATCTTCTCAATAAAAAGCTTTAAGTTTCATTCATTTTTTTCTGTTTTTTTCCTTTCTTTCTTTCTTTCTTTCTTTCTTTCTTTCTTTCTTTCTTTCATGTTTATTTTTGAGAGACAGAGAGACAGAGCACAAGCAGGGAAGGGGCAGAGAGAGAGGGAGACACAGAATCTGAAGCAGGCTCCAGGCTCTGACAGAATCCGAAGCAGGCTCCAGGCTCTGAGCTATCAGCACAGAGCCTGACATGGAGCTCAAACTCACAGACTGCAGGATCATGACCTGAACCGAAGTTGGATGCTCAACTGATTGAGCTACCCAGGCACCCATTTCTATTGTTTTTCTGCTTCCAAATTCATTAATTAATTCCCAATTCATTAATTTCTGTACTAATGTTTATTTATTATTTATTTTGAGAGAGAGTGCAAGCAGCGGAGGAGGGAGAGAGAGAAACCCAAGCAGACTCCACACTCAGTGTGGAGCCCGATGCAGGGCTCTATCTCATGACCTGATCTCCCAACAGTGTGATCGTGACCTGAGCCAAAATCAGGAGTTCAATGCTCAACTGACTGAACCACCCAGGCACTCCTGATTTCTGCTCCAATCTTTAGTGTGTCCTTCTTTCTGCTTGCTTTGGATTTAACTCACTCTTCGTTCCTAGCTTCATAAGGCAGATGAGGAGGTTACTGATTTGAAACCTTTTTTCTTTTCGAATTCTAGTATTTAATGCTATAAATGGCCCTCTAAACAGTGCTTTCACTGCATCCTACAAATTTTTAAATATTTTCACTTTCATTCAGTTCATAATATTTGTTAATTTCCTATAAGACTTCCTCTTGGATCCATGGGTTACCTAGAAGGATGCTTTTAAGTTCCCAAGTTTTAGGAGATTTTTCAGATACCTTTCTGTTACTGACGTCTTTTTTTTTTTTAAGTTTATTTTATTTATTTTTGAGAGAAAATGTGCACATACAGAGTAGGGGTAGAGAGAGAGAGAGGGAGAGAGAGAATCCCAAGCAGGCTCCGTGCTCTCAGCATGGAGCCCAATGCAGGGCTCAATCTTATGAACCACTATGAGATTACGACCCAAGCTGAAGTCAAGAGTCAGACGCTTAACCCACTGAGCCACCCAGGTACCCCTGTTACTAGTTTAATTCCATTATGGTCTGAGAACTTAGTTTGTATTCATTCTGTTCTTTTAAATGTGTTAAGTGCTGTTTTGTGGCCCGGAACATGGTCTATTTTGGTGCACTTGAGAAGAACATGTGTTCTGCTGTTATTTGGTGGGTTCTACAGATGCCAGCTAGGTTCAGTTGGTTGCTAATGCCGTTCTGGTCATCTGGATCCTTACTGATATTCTTCCTAATTATTCTGTAAATCACTGAGAAGGGAGCAGTGAGTTTGTGGATTTATGTACATCTCCTTTCAGGTCTTACCCATTTTTGCTTCAAGTATTGTAAACCTACGTTGTTAGGTGCACACTCATTTCAGCTTATGATGTCTTCCTGGAGAACAGACCTCTTTATCATCATGTAATGTTCCTCTGTGTCCCTAATAATAGTCCTTGCTCTGAAATTCTCTGATATTAATATCGTTGATGTTAGTATCTTATGGCCACGGTAACAAAGTACCACAAACTTTAATGGCTTAAAACAACACAGATGCATTCTCTCACGGTGCTGAATGTCGGAAGTCTGAAATCAGATTCAGTGGGCTAGAGCCAAGACGTGGCAGGGCCATGACATCCCAGGAGGCCCTGGGGGAGAATGTTTCCCGGGCTGTTACCAGCTTCTAGAGCTGCATTTCTCACATCTCACAGCCTGGCACAAGGAGAAGAGCATTCTCGGGATCCTCCCTTATCTTCTCTGTGAGCGCCCAGTCAGGATTTTTGGAGGAAGGGCCTGCTAGGACACACACACCCCCTTATGTCTGTGTCCCAGGGGCCTCAAGGTTTGGGGCAAGCTCATGCTTGTCATTTAGCAGTTTGTTAGACACACATGTAAGGTGACCAGTCTGGGTGCTGTTTCTCTGTGCAAGGGCCTGTCTCAGATTGTAATGAGCTAGCTGCCCTGGGACCTCAGTTCTCTGATGCGGTCAAAGACAGTCATTAATTTGTACTTTCTCCCCTACCCTTATTTTTCTGTTGTTGTTTTAAGGACAGAAGTGACTCTCTTTGGGTCTCTGTGTGCCTGAGCTAAAATCAGTACCACCACGCCTTTAATCCTTGTGTTCTTTCTGCTTCTGGGGCACTTTATGTGGCATTCAGTGCTAGAACGCATAACTATCCAGAAGGCTAACAGTGGGTACTTGGGCACTTGTTAATACTCCAGCTTTGCTCGGCTCTGCAAACATAAATTATTGCTGTTTTTACAGTCTGTCTCTAGTTCCCTTTCCCTGTCTGTCCTTCAGGCCCTACTCAGCCCATTGTCCCCCTGGCCAGAGCCTGGCCCAGCCTGGCCTTCTCCCGGCCCGGCTCATTCAGGGAATGATGGGTGGTGGCCTCTGTTTCCACAGACATGGCTGTGCAGAACTTCGTGGGAGATGCCTTTCGAGGTGCCACCTGGGTTGCTCTTCATAACGGCGGGGGTGTCGGCTGGTAAGGTTCTTGGAGAACTGGGTGCTGTGGGTGCCGGCTGGTGTAGAGGTCTTGGGAATTCCCTTGAGGGTCCTGGGCCCTGCCTCCCCTGAGCTCTCTCTGCTAACGGTTTGGCTGTGAGGTGTTCTTCACGTGAGCTGGAAATCAGAGGGCGTGCCCCAGCCACTCTACCTTTTGGGGTCTCACCTGTCACACGGGACACAAAGGCCGTAGGAATCACACCTGCCCCTTTCATGTCAGTTTTCCCTTCGCTTTCACAGAGTTTTTCTCAGGAATGTTCAGCGCTGTCTGGTCCCGGGCCTCCTCCACTGACATTCTCAGGGCAGCTGGGCTGGGAGGCTGAAGACCTGGGTTCTGAGCTCTCCTGGGTCCCCAGCTCATGGCTCTGCCCTGCCAGGCCTGTTTGCAGTCTGACTGGGGTCCATGGGAGGGTCCTATAACGGCTGACAGTTGTAGCTCCGTCACGAGTAGGTATGCTCTAATTCTGCACCCCCAACTCCAACATGTGGGGTTTTTCCCACACTACCAGGCAATTCTCCAACACCCACAATTCAACTCAGTTCTGACATTATCTACTCAGAGATAGCAGCAGACCCCACAGGTTAGGGCTCAGTCCCACAAGACTGCCAAGTGCAGGTCTAGGTTGTTGCCTGTGCTTCTGACCGACTGGCCACCAAGCCGAGGTTCCCACAGTAGCCTCCCTGGATTCCACTAATTTGCTACAGCAGCTCACAGAACTCAGGAAACCGGTATACTCACTAGATTATCTGTGTATTACAAAGGATATCAAAGGGTGCAAATCAAGAGCCATAGGGAGAGGTCCCGAATAAAGGAGTGTCTGTCCTTGCGGAATTTGGGGCCTGATATGGTGGCACGTGGAAGTCTGGTTCCCCAACCTAGAACCTCTCCAAACCCATCCTTTCAGGTATTAATGGAGGCTTCATTATTTAAGCATGATTGACAAGATCATTGATCCCTGATGAGCATTCAAATTCCAGCCCCTCTCCCTTCACTGGAGGTCTGGGGAGGTGGGACTGAAAGTTCTGATTCCCCTAAAGATATGGTTGGTTCTCCTGGAAACTAGCACTCCCTGCCCCCTCCATCCTTAGAGGTGGTCCAAAAGTCACCTCATTAACATAGCAAAAGGCACTTTTACTGCTCTGTCTCTTACAAAATTCCAAGTGTTTTTAGGAACTTTGTGCCAGAAATGGAGCGAAGACCAAATAAATGTATATTTCTTATTATGAATCACAATATTACAAGGAATAATCATTCACAAAGAATAATGAATAACTAAAATTTATTACACATGGATGATGTGGCAAGCATTTGCTAAATAAACTCTTTGAATCTAGTCTCTTACCTAATCTTAGAAGGAAAATACATTTTACAGATGAGGAAACTGAGGCACCAGGAGATTAATGAGCTGGACCTGTCCCAGCTCACCTGGCCTCACCTGGCTGGGTCTGGGATATCAGGCCAAGTTGGATTCCTGGCTCCCCCGGGCAGCAGGGGGCGCTGCTGCTTCGGAGAGGACGGCTCCTGGGAGGGCAATCTCTGAACTGATCTCTGAGCCCGTGCTGGCCGGATTAAGCTTGGCCTGGCCCTCCCGAGCCAAGTCCTTCAGCACTGGAGCTTCTCAGAGCATTCCGGTGGGCTGGCTTCGAGGCCAGAATTCTGAGCTGGAGCCGTCAGGTGGCTCTAATTAATGGAAAATGTGACCGGAGTACGTGTTCTTTCCGATACACAAGCTAGAGAAAACCAGGACGAAGAGTGCCTGGTTGTGGGGTGCCTGGCGTCTTGGCACTGGGTTTGCTGACTCGGTGCTGGAGGTGAAGAGAACGAAGTTGAGTAATGTGCCCAAGGCCACAGAGCTGGGGGTGGAGCCAGGATCGAACCCAGATCTTTCACCTCCCAGAATCCACCTGCTGTTTGCCAACTGAACCACAGAGGGCAAGAAGGGGCGGAGCAGAGCTGGCTGGAGAAAGCATCCATGACTTGAGGGCCTCGGAGCAGGACCCCCTTCGTGGGGAGCTCCCAAGAGAGGAAAGGCTCCCTGCCAATTCCCAAGTTGCTCCCACCCTCTGGCTGTCTGGCTGTGCCCCCAGGCTGTGCAGACAGGGCTGCAGGCTAGCCAGAGGCCGGCATCAACACCCCCCCCCCCCCCCCCGCCCATCCTGGCAGTCCTCGAGGGCTCTTTTGGGAAGGTGCCTCAGATTCACTTTGGACTCTCATCATACTCACACATGCACATAATTTAATCTGTCGGATACTCCTTCAAGGCTTACTGCAAAAATCAGCAGGGAAAAAAATTTGAACCTCAACCTTTCCTGGTCCAGGAGGAAATCACTTCCAACTTGTCAGCTAATTTTTTTCTTTTTCTACACAAATCCATTTTTAAGTGATAAGCACCCCCCCCCGCCCCCGCCCCCGCCCCCATTTCTTTATTTGCTTTCAGTTTTTATGTTGTCTATTTGCTCCCTGCTTTGGATCTCTTACGTTTCCAAGACAAGCCTCATCCGCATCAGCTGTGTGTCGTCTTTCTCTCCCTCTGTCTCCTCAGAGCCCCTCTTTCTGGTTGCTTGTTTGGAGTCTGTCCTTGTGCTGTCTGTGCAGTGGTCCTTGCTGTCTGCTTGTGTTTAGAGATGGCGCCCGTGGCCAGGTGTGCTCATGGACCTTTGGACCATGGGCTGCAGAGCAGAAGAGGTCAGTGCTCAGTCTCTGGTTTTAGACTGGTTGGTCTGCTCAGTAAACACAGCTCTTGTCACCTGTCCTTGTAGGGAGGGTGCGGCCAGTTCTGGGAGCTGAGCTGAAGGGACAGGGCTTCGCGGTTGGGTGTTGAGACTTCTCAATCCGTGTTTTCATGTCACCCTCAGATGTACCTTGTAATCTCACAGCAAGATTCAGCCCTGAGGGTCCACGTCTTTGAGGAATAAATGCATACCTTTGACCCACCATCTTTATCCTAATACCAACACTTTTCCTCACTAAACAATGTCTTAGAGCACATCTCATACTTAAACGTGCACTGGACAGATGTACTTCTGATCGTCCAAAGACTTCTCTGGTCGAAGGACACACTGAGGTCCTCGCTTGGTGACTCTGGCTGGCACCGGCTTTCCCCTGTTACCCAACATCAGCAGGTGAATGACGATGACCTTGAATCTGCGCAGGAGCTGGTGGGAGATGTGCAGGGAGCCCGCCAGCAGGCACGGCGCTGTCCAGCTGCGGGGACACAGGCTGAGGGCAGGGCAGGGGCGGCTGCCCGCTGGTGGGGGTACTTGGCTCCCACTCCTGGGGAGGGGAGCACGGCTGGCTCCTGGGGTAGAGGGCATCTCGCCTTCTTGGTGGGAACTGGCAGAGATTGTCCAGAGAGCCCAAACTGGGCAGAGAAGCAGGTAAGGCCTGAAGGATCTGAGACTAGAGAAGCTAGATGCACCTTTTGGGTGCAGGAAGGAGAAAGAGCGAATTGGCTGGAAGTGGAGACTGAAAAGCCGGATGCCGTGGTCCCAGGGGTTCGTGTTTGGCAGTAAAGTCCTGGCAAGTGCTGACGAGATGGAGGGCGTTTCCTGTGTGTGTAACTGATGGGGGAATGCGGGGTATAGTGATGTTCGCTGAGCGGGAGTGGCAGTCAGGTCCGGCACAGGCCACAGCCCTTGATAATGACACCGAGGGTGAGGATGAAGATCCAGGGTGCCAGGAAGGAGAGGGTGCTCACAGCCGATGGCACAAAACCTCAGGGCAAGCATGCGGAAAGTCAGATAGCATTAACGTACTTCAATAAGAGGCACGTGTCACTGGGAAGACACGAATGAGCACATGAACGTATCGGATCTGTGACAGGAGGGGATCCAAACAGTGCTCAGAGAAATCTGTTCGTTGGAAAACAAGATATACGGGAAATAAAGGAACTCAGCCTTCAGATCAAGTTATTGGGACCCCAAAATACACCGTAAGCAAGCAGAAAGAAGAGGCAAGAAAAATAAAGAGCATAAAGGGAAATCGGGAAGAATGACAGTTGAATTGAGCAACACAAGAGACCCCCAAGGAAGCGTGTCTTTATAAGATACACTCAGAACCGCAGAGGAAGAGGTCACCTCCAGGAGGTGACACGGGAGAGGATCCTGAAGGGAGGTGTGGTGGATGGGTAAAGCCTGGAGGTGCAGGTGGGCAGCGCAGAGCCCAGCGACCCCAGCGTCCCCTAGGCTGTGGAGAGGGCGTGGGCTCCAGGCTGCAGGTGCTCGCCACACTACCTCTGTGAGCCGAGGCTTCCAAAGTGTCCCCAAACATGCGTGTTCTTCTGTTGGCTCCAAGCAGGGGCAGGCCTGGAGAGTGACCTGGAAACCCCTTTGCCTCTTGCAGGGGTGAAGTGATCAATGGAGGATTTGGCCTCGTGCTGGATGGGACCCAGGAGGCTGAGCAGAAGGCCAGGATGATGCTCAGCTGGGACGTGTCCAATGGGGTAAGTCACACCCCAGGCCTTTCCGCTGGCCTCGTCTCCAATGGGGGGCTCTGCCTCCCCAGACTGCAGACCTGAGAGAGAGTTCTGCTCCCTTCCTCCCCAGAAAACAGTCACACCACACCTGCACATTAGCGTCTCTCCTCTCCAGCGACCGGGGTCCCTCTGTGTATCCTTCTGGGCTGTTTCCGAGTCCCCTTTGTGTCTCCCTGCCTCTGGCCTTACTCCTCCAGTCCAGCTTCAGCGTCTGTGTGCACAGGGGGCCCTGGCCCTTCCCTCCCAGTGAGAGCACCCCCAACTTCTGGGGCTGAGGGCATCCTTTTAAAGCGTTTTCTTTCCACATCTCTGAAGGCAGAGATCACCTGCTATCACCTGTGTGTGGAGATGCAGTCTTCTCTGTGTGTGCATGTGTGTGTGACCCTGCGGGGACTCCCTCCCTCTCTGTGACCATGTCACAGGTGGCGAGAAGGGGTGATGGGTCCAAATGGGAGGTCAGGCAATGATGGGGAGGGGTGCTGAGTGAGTGGGTGGATGTCGGGTGAGAGAGTGAGCGTAAGAGTGGGGGGGGTGGGAGGATCCCTGGAGGGGCTGACTCCCAGGGAGCCCCCAGAGGAGGGGGCGGACTTCTCCTGAGGGCCGTGAGGCAGTGAGGGGAGGGATGGAGGAGGTGAGGGGGGCATGAAGATGGGGGGTGGCAAATATGACAGCAGGGAGGCGGGGGGAGCCCTGAGGACTGAGGGGGGAGAGAAGGAAGAAGACTGGAGAGAGATTTTAAGGCAGAGCTGAGATGCATGCAGATTCTCTGAGGGTGGGGTGGAGGGAGGAGGGTGTGGAGGGTGATTCCCCGATACCTGGCCTGCTGCCCCTGTGTGGAGGCGAGCTCTTTTTTGGACATGGAGTAGGCTGGGTCGAAGGATGGCCAGTTTCAGATCGGAGAGGCAGCTAAGTGAGTCATCCAGCCAAGAGAGAAGGTGGCTGAGCCAGAGGTACGGATAGGGCAGGTGCATCACACATAGCACAGAGGGTCCCTCAAATGGGAGACGGTCAGGATCTGCAGCCTGGCCTCGGTGTGTCCGGAATGCCTTGCCGGGGACCCGGTGCTGGCACCAGCAGCCGCCCCCTCTGTCCCCACCCTGCAGGTGGCTCGGCGCTGCTGGTCTGGGAACCGAAAGGCCTACGAGATCATCTGCCAGACGATGCAGGACAACAAGGGCTTGGTGGTGACGCTCCCACAGGAGGTGGCAGATGAGCGCATGCTCCAGCAGGCCCTGCGGCTGTGAGGGGAGCCCAGGAGCCGCCTGCAGTCCCCTCGCCCGCTTAGTCCCTGTCCTCACCCTCACAGCCACACTGCACCTTTCAGCACACCCCTTTGTCTCCTGGGGTAGGAGTTTCACACACAAGCCCTCATCTGGGGATGTGCCACTACCACCCCCATTTTACGGATGAGCCAGCCAAGCCAGGAGAGATGGGGCCATTTGTCTCTGACTGCTGGGAACCCTGGGCGGGGGGCAACCACCCTTGTCCAGGGCCAAATCCCCTAGTCTACCACAGAGGAGCCAGGACTCCAGGAGCTTTTGGAGGGCGTGCGTGCCATGGATACTGGGCACCAACAAGTCCCTTCAAAGCCCCTGCCGGTCCTTCTCTTGCAAAGGGGGCAGCGTTTCCTTTGTCCTGTTTTACGAATCATGCTGCCTCCTGTCCATCCATCCACACAGCTGTCCTTCCATCTGCTGGCCCGTCCAGATGTCTGTGATGTACGTCCTGCACCTCAGTGCCCCCAGCTGTGGGACCCAAGGAGCACGGCCAGGCCCGGGGCTTGGAGGGTTCGGGAAGGAAAGCAGGGAAATAAAGGATTAACTAGAAGCCGTGTAAGGTGTCATGGGCAAGGAGGACACGGGCTAGTGGGATAGGGGCAGGCAAGACTTGGCCGTAAAAGGTAAGTGGTACTTTGTGGGGGGAAAAAAGGAGAGAGGAGGGTGTTTCTGATGTCTCACACAGCGTGGGGCACAGGAAAATGCAGCACAGTCACTCCTGAGGGGAGTTGGTGGCTCCAGAGAGCCACGTTTGGGACCATGTGTCCTGCAGGAGCCCTGTTGGGCCTGAAACTGTGTTCTTGCACACCCCCCCCTCCCCACCCCGCTCAGATCTCTGATCTCAGTAATGGTTGGGTCCATAACCCAGGCTCAGAGGCAGAGTGCCCAGGCAAAGGGGATTATGTGGCCATGCTTTTCCAGGCCTTCCTTTTGAAGTAGGCTCTGCTCTTTTTAAGGTTTCCCCTACTTTTAGGACCCCCTCCCCTTGCCTCCTTGACTCCGGTTGTCTGATGTCCACATCCTCTGGGGTGCCGTAGGCTGTGGGTGTGAGTGGCTTTCCCCATGACCCCTTAGCCCCTTGAGCTAAGACCAAGAGGAGGACACAAGGTAGTACTGGGTTGGGGGTGGGAGAGAGGGAGGAGAAAGACCCCCAAAGAGAGCACTGCCCTCTGATGCCACTGAGAGCATGCTGCGGGGAGGATACTTTCTTATTTGGTTCACACAATGGGACCCAGGTTAAACCCTTTGCCTTACTCAGAACAAGCCCCTCTGGGAAGAGGACTCTGGCTCCTCCCTCCAATGCAGGGCAGACCATGGCATCAACCTGTTGTGGGACCGGGCCTGGGAGATGGGGTTGGGGTGGGGGGGTACTGCTTCCCTGCCCTACAACCAGTGAGATGCCCCCTTCCCTTTTTGTTTAATCAAAGGAGAGTTGACACACAATCTGTGTGTGTGTGTTATTTTTGGGAGAGAGAGCGCAAGCAGGAGAGGGTCAGAGAGAGAGGAAGACACAGAATCCGAAGCAGGCTCCAGGCTCTTAGCGGTCAGCACAGAGCCCGACGCGGGGCTCAAACTCACAGACCGTGAGATCGTGACCTGAGCCAAAGTTGGGCGCTTAACCAACTGAGCCAGCCAGGCATCCCTTAGTTGACACACAATCTTATATTAGTTTCAGGTGTAGCACACAGTGATTTGACAAGACTCCCCCTTTCCTTTGTAATTAACCAGGCTTTAGAAATGAAATGCCAAGAGTCTGATAAAACTTTGATGTATGTAATTTATGCTTATTTAATGGAGAAGGCCAAACTTGCTTTCTGGAGCCCCAACCTGTGGGTGCATTTCTTTTATAAAATAAAAATTTCTCCTAAATTAAGAGGTGGATGGGGAGGGTGTGGCAGGCAGTCCTTAGCTTTCTCCTAACCCTGCCTGCCAGGACCTCAGGGGCCTTGGGCTCCCAGAGCCCAGTTTTCTAAGCTAACACAGAGTAGTAACACCTGCATCACGGTCAAAGGGTGACCATGGTTCTGCTCTATTCTCCCCCAGGTTATAAAAAAGAGGCAAGAGGAGGGGTGAATTTCCTGCCCATCTTCTTCCACACTTCCCACCCCATTGACTGATATTGGGACCTTCCCCCTTCCCTGGGAACATCCAGGGTCACGCAGGAAGTCAGGCAGAGGGCAGCCTCACCATGTTGGCTGGCTGTCCAGGCCAGGAGACCTCTCCCTGGCCATGACCTCACTGTGCAAAGCAAGGCAGCTTTGGCTATGCACTTCATTCTCATTAGAGAACCTTAGCTCAGCCCCTGGAGCTCATGACAAACACCCACCCTAAACAGACAATTGAGAAGGGACATTGGGGGACAGGTGTCTAAGGAGCCAAAGAAAACCTGACACCCCTCCCCCTCTATGCTTGCAACAAGGAGGCCAGTCTAGCTGGGGTCTGAGTCTTCAGCCACTCGGCACTGTTTGTCTCCTCCCTAGGGGCCATGTTCTCCTTTCCCCTTACTAACAAAACCCCAATTTGGTCTGGGCAACAGTATATACATGAAAAAATAGTTGATTTTCAAGACTGCTTTGCAATCAGGAGTGACTATTGGCCCTGAGATGATGTGGAAGTCTACAGGGCAGGACTCCTGAGAAAGTCGGAATAAAAGTGGTCGGATGAGGCTGGATTGCTTTTGGCCCTCTCCCCTCCTCTCCCCCGTGAGAACCTCCACTGTGACGCCTGGAGGCACAGCAACCCTGCATGGAGGACGTTCAGGGAAAGGCAGAGGTTCCCCGGGCTCCTGGTGGCAGTAGAGCTGCTGTCCCAGCCCCGCTGGCCCTCATCCAGACTCCACAGTCCTCACCTGTTAAAGCCATCCCAGGAGGGCTTCTGTTTTATGCAGCAAGCTCACTTCTAAATCCTCATAGGGTCTATCAACAAGTCTCCGTGGAGAGCGCTCTGGTGCATGTATCGGCGTGCCCCTTCCCTGTTCCTAGGGAGAAACAGAGGCTGTGTTCCATGTTAAGACCAAGACCTTTTCCCATCCCGCGTCTTACCTTATTTTATTTTTAAAGTAGGCTACATCCTCAGTGCAGGACCTGAACTCACAACCCCGAGATCAGGAGTTGTGAGCTTTACTGGTTGAGCCAGCCAGGGACCCCCAGCACCTTCCCTTATTAAGGAGAGGCAGGCAGGGCTCGATGGCCAGCTTCGGGCCACGGCTCAGGGGGCTTCTAGCCACGAGCCTCTTGGCTCCATTCCAAGCCAGGCCAGGAAGCAGGCTACTTCCCGGGGCGGGGGCGGTATGTCAGTCCTCCACCAGCAGGAAGAAGGCATGACTAACATTCAGAGTGGGGCCACCACGGGGCTCCGCACGGAGCTGGGGCAGCCAACCACAGCCTTGGTAACCATGGAGTGTGCAGAGGCCACTTTGAACAATGGAAGGTAGAAAAAGCCCATCAGGAGACCCACCTCTAAATATCCTTCGTCGGGGCGCCTGGGTGGCGCAGTCGTTAAGCGTCCGACTTCAGCCAGGTCACGATCTCGCGGTCCGTGAGTTCGAGCCCCGCGTCAGGCTCTGGGCTGATGGCTCAGAGCCTGGAGCCTGTTTCTGATTCTGTGTCTCCCTCTCTCTCTGCCCCTCCGCCGTTCATGCTCTGTCTCTCTCTGTCCCAAAAATAAATAAACATTGAAAAAAAAATTTTAAATATCCTTCGTCCCTAACTGGCCAAAGGGCTACATACAACCAAGGCACGGTTACCACAAAAGGGGAGAATTCGATACGTCACCATACCTCTCCATCTTCCCCCTTAATTTAAAAAAAAAGGTTTATTTATTTATTTTGAGGGCGACAGAGAGTGCACACAAGCGGGGGAGGGGCAGAGAGAGAGGAGAGAAAGAATCCCAAGCAGGCTGGGAATGCAAGCTGGTGCAGCCACTCTGGAAAACAGTATGGAGGTTCCTCAAAAAACTAAAAACAGAACTATGCTATGACCCAGCAATGGCACTACTAGGCATTTATCCAAGGGATACAGGTGTGCTGTTTCGAAGGGACACATGCACCCCCATGTTTATAGCAGCACGATCAACAACAGTCAAAGTATGGAAAAAGCCCAAATGTCCATCGACGGCTGAATGGATAAAGAAGATGTGGTATATATACACAATGGAGTATCAGTCGGCAATCAAAAAGAATGAAATCCTGCCATGTGCAACTATGTGGATGGAACTGGAGGGTATTATGCTAAGTGAAATTAAAGAAAGAAAAATATCATATGATTTCACTCATATGGGAACTTTAAGAGACAAAACAGATGAACATAAGGGAAGGGAAACAAAAATAATATAAAAACAGGGAGGAGGACAAAGCATAAGAGACTCATAAATATGGAGAACAAACAGGGTTACTGGAGGGGATGTGGGAGGGGGGATGGGCTAAATGGGTAAGGAGCACTAAGGAATCTACTCCTGAAATCACTGTTGCACTAGATGCTAACTAATTTGGATGTCAATTTAAAAAAATAAAAAATAAGACAAGTTACAAAAAAAAAAAAAAAAAATAATCCCAAGCAGGCTCCCCACTGTCAGCACAGAGCCCGACGTGGGGATCCATCTCACGAACTGTGAGATCATACATGACCTGAACTGAAATCAAGAGTTGGACACTTAACCGACTGAGCCACCCACATGCCCCGATCGTCCCCCTTTAAAAGCAACCCCCACCCACCACATTCTTGCAGATAGCCTCTCTTCGGTCCTGCTCCCTGCTCCCTTCAGTGTATTCTATAAACTTCTATCCCCTTTGTTCTGCCTCAGATGAATTCTTTCACTTCCTGCACCCCCCGCTTCCACTCGATCGTCACCCCACATTCGGGGGCCCCCATCCGATCGAGAGACACCTCATCTAGATTCCACAGAGGGGATGGAACACGTGGCTTGTTAGGTGGTGTCTCAGGCAGACACAGAAAGTCCATATTTTAAAGGGATTCCGTCTCCAGTTCAGTGTTATTTTTAAGAAATCAGAGATGTGTGGTCTATTGACAAATGTTTTCATCAAAATGATGAAAACAGAAACCAGTTGGCCATGACCGGCATTGGCTTCAGTTGCCTTGAAAATCCAAGGTTGTGAACGTGTCAGGGTCTCTCCTGGGTAGCCTCTGTCCTCTCTGAACCTGGAACTCCCTGGGAACCAGATGCTTCCCTTGCTGGCCTGCCCAGGCCTCACCGGAGTGATGTGCTCTCCTTTTTCAACTAAACTCTCACCCCCCAAACGCAGGGCTCAAACTTACGACCCTAAGATCAAGAGCTGCACGTTCTACTGACAGCCAGGGCTGAGATGAGCTCTCCTGTCCCAAACTATGCAGTAGGTTCCTACAGTGAGGGCAGGGGGCCAGACTTGACCTGCTTTTGCATTTTGTTTGGCGTGCCCTGTTTAAAAAATGTTTGACTTTGTCACCAGTTTTTACAAGTTGGACGCTTTGGCTTAAATATCCGGATTTTCCGTTTACATAAAGAAATCAAGAGATCAGGTGACACTGCGCCCTCCCACCTCTGTATCAGCAAGCAGCTGGAGGCTCCTTGGGGCTGGGCTGTTTTTTCCAATTTGCCCCAGTCCCTACCAATCCTTACTGCCCTCCAATGGGGAGGCCAACTGTGGCTGTTCCTTCTTGGGCTTGGTGATGCCAGTTTCTTACACTGCCTGGTTCCCACTGTGGATCACCTGCAGGGTCTCTGTTGGGGTTTGATCTGTGTACAATTGTTCTCTAGATAAACAGAACCAGTAGGAGATGTATCTGCATATCTATAGATGTCTATAGATACATATTTTTGCTATGTATATCATGGCAGTCCCTTGGAACTGTAAGCTGGAGGCCCAGGAAAGCCAGAGGCGTAATTCAGTTCAAGTATGAAGGCCTGAGGACCAGGGGAGTAATGGTGTAAATCCCAGAACAAGATGAGGGGCACCTGGGTGGCTCAGTCGGTTAAGCGCCCGACTTCTGCCCAGGTGATGATCTCACAGTTCGTGGATTCCAGCTGTGCTGACAGCTCAGAGTCTGGAGCCTGCTTCGGATTCTGCGTCTCCCCTTCTCTCTGCTGGTCCCCAGCCTGTGCTCTGTCTCTCTGTCTCTCAAAAATAAATAAACACTAAAAAAAAAATAATAAGAAGAAAAAAAAAAGAGAGCAGGAGATGAGATGAGGTGTCCCAGCTCCACGAGACAGGAAAAGAGGAAATTCCTCTTCCTCTGCCTCCACAGATTGCAAATGCCCACCTATTTGCAGAAGAGCCATCCATTTAAATGCTAATCCTGTCTGGGAGCACTCTCAGAGACGCACCCGGAAACAATGTTTAATATGGCCCACTAAAATTAACGCGTAAAATTAACCATCACAGGCTTCCCTGATGGAGAGGTTTCCTCCTACTCTGTGGTATTTTGATTTATAATAAAAAATATATGTTTGATCTTCATTCCCATTTCTGGCACAGAGCTCCTAAAGCCCTTAGAATTTCTTAATAAGAGTGATCAAGGTGTTTTTATATTCTAGGGGTGCCTGGGTGGCTCGATGGGTTAAGTGTTGGACTTTGGCTCAGGTCATGATCTCATGGTTCATGAGTTCAAGCCCCGCGTGGGGCTCTGTGCTGACAACTTGGAGTCTGCTTCGCATTCTGCGTCTCTCTCTCTCTCTCTCTCTCTCTCTCTCTCTCGTGCGCGCGCGCTCTGTCTCTGTCAAAAATAAAAATAAATACACATTAAAAGTTTCTTTAAAAAAGTGTTTTTATAGTGTTGAACTCCTTTCTAGCACATGTGAGTTTATGTTAATGAGGTGACTTTTGAGGAACACCTAAAGCTGGAGGGCTGGTTGCCTGGGGAATCAAGGGAGTGATTAGAGGCTTGGAACTTTCAGTCCCACCCCCTGACCTCTGGAGAGTGGGGCAGGGCTGGAGATTGAATCCATCATTAACGGCCCATGATTTAATCAATCATGCCTGAGTATTGAAGGCTCTGTAAAAGCCCTAAAGGACGGGGCCAGGAGAGCTCCTGGGTTGGAGAGCACGTGGAGATTTGGGGAGAATGGCACGCAGAGTTCTGTCCTTTTATAAAAAACTGGTAAGCTGGTAAGTAACAGGTTCCTCGGTTCTGTAAGCCACTCTAGAACATGTATCAAACCCAAGTACGGGGTCATGGGAACCTCCAGTCTATTTCCAGTCCCTCAGAAGCACAGGTGACAAGGGGGGAAAGGGACAAGGGGGGAGGTGTGTGTGGGGGGCAGTCCTTTTAGGCCTGAGCCCATAGCCTATGCCGTCTGACGCTATATCCAGGTAGATAGTACCAGAATTGGGGTAACTGCTTGGTGGTGTTGCAGGCTGGATGGGGCCAAGGATGGAGAGGGGGGGTCTCACAGGACCGGTCAAGGGGGTCCTTGGCTTTGTGCAGAATAGAAACCAAATGCGCTGAGATGAAGTGAGAGCAGAATTTATTGCAGACCTAGAGAGAGTGC
This sequence comes from Leopardus geoffroyi, assembly GCF_018350155.1. Taxonomy (NCBI): domain Eukaryota; kingdom Metazoa; phylum Chordata; class Mammalia; order Carnivora; family Felidae; genus Leopardus; species Leopardus geoffroyi. The sequence continues at coordinate 59,514,138 of NC_059331.1, forward strand.
AGATTCAGGCAGAGCACCTGGGAAACTCGGAATGGAAAAAAGAGTGAGTCTCATCTTTGCTTGGAGTCTGGGCTTTTTACTGAGAATTATAGTCAAGTGCCTGTGTTTTCGCAGGCATACAGGAACAAAGAGGAGTGTGTAGGTGTCCTCTTTAAGTCACCTGTACCCAGGAGCCAGGGGTCTTGGTGAGTCAGTGGAATCTTCCAAGATATTCATAATGACCCCACCTGGTCCCTCCTTAGATGTTCTCTACTGTGCTGGAAGACCCCAAAGAAATCATTAAGTCCTTGACCTTTTACAAGAAGGACATATATCATCTGTCCTATAAGGCAAGTATAAGGCAGGGGAATAGACCCGAGCAAGAACGGAAGTGGGAAAAGGAGCAAAAAAAGCAGTTTTTCATGGTCTCCCTTTAGTTTCCCTGCTCAGTGGTGCTGGGGGAAAAAAGGCACATTTGAACTCCCAACCTCGGGGCGCCTGGGTGGCGCAGTCGGTTGAGCGTCCGACTTCAGCCAGGTCACGATCTTGCGGTCCCGTGAGTTCGAGCCCCGCGTCAGGCTCTGGACTGATGGCTCAGAGCCTGGAGCCTGTTTCCGATTCTGTGTCTCCCTCTCTCTCTGCCCCTCCCCCGTTCATGCTCTGTCTCTCTCTGTCCCCCCAAAAAATAAATAAACGTTGAACTCCCAACCTCAGCCCGTCCTACTCCTGCCATAACTTTCGATGCCCTGCGCATCGAGCTTGGCAATTCAAAGCCCACAGCGATGCCATCCGAGTGCTGAAAGGGTGTTTCAGTTCCCTCCATTTTGATCTTCGTCTGTACATTCGTTTTTTTTTTTTAATGTTTATTTTTGAGAGAGAGAAAGCGCAAGCAGGGGAGGGACAGAGAGAGGAAGACACAGAATATGAAGCAGGTTCCAGGCTCTGAGCTGTCAGCACAGAGCCTGATGTGGGGCTCGAACCCATGAGCCACGAGATCATGACCTGAGCCGGATGCTTAACCGACTGAGCCCCTCCGGTGCCCCTCAGTCTGTACATTCTAATTGATTCAGTTCTTTGCAATTTAATTCAGGAAAAAGCCTCTTCGGGCAAAGCATCCCCAGTGGGAAGGAAACTACCTCCTCAAGCAAGAAGCAATGCCCTGAGCCAACAAGACCCCCCCCCCCCCCCGTGATATGACCCTCACTGCTCACCTGCTTGTACCCACCCACATTTGCCCCACATTTTCCTTATATAAACCTAGAAGTATTTTTGGCACTTTGGAGACTGTGAGACACTAGTCTGCTGTCTTCCCGGTGTTGGCCCGCCTGAAATAAATTCCTTTCCTGTTTCCCTACATGGGTGTCTCTGCCTCTGGATTTTGCCAGTGGCAGGTGGCCCAACCTGGTCTGTTTGGGACCCCCGGAGCTAGGTATTCTGGCACCCCTGTGCCCTGGCTGTAGTGCTGGGTGCCCAGCAAAATCTGGGCTGGTGGGATTTCTCCCCAGATGCACACAAATAGGACAAGCACTTGTGTGTCATGTCTCCTCCCCTGGCTGTCCCCAAACCACTTCCTACACACACATGCTTGAAGAGTTCCTCTCTGTCTGAGGAACAACAACTATTCCAGCCCAGCTCATGAGTTAGCACACCCGCTCTTCACTGTAAGCCCTATTACTTGCTGCGATGGAGAACCTAGGGCAGTAGGAAGGGTGAGATGAATCCTTACCAAATGTTAAGTAAGGCTGATTTCACCCATTTAAAAGTGTTATGAAAAATACCCAAGGTATCTCTTAAAAGCTGAACAATCCAAAATGCATCCATATTCCCACCAAATGTGTTTTATTAAAAATTTTTAAATTTTCGGGGCCCCTGGGTGGCTTACTCGATGAGGCATCTGACTTTTGATCTCAGCTCCGGTCATGATCTTGTGGTTCGTGAGTTTGAGCCCCCCATCGGGCTTTACGCTGATGATCCAGAGCCTGCTTGGGATTCTGTCTCTCCCTCTTGTTCTGACCCTTCCTTACTCACTCTCTCTCTCTACCTCCAAATAAATAAATGAAACTTGAAAATTTTTTTAAATTTTCTTTTATTGTAGGAAAATATACGTCACATAAAATTTACCATTTTGACCATTTCTAAGAGTGCAGTTCAGGGGCATGAAGCACTCACACTGTTGCGCAGCCGTCCCCACCATCCAGCTCCAGAATGTTTTCATCTTCCCAAACTGAAACTCCATATCCATTAAGTCCTGACTCCCCCTCCCCCCACCTCAGCCCCTATAGCCACCACCCTACTTTCTGTCTCTATGAATTGTACAGCTCTAGGGACCTCATATAAATGGTCCTCATTTATTTATTTTTTTTTAACGTTTATTTATTTTTGAGACAGAGAGAGACAGAGCATGAATGGGGGAGGGTCAGAGAGAAGGAGACACAGAATCGGAAACAGGCTCCAGGCTCTGAGCGGTCAGCACAGAGCCCGACGCGGGGCTCAAACTCACGGACTGTAAGATCATGACCTGAGCCGAAGTCGGCCGCTTAACCGACTGAGCCACCCAGGTGCCCCTAAATGGTCCTCATATAAATGGTCCTCATATAAAACCATGTATTATTATACACGGTTTATCCTTTTTTTGTGTGACCGGCTTATTTTATGCAGCACAATGTCCTCAAGGTTCATCCATGTTGTGACATGTTCAAAATTTCCTTCCTTTTGAGGACTGAAGAATATTCCACTGTATCCATAAACCACATTTTGTTTAGCCATTTATCCATCTGTGGGCACTTGGACTGCTTCCAACTCTTGGGTGCTAGAATAATGCTTCTACGTGCATGGCTGTGTGAATATCTGTCTGAGTCCCTGCATTCGGTTCTTTTGGGTATCTACCCAGAAGTGGGATTGTTGGGTCATATGGTAATTCCATGATCAGTTTTTTGCGGATCTGCCATACCGTTTTCCATAGTGGAAAAAGTTTCTTAATTATAAAAATTGCTCATGATCTCGAGAACTCTGTAGTTAGCAATATCTCTGATGAGCATAGACACACATATTCTCAACAAAATATTAGCAAACTGAAGCAAACAACACATTAAGAAAATGATTCACCAGGGGCGCCTTGGTGGCTCAGTCAGTTAAGCGCCCGACTTCAGACTGGGTCACAATCTCACGGTTTGTGAGTTCAAGACCCGCGTGGGGCTCTGTGCTGACACCTCAGAGCCTGGAGCCTGCTTTGGATTCTGTGTCTCCCTTTCTCTCTGCTCCTCCCCTGCTCATGCTCTGTGTCTCTCTCCTATAAAAATAAACATTCAGAAAAAATTAAAAAAAAAAAAGAAAATGATTCACCACAATCAAGTGGGATTTATTCCTGGGATGCAAGGGTGGTTCAATATTTGCAAATCAATCAACATGATACATCACATGAACAAGAATAAGGATAGAAACCACATGATCATTTTGATACATGCAGAAAAAGCATTTGACAAAGTACAGCACCTATTCATGATAAAAACCTTCAACAAAGTAGATCTAGAGGGAATATACCTCAACACCATAAAGGCCTTATATGAAAAACATCATACTCAGTGGGGAAAAACAGAGAGCTTTTCCCCTCGGGTCAGGAATAAGACCAGGACATACACTCTCATCACTTTTATTCAACATAGCACTGGGAGTCCTAGCCACATCAATCAGACAACAAAAAGAAATAAAACACATCCAAATCGGTAAGGAAGAAGTAAAACTCCCTATTTGCAGATGACATGATACTATATATAGGAAACCCCAAAGACTCCCTGAAAAAACTACTAGAATTTAGTGAGGTCACAAGATACAAAATGAATGCACAGAACTCTGTTGCACTAATAAGGAAGTAGCAGAAAGAGAAATTAAGACAACAATCCCACTTACAATTGCACCAAAAATAACAAAATACCTGGGAATAAACTTAACCATGGAGGTGAAAGACCTGTACTCTGAAAACTACACACATTGGTGAAAGAAATTGAAAATGACATAAAGAAATGGAAAGACGTTCCATGCTCATGGATTGGGAGAAGAAATATTTTTAACATGTCCATGCTATCCAAAGCAATCTATAGATTTAATGCAATCCTTTTCAAAATATCAATCTAGTTCACAGAATTAGAACAAATAATTCTAAAATTTGTATGGAGCCACAAAAGACCTCAAGTAGCCAAAGCAATCTTGAAACAAAACAAAACAAAACTGGAGGTACCACAATCCCAAATTTCAAGATCTACTACAAAGCACCAGTCATCAAAATAGTAAGGTACTGGCAAAAATAGACACATAGGTCAATGGAACAGAATAGAGAGCCCAGAAATAAACCCATGATTACATGGTCAATGAACTTCGACAAAGAAGGCAGGAATACCCAATGGGAAAAAGACAGTCTCTTTAACATATGGTGTTGGAAAAACTGGATAGCAACACGCAAAAGAATGAAACTGGACCACTTTCTTAACATATGGTGTTGGAAAAACTGGATAGCAACAGGCAAAAAAATGAAACTGGACCGCTTTCTTACACCTTACACAAAAATAAATTCAAAATGGATTAAAGACCTAAATGTGAGACTTGAAACCATAAAAATCCTAGGAGAGAGCACAGGCAGTAATTTCTCTGACACTGACCATAGCAACATTTTTCTAGATATGTCTCCTGAGAAAAGGGGAACAAAAGCAAAATTAAACTATTGGGACTACATCAAAATAAAAAAAGCTTCTGCACAGGCAAAGAAACAATCAACAAAACCAAAAGGCAACCTATGGAATGGGAGAAGATATTTGCAAATGACATGCCTGATAAAGGGTTAGTATCCACAATATATAAAGAATTTATATAACTCAACACCCAGAAAACAAATAATCCAATTAAAAAATGGGCAGAAGACGTGAACAGACAGTTCTCCATAGAAGACATCCAGATGGCCAGCCAACACATGAAAAGATGCTCACCACCACTCATTTGTCAGGGAAATGCAAATCAAAAAAATGAGATATCGCCTCACACTTGTCAGAATGGCTAAAATTAACAATGCAAGAAACAACAGGTGTTGGCGAGGATGTGGAGAAAAAGGAACCCTCATGCACTGTTGGTGGGAATGCAAACTGGTACAGTCACTGTGGAAAACAGTGTGGAGGTTCTTCAAAGAGTTAAAAATAGAACTGTAGATCTAGCAATCGCACTATTGGGTATTCACCCAAAGAACACAAAAACACTGATCCAGAGGGATACATGCACCCCTATGTTTATGCAGCATTATTTACAGTTGCCAAGATATGGAAGCAGCCCAAGTGTCCATCCACCGATGAATGGATAAAGAAGAAGTGGTGTAAAGATACAATGGAATATTATTCAGCCATTAAAAAAGAACGAGATCTTGCCATTAGCAACAATGCAGATGGAATTAGGGAGTATAATGCTAAGCTACATAAGTCAGAGAAAGACAAATACCATGATCTCACTCATATGTGGAATTTAAGAAACAAAAGAAATGAACCAAGAAAGAGACAAGAAACTAGACTCTTAAACATAAAGAACAAACTGCCAGAGGGGAGGGGGTGGGGTGTGGGTGAAATAGGTGAAGGGGATTAAGAGTGCACTTACTGTGATGAAACACTGAATAATGTACAGAATTGTTAAACCTCTATATTGTACACTTGAAATTAATATAACACTGTATGTTTGTTATGCTGGAATTAATACGAAACAACAAAAACAAAAAAATCCATTCATGATCTAAAACAAAAGTAGTGCCAACAGGAGAGAAGTACTAAGTGAAGGTTCCTCTCTTTCCCCACCTCTCTTTAGAAGCAGTCGCAAGTACTAGCAGTGTCTTGAGTATCTTTCTAGAAATGTTCTAAGGATACGCAAATATGTGAACATACACATCATTTCTCCCTCCGTATACAAACAGGATCCTTCTAAACAATGTTGTGCATTGACTTTTCCTACCAATATATTTTTAGCAGAGTCATACAGAATGCAAAAATTACTGTTTTAAAACGTACAAGTCAGTGGTTTTTAGTATACTCAACTGTGTTGCGTACCCATCACCGATGTCTAATCCCAGGGCATTTCCATCACCCCAAAAAGAAATTCCATAGCTGTTAGCAGTTAGTCCCAATTTCCTTTTACTGTGCATCCCCTGGCATCCACTAATCTGCTTTCTGACTCAGTGGATTTACCTTTTCTAGACACATGAGTGGAATCTTATAGCATGTGGTCTCGTGTCTGGCTTTCTCCCCTTAGCATGTCTTCAAGGTTCACTCTTGTTGTAGCCTACGTCATTTCTCTTGGGTATATGCCTAGGAATGGAATTGCTGGGTGATAGGGAAATTCTATATCTAACTTTTGAGGAGCTGCCAAGTTTACTTGCACACTGGCTTCACCATATTACATTCCCACCAGAAATGTTATGAGGGTTCCAATTTTTCTGCCATTCTCACACTTGTTCTTTTTCACTTTAAAAAATTATAGCTGTTAGTAGAGAAGAAATGTTATATCCTTGCGGTTTTGATTTACATTTCCCTAATGAGTAATGATGTCAAGCATCTTTTTGTGTGCTTATTGGCCATTTGTACATCTCTGGAGAGATATCTATTCAAATCCTTTGTTTTTAAGTTGGGTTGTCTTTTTGTTGTTGGGTCATGAGTTTTTAAAACTATATTCTAGGTAGTAGTTGCTGATCAGATACAGGATTTGCAAATTTTTCTTCCATTCTGTGGGTTGTCTTTTCACTTTCCTTTTGGTGTTCTTTGAGGTAAAAGAGTTCTTGGTTTTGACGAGGCCAAATTTGTTTCTTTCATTACTTGTGTTTTAGTTTCACATCTAGAGGAAACCATCCCCTAATCCAAGGTCACACAAATATACTGTTGTCTTCTAATAGTTCTTGTTCTTACATTTAGGTCTTTGATCCATTTTGAGTTACTTTTTGTGTCTGGTGGGAAGTACCGGTCCAAATTCATTCTTTCCTATGTAGATATCCAGTTGTCCCAGAACCATTTGTTTTTGAAAAGACTATTCTTTCCTCCATGGAATGGCCTGGGAACAATGTATTTGCGGACATAAATTATATATATATATATAGTGTTTCCTATTCTTTAAAAATTTTTTTTAACGTTTATTCATTTTTGAGACACAGAGAGAGACAAAGTGTGAGTGGGGGAGGGGCAGAGAGACAGAGGCACAGAATCTGATGCAGGCTCCAGGCTCTGAGCTGTCAGCACAGAGCCAGATGTGGGGCTAGAACTCAGGCACCATGAGATCATGACCTGAGTTGAAGTCCGACGCTTTACCAACTGAGCCACTCGGGCACCCCTGTCCTATTCTTTTCAATATTATTTATGTACCTTATTTTTAAAATACTTTTGGGGTGCCCGAGTGGCTCAGTCGGTGAAGTATCCAACTTCGGCTCAGGTCATGACCTCCGGGTCCATGAGCTCAGCATCAGGCTCTGTGCTGACAGCTCAGAGCCTGGAGCCTGCTTGGAATTCTGTGTCTCCCTCTCTCTGCCCCTACCCGGCTCACACACACTCTCTCTCTAATATAAATAGACATTAAAAAAAAAATAAAGTACTTTTAATAATAAGGCACTCATCAGTAAACATTTAACTGAGAATTTTCGCTGTTAGCCTCTGGACATACAGCTTGAATGAGACTGACACAGTTCCTGCCCTAAAGGAGTCTACATTCTACAGGCGGATATAGACCATGAATTAGCCAGGAAAAGGGCAAATAAAAAAAAAACTGCACTTGAGAGCTATAAGGGGACACAAATCAGAGGGGAGGCGGAAAATAAGCTGGGTGAGGGTGTATGTGATCAAAAAGCCAGTCTTCCTAGAGGAATCAGAGACCAGCTGTGCAGTCTCTGTGGGTGGAACTGGCTTGGCCTGTTGGAGGAACTGGGATAAGGATGGAGGGGGGGCGGGCAATGGGATTGTTGAGTGAGGGGTACAGTGGTGACAAATGCAGGGGAGACCAGCTAGGCATAAGAGCAATGGGGTGCGCCAAATGAGTACACAGCTATGCCCTATGGAGACTAGACTGGGTGGAGGGCATGGCGGATGCAGCGTTATTTTGCTAGGAAGCTAGTCGTGAAGTAGGGGTTTGGGTCAGGAGAGCAGACGGAATCCGGGTTGAGGAGTGGGGTGGGGGAGTTCAGGCAACAATGGAGTAAGGGCTGCGGAGGTGTAAGGCTTTAGGAAGTTTAGTAGGAAATGCAGAGTGTAGGCGGGGGTCCGGTCCAGGGGGAAAGGATCTGCGGGCACTACTCGCAATGTCTGTGGGCCAGGAGCCAGAGCCAGCGGGGCGGTTTCCAGTCCAGTGAGCCCAGCCTGGTGCCGGAACCCTGACTCTCCCAGTTCCTGGCTGTGACCTCGGGCAAGGGACTCGAACCGTCAGTGCCTCAGCTTCCTCACCCTTGTGAGTGTGAAGATAGTTGGCTGCTATTACTAATCCACTACCCAGTGGAAAGCCAGTACTGTTAAGTCGGGGGCAAGCGTCGTTCCCCACGGAGGGAGACGGACCGCAGCTCGCGAGGTCGGGGCTGGCCAAAACCCCCGGGGCTCGGCGGCCAGCAGGCCCCGCGGGCCCCGCGCTGACCACCCCGAATCCGGCAGGCCTCGCGCAGCGCCCCGCGGCTCACGCGCACGCGCAGCTCCAGGCCGGATTCCGGCCGTGCTCCACGCCGGGCTTTGGCGCCGATCCGCCGCGGCGGCCTCACGGCGTCGCGCACGGCTGGGCGGGGCGGACCGCGCTTCTTCCGAGGCGGCGGCTGCGACGCCGCGGCTGGGCCCAAGATGGACCTCCCGAGGCTGCTCGCTGCCCCGACCGCGCGCGGAGCCCAACATGGCGGCGGCGTCGGCGGTCCCGGCCGGCTCCGCCGAGGCCCGGGGCCGCCGCCCAGCCCTGGCCCCGCGCGCCGCCGTCTGCTGCTTCTGCGGGGCCCTGAAGATGGCGGGCCGGGGCCGCTGTGCGGGGAGGCCCGGGCGGCGTCGGAGGGCCCGGGGCCGAGTCCCCCGCCCCCCGAGGATGGCAGCGACTCCTTCGTGGTGCTGCTGGAAGTGGCGCGCGGCGCCGCGGCCGAGGCGCCCGGGCGGCGGGAGGTCGGGCCCAGCGCGGGCGCGAGCCCGGCCGGCCGTCCCCAGCAGGGCCCCAGCGGCGCGGCCGCCGCCCCCGGGCCCGGAGCGGGCCTCGCGGGCACCGTCACCATCAACAGCCAGGACCTGCTGGTGCGTTTCGATCACGGCGTCTTCACGCTGGCTGCCGCGCCTCCGCCGTCCGACCAGCCGCCCCGGGGCCCGCCTGCGCCTCCGGGGGAGGAGGCCGCGAGCCCGGCGGAGGGCCGCCGCGGTCCCCCGGGCCCCGGCTCCGGCGCCCCCGGCTACCGCTGCCCGGAGCCGCAGTGCGCGCTCTCCTTCGCCAAGAAGCACCAGCTCAAGGTGCACCTGCTCACGCATGGCAGCAGCCAGGGCCGGCGGCCCTTCAAGTGCCCCCTGGACGGCTGCGGCTGGGCCTTTACCACCTCTTACAAGCTCAAGCGGCACCTGCAGTCGCACGACAAGCTGCGGCCCTTCGGCTGCCCCGTGAGCGGCTGCGGCAAGAAGTTCACCACAGTGTACAACCTCAAGGCGCACATGAAGGGCCACGAGCAGGAGAACTTGTTCAAGTGCGAGGTGTGCTCCGAACGCTTCCCCACGCACGCCAAACTCAGCTCCCACCAGCGCAGCCACTTCGAGCCCGAGCGGCCCTACAAGTGTGACTTTCCCGGTAACCGCGCGCCACGGGCCTGCGGGCGGGCTTCGGGGGGCTCCCGGGGCCCCAGGGCCAAATTCGGTCGCTCACAGTGGGTGCGGCGTCGCCCTGCCTCCTGCTGCTCACTTGGGCAGGATTTAAATTCTGTGGGCCGAGAGTGAGGGGCGGGAACGGAGCACTCTGGTGTCTGTGTTCCAGTTCTTTCCAGGTGATTCGCTTAGATATCTCAACCCTGCATTGCTGCGGGGATTTCGACAGCAAGGTAGTAACAAATCATTACAGCCTTCCTTCCCCGCGGTGGAGGCAACAGGTCTCTCTCTTAAAGTGCTTCAGGTTAATGAAAGTGATAAAGCATCTTCCCAGAGATTTGTCTTATGAGTCAGGCGTTTGTGTTCTTCGGGCTTTCATCGGTTAGAAATGGTCAGTTATCAGATATTTCTGCTGGCACGCACCAGTGTGGGAGGAACACAGATGAATCTGTCCAGATGCCACATTCTGAGGCCCTGAGGCCTGAGGGGGATGGTCACAGGTGTGGTGCATTGTGCTTTTGGTGGCTTTTCTGCTTTTATTTCCTTTGGACTTCAGTTTGGGGAAGTCCTAAAAATTATCCTCATTTCACAGATGAAGAGTCCAAGGCCCAGCAGTGTAGGTGAAATCCAGTGGAGGGTTTTCTCCTCTTTCGTTGTCTGCAGTGGGAGGGAATGCAGGCTCCACAAGAGTAAACTCCACCAGGATCTGCAGCTTTAGGTGCTCTAAGGGGAAGAATGTGCCTCCCCAGGAGGAAGAGAAGATTCCTGCCTGGGAAGGAATTGACTTGGGGGGAAGTGACACTGCCAAGCCAAGGCAGGGAATATGGGCTGTGGTGGTGGTGTGGGGTGGGGAGTGAAGTTGGAAGGGTGTGGGAGGGCCCGTAGAGCTTGAGGGGCCTTCCACTTCCTGTTCATCAAAACAAAAACTCAACTATATGCCTAGCACACACCCAGCATGTTACTGATGTATTACATACGTGCAGCGCTCTCCTAGTAATGTGCATGTTGTAAAAAATACACTCACATATAGAGATTTTTAAAGGGTGAAATGAAAAACACATGTTTTTCATAGATTCTTCTGTTTTCTTCCCACATGCTTGTAGACTGTCTTGTGCATCCTCTTTGTGGAGAATATGAGTTTAGAGCACCGTTTCAGAACCTTTCTCAGTTACATACCGTGAATCTGATGATGGCTTATAGTCTGCTCCCTAGTGAAGTGCACCAAGAGTGTCGTTCCACGAATAATACCAGGAAGATCAGGGCTGTAGCTTGCTTTCGGGTATGAAGTCCCCCCGAAAGTTTTGAGTTGGATGATCAGTGGGGTGTTTTAAGACGGGTGGGGTCAGGAGAGGGACCAGTGAAGCCCCGTTAAATGTTCTAGGCCTGAGTTCCATGTAGGAAAGATTTCAGAGGGAGGATCATAGGCCTTAGTTGTTGATTGCAGGGTGGGTGAATCTTGCTAAGGGCTGAGAGATTTACCTGTTGGAGTGTATGAAAATACATCCAAGCCCAAAATAGGGAATGGGTGGGGGTGGGGAGGGAGGGCAGATTTATGCTAAAGAGGAGGAGGATTTTAGGGCATTTAGGAAGATGAGCACTTCCTAATTAAGCATTGCTAGGGAAAGTAGGGTTCCTTGGGTTAGTGCTTTGATGCGGTGATCATGCACAGCGTGTATCTGCTTAGTGGTTTACAGGCATGATGGTAGCATGTTAAAGGCTCTGAGAAGAGCTGCAACAAAGATACCTGGGAAGCATCTTACAACCTAGTATTTTCTACTTACTCCATTTGAGCACTGAACCTTTTTGTTAAAGGAGAGCCTTCGATGTGGAAAGTCTGTGAATTGCTGAAGTAGGCTCCTTTCTGGTGGCTCCACTGGGGTTGGCAATAGAGGTGAAGGAAAAAGCTAGGGGAGTGAAGATGACCCTGGTAGCCTCCTTTGACAGCAGGGTACCCTGGGGAAACAGGCAAAAGGAAAAAAAAGAAACCTGGTGACAGGGGGATGCTGCCAGTTACAGAGGATGCATAGAGGACACACAGGGTGTGTATAGGACAGTGCATCACCCCCAAGGGGTGAAAAAGTCTTGGACTTAACAATGGTTTGTGGCCCTTCCAAGTGCAACCCCTGCCAGACAAAATCCTTGTTCCTTAGCATCTGATCTCTTTCATTGGGTTTTCTTTGGTCTCGCATAGGCAGCCCTGACATTTGAGTTCACAGAATGTAAGCAAGATCTGTGCTGTGGAACTGGGAGCACATTGCTGTGATTGGAGCTCCCTTGATCGGTGGCTTCATATTGAAGTCAGATGACAACAGGTGGCCTGTGTGTGCCTATCGGCTGCCTTTACAAAGCCAGATGTCAGTGGTTGTAACAATGGTTGTAACTTTCTGGAGGCGCTTCTGACTCATTTTCTTCCTTGTTTGCTTTACGGTGTCCTGGAGTGGTGGCTAGGTTAGCCGTGTTATGTGATTTTTGTCACACCAGTGAGCAGCGTTTGTGTTTTCTTTGTTCAGGCTGTGAGAAGACATTCATCACAGTGAGTGCTCTGTTTTCCCATAACCGAGCCCACTTCAGGGAACAAGAACTCTTTTCTTGCTCCTTTCCTGGATGCAGCAAACAATATGACAAAGCCTGTCGCCTGAAAATTCACCTGAGAAGTCATACAGGTAATGAGCTAGAGAATGCAACATCGTTTGCACCCACACTTTGTCATTGTGGTAGCTTGCATTTATGGTGATGAGGTGTAATTTTTGTCTTTTCCAAGGCGAAAGACCTTTTATTTGCGACTCTGACAGTTGCGGCTGGACCTTCACCAGCATGTCTAAACTCCTACGGCACAAAAGGTACTCTTTACATTTCGGTTCAGTTACCAGTATGGGAAATGAATTTGTTGTTTGTCCGCAGCAGAAGCCTGTGGATGACACGTATCTGTTGAGGTTTTTTTTAAGTTATAAGAAAAGGAGCCCGTTGTAGATAATTTGGTAAATTCAGAGAGCTGTGAGAAGAAAACCACTCAGAATCTGATCACCTAGTGTCAGGTTTTTTATGTATACTTGTTTTTGAATGTAATTTGTGTACTTTATATACAAGCTAATATTTTTTTTTTTTAATTTTTTTTTCAACGTTTATTTATTTTTGGGTCAGAGAGAGACAGAGCATGAACGGGGGAGGGGCAGAGAGAGAGGGAGACACAGAATCGGAAACAGGCTCCAGGCTCTGAGCCATCAGCCCAGAGCCTGACGCGGGGCTCGAACTCACGGACCGCGAGATCGTGACCTGGCTGAAGTCGGACGCTTAACCGACTGCGCCACCCAGGCGCCCCTACAAGCTAATATTTTTAAAAAAGTTAACACTGTGGAAGAACCTTTCCTTATGTCATTACAAACTTTCCCTGGTGATAATGACGACCCCGGAGGCTTCACCTGTGTGCAGGTACTGGTTGGCACTTCACGTAAACGAGATATCATTTAACCTTCACAGCAACTCTGGCCTTCATGTTCTTCTCGCTGTTTTGCATTGGGGCACAGAGAGGTTGAGTGGTTTGCACAGCTGGGGATTGAGGGGTTTACTGTAAAAACGTTACTCAGGAAAGGGTGGTGTTTATGCAAAGACTTGAGGATTGCAGTTGATTTTCTGTGCACGCTTCTCTTTGCCCTCTGTAGCTTGGAAACCTCGTTTGTTACCAGAATCTGTAACCGTCAGAAGTAGCTTCGTCAATACATTTGGGACCCAGCTGTTCCGATGGAAGCAGCACTAATTGTTGTGTCTGACTCTCAAGTCAGCCTTGTCATTAAAGTAGAATTTCTAATTACAGGGTAGCTAAATTGCAAACCTGCCCATAAGGGCTAGAGAGAATTCAGATTTTCTGAAATGTACTGATCATTTTCTTCAAATGCTGAGAGTTTGTAATTTGCGGGATTTTAAACAAAGAATCCCCTCTTGAGGCCTGGTGTCTCTGGGTGGTGTGCATAATCACCGTTCCTGTTTCTTTGTTCTCCCAGGAAACACGATGACGATCGGAGGTTTACCTGTCCTGTGGAAGGCTGTGGGAAGTCCTTCACGAGAGCAGAGCACCTGAAAGGCCATAGCATCACCCACCTGGGCACAAAGCCGTTCGAGTGTCCTGTGGAAGGTAGATTTTTAACACATTCCTTTGAGCTCTAAACTAGCACACATCCACGTTGTTGTAAGTTTAAGTTGTTCAAAGGTAAGTTTTATTTACATAACGACAAGCTGAGCACAAGTTGCAGCATTGGGTTTAATTGGCTGGTTTTTAGTTCGTTGTCTTACTTTGGGAGCAGTGTAGTGAACAGACTTCAGAATCAGACCGGGGTTGATTCCTGGCTCTGAAGTGCACTCACGAGATCCGTGGCTCTAGTTATTACCTGTTTAATTTGGCGGTTGTGAGGATCAGGGGAAAGAACGTGTGAAAATGCCTGTTTTGGCACCTGGTACCTGTCACGGACTCAGTAAATGGTAGCCACATGGACGGCAGTAGTCAGGCTGGCTTTTTAAAAAAACGTACTGGGAATTTTTTTTCTCTGAAACACCGAAGGCATGATTCGTTGGCCAGAAGTCAGCTCTGTGGCTTGTCCGTGCTGGCCCTGCTGTAGGTGCCGCAGATGTGCCGGGATGGCAGAGTGGGTCAGCGTGTGGTTATGAATCTTGATCCTGGCCCTCACCCGTTGGTTGGAGATCTCAGGCCGGCTTCTCTGGGCCTCAGTTTCCTTTACCTGGAGAGTGGATAATAAAGACCGGTGTGAAACTGAGACCAATTGCTAGAATGTCATGAAGATAATGTGTTGATTAAACATAGTTTAATCAAGACACGGTTCCTCCTGTCGTCAGAGCTCCAGTTGGGGCGCGCCAGGTAGGCCAATAATGTGCGGGGTGCTGTGGGGACAGAGGTCACCCGGACTGTTCCTGGAGCACGGGGGGAATGGGAGTGGCCTCCCAGTCAGCCAAAGAATGAGGCAGACCTAGCCCGGGGCAGCGGGGGGGGGGTGGGGGGTGGGGGGGAGTGGAGTGCGGTGGAGGAGGCAGGGAGGCCAGTGCGAGGCAGTCTCCCAGAGCAGCAGTCTGAGTGCTTGGGGCAGGGGAGTGGTGGGACCGTTGTTTGAGCTTAGGCTGGGTCCGGTTTCCTGGGGAGACGGCCAGCACCTGTACTGGAGCTTAGCGGTGGGAAGGGCGAGAAGGCACCAGTGAGCGAGAGAGAGAGGGAGAGAGAGAGAGAGAGAGAGAGAGAGAAGTTCGTGCACCAGCAGTGCTGGGTGGTGTATATGGGCGTATCTCACTTGAGGTGGGCACGCGGGGCTGGTGGTTAAAGGAAGAGGATGGGCTGCATTTTAGGTGCCCACAGGCTTTCCACATTCCGATGGCAGGGATGCACTGCTTTCGGGGTTCGGTGAGGAGGTGGGCCGGGGGTGAGGCAGGCAGCACGTAGTGATGATTTAAGCCGCAGAAGTGGATGTGGCGCTCGAAGAGAGGTGTGCTCTGAAAAGAGGTGGTGTGGTGTGGTGCGATTGAAGGCCTGAGTGCCGGAGCCAGGCATCCTGGACTCCAGCCTCGAGCCTGCCACGTAAGTGGCTCTGTAACTTCTGGCAAGCAGTGTGAGGGCACTGTGCCTCTTCTCCTCATCTTTGAAGTGGTCATAAACCCACACAGGGTGCTTACGAGAGGGCTCTATAGGTAGCAGGTTGAATGGAGGCATATAGAAAAAACCACAGATGTCACCTACTGCCGTTGTTACCATTAAATGAAATTAAATGCTATTAAATGAAAAAGAAGGCCTAGCACAAAACCCTGGGGACCGCCACTCCTGCCGGTGGGAAAGTAGAAGGGGAGTCCTAGGAGGGTCCTAGGAAAGAATGGGGAAAGTGGGAGTGTTGGTGGCACTGAAGCCAGTAGAGGAGGATGTGCGGGGAAGGAGATGGGTTGGGCGCTGAGGTAGTGCGGCAGGGCGGTGAGGAACCAGGGGCTCCTCCGGTAGGGTCAGCGGGGTCCCGCAGGGGGAGGGTCGAGGTTCAGTGGAGTGACTCGGGCAGAGCCCCGCTCTAGTGCCCTGAGCAGTGAGCTCTGGTGAGGCGGGGGTGGCTTGTGCCGACCCCTCTCCTGGAGGTGACTGAGGGAAAGAGGAAGTGGTGGTGGCTGGCTACAGAGGAGGGGTTGCTTTTGCCTTTCTGTATTTGTATCCTCGGGGGCTGTGGGCACATCTGGGCATTGAGCTGGTAGAGGTGGGTGCGGGTGGGGAGATCTAGTGGTGCTTGGTCAAAGAGCGTGCTTCTTGCTTCTTGAGGGAGTGGAGGTAAGGGCTGGAGCCTCGGGAAAGGATCCTAGAACTCTTTTGGGTTGGCTGAGAGTTGACAACTTTTTTTTTTTTAAAGAAGAGTTGATGATTCTTAAGTCTGGGTGATTAGACCATTTTTCCTGCTTTGTTTGAACTGTTTCATAACAAAATGTCAAAAAACAACCACCACCCATCTTTTTGTAGTAACTGGAGGAGATGGAGAGAGTAGGGCCACACGGCAGTGAGTGTGCTGAGGGAGGACAAGGTGGTGGAATGAGGACTGTGTGTGTGTGTGTGTGTGTGTGTGTGTGTGTGTGTGTTGGGGCGTGTCTAGTAGGGTGTGTCACTATGTGCACCGAGTCGAGGTTGGAATGTGTGGTCCTTATGTAAGTGGTGAATTCAAGCTGAGGACATTCCCTTGGCATTTGTCATTGACAGGCTGCCTCTGCCCCTCCTCGGGGCGGGGGGGGTAACTTGCTATAAATGTGGGGTGCCAAGCACTGATGACTTTGATTTGTGAAGAATGGGTACGCATCTCCACAGGTGATGTTGCAGTTACGAAAAGACAGCCATGGGGCGCCTGGCTGGCTCAGTCGGTGGAGTGTGCAACTCTGTTGATCTTGGGGTTGTGAGTTTGAGTCCCACGTTGAGTGTAGAAATTACTTTAAAAAAATACAGTCTTAAATAAATGCAATCATCTTAAACAAAAAAGGTGATTATCAAACATTAAAAGAAAAAGACCGCCTTTAACACACATGGAAAAAATGGTCATATTCCTGGTCATCAAAGGATGTACAAATTAAAATGAAATGTATTTGTTTCCCTATCGAATGAGCAAATATTTTAAAAAATCGAAACCACTGTGGCAAGAGTGTGACAGACATCCCTGTTGTGGTTGCCCCGTCCTTGGCAAAGCAGTTTGGTAAGAAGTGTTTTTGGCACCTCTGCTTTGCGATCTTCCTCTGTAAGTCTGTGCTGAGGGGTCCCAGCTGGAAAAGGGGCTGAGGTGTCCCTCCTGGGCCCTGTGTGGAGCAAAGCACAGACGGTGCACTTGGGACTGGAGGCGTCTGTTCTCTCTTGTGTTTTCCAAATGTTCTCTCAGGAGCCTGACCTGGAAACAGGCTTGAAGCTGCATTTGAAAATGAAATAAGTTCAAAACTCCTCTCAGAGGCAGCCAGAGCCTTTCGTCATCTGGCCACATCCTATCCTCATAGCCTCGTTTCCTGAAATAGGCCTCCCGTGGGCCCCAGACTCCAGCATTTCCACCTCGCCATTCCAAGACGGTGCCACAGTGCATTGATGCGCTTTCCATTTTCTTGGGCACTGCGCGAACACTCTGTAGCTTGGAAGCGTTTTCACGTCGTCTTTATAACCCTGTGCGGCGGGTTGTCATTCCCACCTGAGAGGAAAGGAAAAGGAGACCTGGAAAGAAGAAATGAGGCGCGGCCAGTAGGGGCTGAACTAGAGTTGGGCTCCAGAGTCCAGGCCCTGCCCACCCTGCTGCCCTGTTGTGGCCTTCACACCTTAGAAGGCAGCTCCTTGGCCTGCACGCCCCTCCTGCTCTGCTGTGCAGCCCTGACTCCATGTCAGGACCCAGTCACCTCAGATGCTTCTTGCCTCTTGAGACCTTTTCTGTCGCCTCAGGAAGTGCGCTCTTTGTTCTGCTTCCAGAACACTTCATGTCACTTGCACTGGTTTTATTTTTCCCCTTTGTCAGGACAGCTGGTTGGTCATGTACTTGTAGGTTACAAGCTTGTAGCTGCCAAGAACCCCGCTTGCCCTCTCTGTGTCCCTGTGGTGCAGAGCTCCAGCAGTGGGGGATCAGGGCAAGAGGAAAGTGGGGGAGTTTTTGAATTTGTCTTGTTCACCCTCCGATGTGCGCGCAGGTCTGTGGTCTTGTTGACTCCGGCTAAGCTGTCGAACAGCCAGCAAGGTGATGTCACCTGCAGGCTCCACTTGTACACCCGATTTAGGGTCATTTGCTGGGTCCCTTTGGGCATCAGTTTCTCAGTGGTAAAATGAGAGGAGTTGGCTTCGGTGATCTGTTGAGGTAGTTTCCAGCTCTTAAATGTTCTAGGGTTACGGTTTTTATAGTGGTAGCTAAGTGTAGATGATTGGTATACATTTTTAGCAATTGAATTTTGAAGGGGTTGTTTAGCACTTAATTTGACTGACTTTTCCCAGCAGCACCATGTAATGGGTGAAGAAACAGGCCCAGAGTTAACTAGTCCAAGGTTATGTGTCTTCTATGCAGGGGAATTTTATATCTCCTTTTAAATCCAGTTTGCTTTCAAATTTAATTCCTTTGTATTGGGGAGGAAGAATTTTTTTCTGCCCTCTCCAAGTGGTTCTAGCTGGACTAAGTTCAATTGACAGGAGACAGATTAATAGGAAATAAAATTTAATTTCATATATATGGGAAACTCACACAGATGTGAGATTCCAGGTACAGGCAAAATGAGGTATATATGTTATCCTGAGCTAGAAAGAGGTGGGGGTTGGGATCTGGGATTTTCAAAGGGAAGGAAAGCAATTCACAAGAAGATGAAAAGAGTGAATGTTTGGGGAACAAACGTTTACTGGGTCCATGGATGACAATGGGACACAGAGAGGACTTTGATCAAATAGGCCTTGCTAGGCCTTCCCTGTCCACCATACCTCGTTAGTGTCATAATGTAGTTATCTATGGTGATAGCTTTTTTCCTGGAGCAGGTCCTCCATCTAAGTCGTTTTAGGCAGTCGGGAGGAGGGATGTCACAGTTTATTCTTGAGTCTTTTAGGCCTTGATTGTTTCCAGCTGGCATAATCTGCATGCCAAAGTGGTGGGCTTGGGGGCAGTCAGCTTTGGCCCCTACATTCGTGATGCTGCCCCAAAGGGTATTGTGTCTGTCCTTTGCCAGAGGTCAGAGCATAGACATGTACTGTCTTACGATTCTGATGGGAAGAAAGGAAACCACTAGTTCTTGGGAATCCTTAGGTTTATTGCTTATTGTTCTTTTTGTTCCAGGGTGCTGTGCCAGGTTCTCTGCTCGTAGCAGCCTCTACATTCACTCCAAGAAACACCTGCAGGACGTGGGTGCTCCGAAAAGCCGTTGCCCGGTCTCCAGCTGTAACAGACTCTTCACCTCCAAGCACAGCATGAAGGCTCATGTGGTCCGACAGCACAGCCAGCACCCAGGTCTGCTCGGTTCACTTCCCTCCCAGAGTGCTGCACAGATGTGTAAGCTTGACGTGTGTCAGAGAAGCAAACGCACGTCCTTCCTTCCTCTCCTCCTTTCAGAGGTTGTCAGAAGTCACTAAGGCGAGCACAGTGAAGCCTTACCAGCCTGTGGACCACACTGCCAAGCCTGGTGGCATCTTTTGGGTTCTCCTGCCACTTCTTGCCTCTGACCCTCTATTCCTTCCCTTGTGTCTGAAGTGCTTCTTTTGAGGAGTATTCAGTCCTCCACTATTTATTTACGTATATATGTGTGTGTGTGTGTGTACATATATATATATATATATACGTATATACATGTATATACGTATATATATATATATATATATATACGTATATACATGTATATACGTATATATATATAGCTAGCTAGCTGTCTATCTCTCTACCTACCTATCAGTCTTCCACTTGGTTGGCTTTTCCTAATATGTGTCTCCTAAATCTGTCTCGCTCTGTGATCTCTGTCCTGAATTCTGAGCGTGCCTCTCCCCCATTTGTCTTTTTCACTCCTCTTTCTCTGTCCCGTTGTGGTCTCTGGGTACTTCCCTTCTGTCTCCTCCCAGCACCGAGGTGAGGACAGTCCTCAAAGACCAGACAGAGTTGTGTTTCACATTGTGGTGGGGCCGGGAGGCGCAGGGGGTAGGGGTAGTTGGCTTGAAGTTCTGGGGAGGGGAGAGCAGAGAGGGAACCGCAGTAGTAGCCTGGAGTGGGGATTCCAGGGATGTGAGGGCCTGGTTCTCTGGCTACATGGTGGCGTGGGACTGACAGGCTGCCTGTAGAGGCTGCGTGCACAGCCCTGTGGGCAGGACGTTGCAAGGTCTGGGCGACTGCACTGCTGCTGCCCCAGACCACTGGCACCAGCCTGCTCTCCTGACGGGGCCTGTTTGGTGAAGTCCTGGCTAGCCTTCAGGTCATTTGAGTGTGCTGCTAACTGGGCCCCGCTCCCTGCCATCTGTGCGACAGGCAACACCACCCTTGGGGCACAGTCGCTTCCTAGCTGTGTGATCCAGGGCAGGGCACAGGTCCGCAGTCCCCCGTTTCCTCATCTTTCAAGCACGGAAGAGAATTTGAGTAGTTCTCTGAGGGAAACGTCCTTCTTCTGCTTCTTTCCATCCTGTTGATATGTGGTCACTTCACTCCTGTGGCCCTAACAGCAGTTGCCATTTAGCTTTGTATTTGAAGAAGCTGCCCTTCTGGGCTCTAGGTGTTCTGAGGGCTCCTGTCAGGGACTGGCACCTCAACACGCAGAGTCCAGTCAAGAGCCTTAGGCTGGTGTTGAGAGGCCTTCAGTGGTTGGGTTCCTCCCTCTGTCTACGAAACTTACCCCTCACCACTCCCAGTTCTGAGCCCGGTGCTATGGGATGCTGTGCACCCAGGCCTCTGCTTTGCTCCTGTTCTTTCCTCTTTCCTGGCTTGGCTCATTCAAGTCAGCGATGGCATTGTTTATTTCAGATGAGCTTCCTTAGTCTGTCTGGATATGAGAGCCTCTCAGCTGCTTTTGTAGTGCCTGTGTTTCCTGGGCTCTGAATTTATGATACGACATTGACCTGGGTGTCATTATTCCCTGCCATGGTCAGGGGTGGATAACTAGGTAGTGTCCCAGTGCTAGCCCCGTGAGAAACAAGTGCTTGGGAACGTCCATTGTTGTGGATATATACTGCTAGGGGCTCTGCCAGGCCCTGGACTGGCTGTGGGAGTTCCCCTCGTGGTGCTTCTGGGGCCGGAGCGTCCTCACGGCCCTGTCACTGATGAAGCTGAGGTGGAAAGGAGAAGGACTTGTCTAAGGTCAAAGAGAGTTGGTGGAGCGAGGTCACGATGGAAACCTTGGGCTAGAAGCTGTAGTAATTAATATTTAATGATTTCTGAATATCTGGGCCTCACAATAATAGGTGTCCAGTAAATACCTATGGAATTAATGTAATGCTAAATAGGAAATTTATGAGCAAATTGGTCTCTGCACTGCGATTTTTTTTTAAGTTTATTCATTTTGAAAGAGAGCGTGCATGTGTGTGCATGTGTGCGTGGCAGGGGCGGAGAGAGAGGATCCCAAGCAGGCTCTGTGTTGTTAGAGGAGTCCAGCACGGGACTTGATCCCATGAACTGTGAGATCATGACCTGAGCCAAAACCAAGAGTCAGACGCGCAACCGACTGAGCCACCCAGGCACCACTTAATACTGTTTTTAAACTGTGAAGTAGTGTGACACCTAAAGAAGATAGATTCAGAATTTGGTTATTAATTTATTTGTCTGTAGCCGATTTTCTTCATAGGTTTGCGTTGGAACTCTAATAGGCACTCGGAGCTGGTGTGCACAACTGGAAAGTAGTTTGGGATTAGCTAACAGTTGGTGTAGGCAGAATAGAGCCAGAGAACTGAGAGAGCCTTTTCCCTCTGGCCAGGCACTGGCACGTTCTAGAAGCTTCAGGTAGAAGTTTCTTGGGAAGAAATAACTTCAAGGCCCTGTTTGGCTCCCAAATATTTTGTGCTCCCATCTTCCTGTTTGCTTGGTGCTTGAAGAGTCCTAGGATTTGGGGTGACTAATTGGGTGTAGTGGTGTATAAATCCCTGCTTTGAGTGTTCCTCGAAATATTTTAAAAATATGCTTAATGTTTATTATTCCTCCAAGGGAAGTGTGTTTAAAGTGTTTAATTGAATGACAAAGATTCAAATATTTAAAGAGTGATATGACCAACAACTGAGACTGAATGAACACTTAAGACTCAAGAGGGATTTATTAGAATTATTTTTGCTATAATCATTAAATGCTATTTAGGAGCCAGGCACCAGTGCCTGGTGCTGAAGGGACCGTGTGGGTCAGATAGACTCCCCACCTCCAGGTGATCATGGCCTAGGGGGAGGTAGGAGTGATAGAGGTTGGAAATACAGTGGTGGTGGGGAGGAGGGGGGCCCATCAGGAGAGGCCCCTTGGAGGGAATGTAGCTCCTTGGGTGCCCTGTGGCTGATGTCTAAGTTCTCTGCGGTCCCTAGAGCTGGGGCCTTGAGTCAGGGCCTTGATCCCAGAGCACTCCAGGCAGAACAGTTTTTATTCCCTCTGATCACCCTCCGATGACTCAAATTTGTTTTGGAGTGGTAGCTAGATTTTGATGAGACATGAGCTGACACAAGCTGATTCCAAAAATACCTCAGAGCCAGAGTTCAGCTTATGTTTGACTTCTGAAGATTTGTGTTCTGTGGAAGGTTTTACAGTCCTCTTGAGGGCAGTTCATGTTGTGTAGCAGAAAGAGCATTGGGTTTGAATTCAGAAAGATGTGAATTCAAGTCTTGCCACTTCCTGTTACCAGTTGATGTGACTTCGCGAAACATTACGTAGACTCTCAAGTTATTTCCGGTCACAGAAATCCCTGTCGGTTTAAGGATTTGAGACAATGTATGTAAAAAGCCTGATAAGGTTATCAAGCAGTGCCTTTCTTTGGTGTGTGGCCACCTTCGATGCATCAGGCAGCAGGTGCAGGAAGTGTACGTGTTACCTTGATGGGTCACTTGCTAGCATGACATCCAAAGCGCAGACAGAACTTCATGATCTCCTAAAGGGCATACAACAACCAGAGTATTCGTTTCTCTTTCAGATCTCTTCCCTCAGCTTGGAGCTCCGAGTTCTCTTACACACAACAGTGAACTCGGCAGCCCAGGCCAAAGTGAGCTCAACAACATAGACCTGGCGGCCCTCTTCTCTGATGCACCTGGGGACGGTGGGAGTGCCGCGGGGGCCTCAGATGAGGCGCTGAACTCTGGAATCTTGACTATTGACGTTACTTCGGTGAGCTCCTCTCTTGGAGGGACCCTCCCTGCTAATAATAGTTCCTTGGGGTCCATGGACCCGCTGGTGTTGGTGGCCCACAGTGACATTCCTCCAAGCCTGGACGGCCCTCTCGTTCTTGGGACAGCAGCCACAGTTCTTCAGCAGAGCAGCTTCAGTATGGATGATGTGCAGACTGTAAGTGCAGGAGCCTTAGGCTGTCTGGTAGCGGTGCCTGTGAAGAACTTGAGTCAGGACCCACAGGCTTTGACCTCAGGAGGTAATTTAGCAGACAACACCACCACATTGACCTCTCCGAGCCCCCCACCAGGAAGCACCAGTGGCCCGGAGCTGCTGGCTCCAATCAAAGTGGAACCGGACTCGCCTCCTGGCCCCGACACCGTCAGGCAGCAGGAACGGAGCCGAGGGGCGCCCCGGTCGGCGTTCTGCAGCCCTGCCGACAAGCACAGTCCTCAGACAGACACGGGGCTCAGTGCGGGGACCGGCAGCTTCTATTTGGTATGAAGTGCTCTATTCAGTCACCACTGCGTAACTCGCTTCTCTTACACTCAGTCTTGAGGATGTTCTGGATTAATCGTTCATGTGCAGACATTTCTTACTGGTTTGCGAAAAGAGACGGAGCCCTGGACTACAAGTCTGGAAATCTGAATTCTGATCTTGAGTCTGGAACTGACTAGTTTTTATGACCTTGAGGAAATCACTTATCCTGTCTGAACCTTAAATTCTCATTTATTTCTAAAATGAGGGGGTTTGGCTAGATGATTTCTAAGGTCCTTTTGAGTTTTGTGATTCTGTGATGATGTGTTTCTTTTCTGGAAAAAAAAAAACGAGGTATTTCGTAACGTTGAAATGTCTTGCCTTTGTGCTTTCCATGGGATAAGAGGTCCTTAGACTTCCTAACGGCCAGAGGAAGAGGAATCATGACATCAGGTTTAATGGAAACTTTAAAACCATGTAAAAGAGAAAAAAATTTTTTTAATTAGAATTAACAAGAAAGAAAAGGAGTGGTTTGTGAGCTTCTGTTTCTGGAGGGTTATAAGAGGACCTCTCCAGTTGTGAGGCTCCACAGTTAATATACTTTTAATTATATTTATGTCAGTTAATACGTTTAATATAATTTAATTTAAAATAATTTAATTAAAGATTCTTGGGGGAGAGTCTCTTTTTTTTTTTCCTCAGTCTCAGATGGGAATGATCAAATAGGTTTCTTTGTGGCATGGGTTAAATTTGGTGGTGATACTTCTGTTGTTCAAAACGTTAAATCCTATTTTACCATAGTTAAAAAAAGAAAATTAAATCCTTTGAATTAGAATCCATTGTGAGGGATGTGGTAACCCATCTACCATGGAGCCTTTCAGTCTGAGAGAAGCACGGTCGGTCGTACCTTTTCTGATGGCTCTTGCTTGGCGGTGGCATGGCCATACTTGCCGGCCTTTGCCCTAAGTGGCCACAGCAGTTGCTGAACCACCAGGTGACTGGGCCAGGAGGGGAGATGGCCAAGGCTCAGCGATCAGTGGGGAGGCCAGGCCTGTGTAGAGGGCCTTGGTGCCTTGGGAAATAGGAGATCCTTGGTACCACGGTATCTCCGGAGCTGTAACTGTGGGTGGAGGCAGGAGAAGCCGCCATGACCTTGATCCTGACTCCTTGTTCATTTTCTCGCTAGCTGTGTGACGTTGGGCTGCCTCGATTCTCTGAGCACAGATGGTGTGTGGTGAATGGGTTACAGGTATGCCACGAGCTGATGAGGGCTGTTCTTTTTCTTCTTGTAGTGATAAGTATTAAACTCTTTTTTATATCAACACATTCACAAACTTATAGAAGCGAAGTCCCATTTGAATACTGTTTGGCCCCCTCAGTAAACTTCCTGAATTCGGTATTGTAGTTACTGTTTTGGTGTATATAACTTTTGAGTCAGGCCTCACCACCAGAGCGGCTTCTGTAGTGGGGATATGAAATAGGACCTCTCTAGGTCTGCCGTACAAGTATCGTGTGGTATGTTCTGGAAAATGTTGAGAAGTGCTGCAGCTAATTAATCTTGAACCACCGAGGGAAGCTGGTTATTTGTTTCGGACAGCAGAGAAGTATGTAACTCCTTTTATAACAGTTTCTGTGTAAAATATTTTAATATGTTTTAGACTTTGGAGGAATAAACTTTGCTTCTCTGGATAATAAAATCATGTATATTGTTCCACCTCTCGTTCTGTTTAGTTGTCACCGTAACTGGATGTAGCATTTGATTCTCGGTGAACCTTTGCTGGAGATCCTCAGAGATTATCGGACTCTACTCTGTTCAGGAGGCAGACTTAGTACATTTCCATAGTTCCCTTACTACCCTTCTTTTGCCATTTGGAACAAGTGACTGACACACTTTTCTTTGGTCCCAGGAAAGTGGGGGCTCAGCAAGAACTGATTCCCGAGCCATTCAACTAGCCAAGAAAAAAAAGCAGAAAGGAGCTGGGAGCATCGCAGGTGAGGCTGTGTGTGCTGGGGGAGTGAGGGCTCTGAGTCACCCTGGGCCTTAATGAGAAGAAACACACGGAATAGGCGTTTCTGTGTTCTTTGTGTTACTTTTACGTTCAAAATGCCCTTTATGTGAACTCCAGAAGATACCACAAAATTTCCAGCATCCGTCTGGAGACGTCTTGCTGACCTGAAAAGACTGTGTGAAAGTTAGCGGTTGCAGACACCAGTGTCTGTTGCCTAGTAGGCCACTAAGGTAAAGAACAGCCAGGCCAAGGGTCAGAAGAGCGGAGGTGGGAACCTGCTGCCAGATGGCAACTGGCCCCTGACCGTGGCATTGGGAACAGCCTGGGGACGGGGCTGCTGCTGTCCCAGGAGCAGGGTTTTGCGGAGCCGGCCCTTGGGTGGCATGTGGCATTGTGGATGCGTAGTTCAGTGTTACGTTAAAATCTTGTAATTTTAAAACGTCAGCAACTTTGTCGAATTTTTAAAAAACACTTGAGTGGACCAGACAAGACCTGTTAATTTGTGGCCTCGTGCATCTGTCTGTTGTCCGTCTAGAGAATGGAATGGCGGGATGCCGTGCGTGAAGAAACTGGTAAATCCTTCTGTAAGGGAAACAGCGATGACTTCTAGTACCGTTTTTCGAGTGTTTCATGTGTCTCTTTGTCTAAAATTTATTTGAAGAATATCAAAGAGTATGTACAGTTAGCAGTACAGTTTGTATCTTTCTTAATATCATGGCTTCTTTAAAATCACTCCCTATTTTCTGTTAATCCGTTTTCTTAAAGCAGATAGTGCCCTACAGCGAATGTTGTTCGTGGCCCTGTTCCCTGTGACTGGGGAAGGGTTACCTCCGTAGCGGTCACACAGTGTCCCCATGGCACTTATAGAGATAATAGAAGAAAGTATGTGGTGGTAGAGGACG
Organism: Leopardus geoffroyi; assembly: GCF_018350155.1. NCBI lineage: Eukaryota > Metazoa > Chordata > Mammalia > Carnivora > Felidae > Leopardus > Leopardus geoffroyi. The sequence goes on from NC_059331.1 coordinate 59,540,588, forward strand.
TCCATAGAGTGGAAGAATCTAGCACCTGCTAGGCAGAGTCAGTGAAGGGAAGCAGATGCCTCTGTTTAACCCGATCGGTAACCTCCACTTGAAGGACAAAGGACACTGAACATTCAGGTGTATGGTACATGTTACATTGACTGCGTTGCTTTTGGGTGGCATCTGTGGAGGTACTTTTATTTTTAATTGTTTTTATCTGTAGAGGTGGTTTTACTTATTTTTAATTTTTTAAATAGTTCCACATTATCTTTTAAACAATGACACTTAAAAAGCGAACCCATATGATGTTATCACTTCTTTAAAAATTAACAGTATTTCCTTAATATTTAGCAAGTGTTCAAATTTTCAGTTGTCTCAAACGTTGTAAATGATTTTTATAGCTATTTGCTTGAATCGCATTCCAAGTAAGCCTCATATTACTATTGGTTGATATGTTTCTTAATGTTCTTTGTCATCTGTAGGCTTCTCCCTCCATTTTTGTCCCGTGTGCTTGTGGGAGAATCTGGGTGGTTTGTCCCGCGGAGTTGGCCAGTCTAGATTTGGCTGGTTGCACCACTGTGCTGGAGATTAACCGGTTCCTCTGTCTTCTGTGGTTCCTATAAATCAGTGATCCCATCTAGAGGCTGGATCTAATTGAGCTTTGATCCAGTGGGTCAGTTGTTGGCGGATGGCGTAACTCCCTTGCAATGATTAGGTGTTCTTCCTTCTGGAGGTCTCAGACCTCTGGTGGGCAGTCTGTCCTGTTTGCAGACAGTGCTGACTTCTCCCATTGTGTGACAAAGTATTGCCAACCAGGGGAGCTCACCTGGGCCTTCATATCCACACGTTGATCGTGTCTCGATTGCACAGATGGGTGCCTGTCCATGTGGCTGACAGTCTCCAGCCCCTCCGAAGGTTGAGCTGACTCTGTGACCCGAGTCCTCCACCATAAATCACGTCGGTAGACTGAAGTGCCTGAGGGCTCCCAGGTAGACACACTTACCAGGCTGGACCTTCCAGGGATCTTGCGATTTCTTTTCAGGATCGAGAGGCAAAGGCCAGACTTGTCCTTGGGCAAGGTTAATCTGCTCCTGCGCTCATGCAAATATCCTGTTTCTCCTTAAGCCTCCCCTCATTCAGCACTTAAGGGTGGACTTTGTTACTGTGGTGTTCTAGTGGTGATTTTCTTTTTCCCTCATCCCTGTACTTCTCTAAGGGAAAGCGGTCTCTTCTCCCTCATTTATGTTTTGGTTACATTAGTGTGGACTCAGAGGTGTTTATTATCCTTTAGGTTATTGTGAGGAGTACTGGACGATAATCAGTATTATCAGTATTTATTTGCTGCTCAGATTGCTCCAGCTCTAGCTCCTGGCAGCTCTTTCAGTTGGATTCTTGTGCCCGCCCTCCCTCCCTCCCTCCCTCCCTTCCTTCCTTCCTTCCTTCCTTTTTTCTTTTTCTTTCTTTCTTTCTTTCTTTCTTTCTTTCTTTCTTTCTTTCTTTCTTTCTTTTGTTCTTTCGTTCTTTCGTTCTCTTCCTTTCTTTCTTTCTCTTTCTTTCCTTCCTTCCTTCCTTCCTTCCTTCCTTCCTTCCTTCCTTCCTTCCTTCCTTCATCTTTATTTTTGAGAGAGCGAGACAGAGACAGTGTGATCTTTATTTATTTTTGAGGGGGGCAGAGAGAGGGAGGCACAGAATCCAAAGCAGGCTCCAGGCTCCAAGCTGTCAGCACAGAGCCCGACCAGGGCTCGAATCCACGAACTGCAAGTTCATGACCTGAGCCAAAGTCGGACGCTTAACCCACTGAGCCGCCCAGGTGCCCCAGGATTCTTGTGCTGTTTCAACATGCCCTGTTTTTTTTTTTTTTCAGGGGCATTTCCCTAACTTGTGGCACCGTCTTGTATTTTCCCTGCCCCAGCCCAGTTTTCAGCCACTTCTCCTTTTATTGGAAAATGGTTTCAGAAACCAAGGTCAGGGCACTCTTTGTGGTTGTTGCTCATTGTTACCTGGGTGTCATTGTGCCTAGGCCTTCCCAGCAGACAGGGCCAGGGAATATCTTCATGTACGTTAACCTGTGCTGGCTGAGGTTTTGACTTGGAATATTTTACCTTTTAAATGGTAATAAGGTACATCTGTTCTATATTTCTTAACATGCCTAGTTAATATGTTAGTGCTTCTCAGTTAAATATATTCCTGTGAGTTCATGTCAGATGTTAGCCACTAAATAATTGTTTGGCACCAGATTTAGAGGGGGAAATGTGGGTTTGGGAGCTTTTTGGCTTTCAGGATTCAATGATTATTGTGTAATAAGTCTAAGAGATGTGGGGCGCCTGGGTGGCTCAGTCGGTTGGGCGTCCAACTTCAGCTTAGGTCATGATCTCATGGTCTGTGAGTTCGAGCCCTCTGTCAGGCTCTGTGCTGACAGCTCAGAGCTTGGAATCTGTGTCAGATTCTGTGTCTCCCTCTCTCTCTGCCCCTCCTCTGCTCGTGCTCTGTCTCTGTCTCTCAAAAATAAACAAAAAAATAATAAGTCTAAGAGAAGTTTCAGGGAAACAGGACTCAGTGGAGTTAAGCCATTTAAACACCGTTGGGGGTCATTGTCAGTGTAGTTAAGTGCAGAGTGTGCGTATTGATTCTTAGAAAATGTGCAGTCTGAATGATTGGAAAAATAAGGTATAGGGTCTGAAATTCAAGACTATTCCCATTGGGTTGCTATTGTGTACAGAAAGTAAAATTGCGCCATTTTCTGTATCTTCAGTATTGTGGTCCCCTGCGAAATATAAAAATATAAAAAGTAAAGAGAAACTTTCATTCTTGAAGCTGATAGCAAAACAAACTTTTTTTAATGCAACCGACATCAGCACTACTAATGGATGTGTGTTTTTCTGGTCTCTGAGGTTGGGGAAAGGAAAGAAGTGCAGAGGCAGTAAACAGCAAAACCGTGTCTGTGGCGGTAAAAATGTAAATGCACGTGACTGCCCTAACTTTTTTTTGGCAAGAGTCAAAAGGCGAAAATCTCTATCACGGGTTGTCTAGAGGTGGCACACCCTGGATGGGAATATTTAGGAAGCTTAAAATTAAGACCGGATAAAACAATCACAAAGCAGGGGTTAATCATAAATATCAGAAGCGTAGAATTCAAAGCAACTGGGGCAGAGAAGACTTTCCCTTTTGTTGGCTGCTGTTCACATATGTAATCAACAGCAAGACTAAGATTTATAACATTTTTGTGAATATTTATATATGAATATAACGGTTATATGAATAACCATTATGTGAATATTTATATGAAACTTATAATACCAAATAAGATAAAGTAAAAAGTGGTGGAAATCTAGAACTGGGTAAATGAAAACCTACCAATATTGGAAATGGGTAATTTAGCTCATTATTTGCAAATTAAGCATAAAACAATACACATATGAAAGATATTTACAATGGGTTAATAAAGTTGATTTCGTTGGTCCTACTCCATAACCATGGGATATTTATCAAAATTAAACTGAACAAATTAGGAAAGCCGTAAAGTCTTTAGGGGAAAGAACCTAATTTGGTAGTACATGTTTTTGACCATAGTGTGGTAGAATAGAAAGTAAAAATTACTTGGAAAACAAAAGAAAACTTAATAAACTCTTTGGTTTAAAGACATGTAAGTAACTGCTTATAACATAAACGTGTAATTATGAGAAGTGTCCCATGTGGCTAGTTAGGAAATACAGTGGAGAAAATACCACATTCACAGTAGTGACAAAAATTCCGGAGCAACCAGGGGGAAATTTTGTGAGTGGGTAGGACATAAAGGAGGAGGAAGAGAAGAAGACAACAAAACTTGACTCAGAGAAAAGATGATCTCAAATGTGGTGACTCCTTCCTTTTGATACACGTCCTTGCTGCCTGTCATGCAGGGACAGGTAAATAACATGGGCATCACTGCTTGCATTCTGATGTGGGAGTTGGGGGTGGGGGTGGAGTTGAGGGCAGTTTTGGATAAACAAAAACAGTAACTCAAACGGTAAATGTGAATAAAACAAGGAAAGGGGTCTGTGTTGGCTTGCAGTTTTCAAATAGGGTAGACGGAGGCCTCAACAGAGGAGGAGACCCTTGACGGAGGGGAGGAAGGGAAATAGCCGTGTGGGTAGATGTGGGCAAAGGGACAGCCCCTGCCAGCCTGAGGCTCGAGGGTGCTCTCAGTGGAAAGGCCTCTGTTGTCAGAGTGAGGAGGCTCACTTTATGGAAGTGATCAGAGAGCAGGTGGGAGGCCAGGCTGCTTGGGGCTGTGCTGGAACTTTGGCTTTTGCTCACAGTCAGATGGGGAAACATGAAGACATAATTAGAAAAGTGACACCTTTTTATTTATTTATTAAAAATCATTTTTTTAAATGTTTGTTTATATTTGAGATAGAGACAGAGTGTGAACGGGGAGGGGCAGAGAGAGAGGGAGACACAGAATCTGAAGTAAGCTCCAGGCTCGGAGCTGTCAGCACAGAGCCCGATGAGGGGCTCGAACCCACAAACTGTGAAATCATGACCTGAGCTGAAGTCAGATGCTTAACCGATTGAGCCACCCAGGTGCCTTCTGAAAGTGACATATTTTTAAAAGGATCATTCCAGCTGCTCTTTTGAAAGTAAACCCTAAGGTCAAGGGTCAAGGAGAGCAGGTAGGGGTTCCTTGCTGTCCCCAGCAGGGCAGATGGTGGCTGCTGGCAGGAAGAAGTGGGTAAATGCTGGAGCTGTCTTGATGGAGCCATCAAGATTTGCTAACAGCAGTGGAGTGCTCAAGAGAAAGCCACCTTTACAGCAGTCAGGCGGACTCTTCCTGCAGGCTTTAACACAATTCTATCTGAAATTCCGCGGAGATTTCAGAGCACTTGTAGGAACCTAGGGGCAGAGGTTCCTGAGGACACGTGGGACACTGACCTGGAGGATGTGCCCTCTGCCTGGGGATGCCTCACAAGCTGTAGCCATGAAAACCGTGGTGGAGCTGTGGCCTTAGGCCAGGACATAGAGGGACGCACGTTGATAAACAGGCCTGTGGCCGTTCTTCTTTGTGCGCGTCAATATGGTTCTTCCAATTATGGCAAACGAGTGACGGCCTTTTGGGAAGAAACACTAAGGTTCTGTGCAGGATAAAGAACGAAGATGAGGGCTTTAAGGAATTTGAAAGGCATGGAAAGCTGTTCGGATAGCCCGTGCCTACTTTGTTCTCAGCTGTGTGCTTTCTGTGGTTCAGCTCGTGTTTGATCTTCACGGTAGCTCTCTAAGGTAGACACTTCTCAGCAGCCGGCCTCACGCCCGGGCCACCACGCTGCTCTCCCTGGGGAGCACGCTCCTCATGGGGCACAGATGCCCAGAGTAGAGCAGAGGCACAGGCCTTGGAGATCCGCGGACTCGGAAAGGTTTTGAATGAACAGACACAGCATGAAATAATAAGAAAGATGAAAGCATCCTTAGGAAAAGGGGTAGGGGACCTGAGCAAGCGCTGTGCAGAAGGCGGCTGACACGAGGAGGCGTCCCCTTCGTCATCAGAGGGGTGTGCTCCGTACTTGGAGGCGAGGACACCCAGAGCCCACACGGGGGCGCGAGGAACGCGTTCCCGGGCTGTGCTGGGGAGAGCCTCACTGGGGATGCAGTGTGACATTTCTGGACGGTCATTTGATACTGTTTTCGAGAGCCAAAAGATCTGCGTAACGTTCAATCATGAAATAACTATTTTGGGACTTTTCTCAGGGAAGTATCCAGGGATCTACGTAAGGGCCCACATGTCAGCTGCTGCTCAGTGTGGAGCTGTGTACTACTAAATATTTATAGCTCATAATTATTACGCCAGCAAAGCACACGTTGTGCATAGGTTTGGTAAGTCCGTGTTTGTAAGAAAAGCCGAGTGTGTCGTTGACAGACACATTTTGTGCATGTATTTGCATAGAAACACAAATGGTAGAGCAAACAAATATCCTTGCATGGATAGTGGTTTTTCTTGAGTGTTAAGATTATGGGTTTTTAAATCATTTTCACCATTTTTATTTTTTGTACTTGAAAATACATTAATTATGTAATTAATAAATATCGACCCCCAGTTTAAGTCGTGGGAAGTGGAACAGCTATTCTGCCAGGATGGAGCACACCAGTGGAGGCTTTGCGGGGCGGGGGGGGGGGGGTCACACCTGGGGCACTTGGGCGAGCTCCCCAGCCGCTTTACCTGTAAACCGGTAAAGACATGGAGTCTGGAACTGGTCTCCCTTCCCAGAAGGGGGTGACGGAAGCAGTAAGGAACAGATGAGGGCCTGGCAGCACAGGGTGGGGCCCTCTGCAGCTCCTTCAGCACAGCCAGCTCGTCCCACATTGGAAGATGGGCTTGCGGGTGGACGGCCAGGTGAGATGCTGTGCTTGCTGCCACTGGTCGGTCTGTGCCACTGGAATGTTTGATTAATTGGGTTGGATTGAGCTCTGAAATTAAGTCAAAAATCTGTTTTTTAAAATACATGTACACACATTCCCCCCCCCATTAAAGCAAAAATCTTTAGGCATCGGAGTCACTAGGCTCCTTCCATTTCTTCCCGCGCTGCCATGCTGAGAGCAGGAGAGCCACACTAAGGGAAGACAGGAGAAAGGCCCCAGCGCGGGCTGGCCGTTAACTGAGGACATGCCTCAGTTACAGCCTGTTTTCTAGAAGAGAATTCTGGGAACATTCACGCAGACACTGGACCTGCAAGAGTAGATTATGAACTTGAGCGTCATGAAGGCCCCCGGCAGGGTGGATGGGGAGTCTGGACTGCGGCTGGAGTAAACGCTCCCTGGTGGTGTGAGAGAATGTGTGTCAGGATCACTTGGGGCTGTTTTACACCCCGTAGGCTCCATGTAGGCGCCCAGGGTGGCCGGTGTGGCCCGTGATGGGGGAGCAAAGTGGATTGCAGGCGGTGGGTGGGGGTGGGGGGAGGAGTATGGGGAGGGAGGCCACCTGGTCTTGTCCTTAGGATGACTTTGCTTCAGCTGTCCATGGTAGTACCCTCTGCACCGCTGACCTTCACCTACCCAGGGTTAGACCGTGCAGGTTAGCGTAAGCACAGCGTGTTTGAGCAGCTCTTCGGAGAGGGAGCCTCCTGGCAGTACTCGTGGGCAGGGCCGCGCCCATCCCTTGGGGCCCAGGTTCCGTTTGCTTCCTGGACTAGAGCGATGGTTTGAAGAGCTGGTATGGCCGGAGATCTGAAGCAGATAAAGGGGCTTGGGGGCAGCGGACTTCCTGTGGTAGTGATGGTGGTGGTGGTGGTAGTGGTGGAGAAATGTGACCCCTGTCCCCGAATAGGCTGGGAGTTGAGGTGTCCTGCACCCGGAGGTGAGCTGGTGATGAGGCTCTTCTCAGTCCTGGTCGTACAGGCCTGCCCTCTACTGACTAGCTGCTGTCCCTTGTTTTGTTTCTGTTACCTTTACAGAGCGTGCCCTGTGCTGTTCCCTCCCCTTCTGTCTCCTTGGTAGACGCCTGCTCCCCCTGCAGGTCCTCCCACCTTGCTGTCAAGTGAGCATGGAAGTCTGACCCTGGCAGCCTGCCGAAAGCCCTCTCTGGCAGGTTCCTGATCCTTGTGAGGAGGGGCCTTCGTGCAGCATAGAAGATGTGATTGGCTTTGCCACACTTCGGAGAGCTGTGCTATATCCATGCCGCCATGTGCGGTGACTTGTGACAACACTAAGTGGCTAGGGATCGGAGCACCACCGTGGGGGTCAGGGATGGGGTTGAGGTCTGTTCCTCTGGTTGCAGTGGCGTTGGGCAGGTGTCTGGCCCCTCGGCTGCAGCCTCCTCCTCTGTTGCTAGGGACAGTACAGGACCTGCCTCTCCAGGTGGTTGTGTGGATTACCCGTGAGGATTCTTATGGTAAAGGATTCTAAGTAAAACACTTAGCCCAGTGCTGATTAGAGGACCCAGTGGTTAGTTCAGTAGCATGTATGTCTTGCTCATCACAGCATGTGCTTCTGTACATTCATTTAGTTTTTATTGGAGCAAAATAAGGAAAACAGTGGCAGGACTTCGTGTGTATGTGGCTCCAGTCCGCCGGCTTTTGGAGTTCAGCGGGCGGGGGTGGGAGCCAGGCCCTGGGAGCCAAGGCCAGATGTGTGTGGTCTGGTGGTCCTGAACTCTGGATGGTACATGGAGGCGTATTCTGTCCCCAAATCCTGCCCCCATTTCTCTGTCACCCTGGGAGCTCCTGGACAGCCTTTTCATGTGAACCATTAGAGTCCTCCTTTCCAGCTTGCCAGTTTGACCTTCACGACCTCAGGACTATCTTTCCTAGACTCCTAGCCTAGGTTGGCCAGCAGGAGCATTGGCAGGGGATTAGGTGGAGGGAGGAAGGAGGAACTGGGACCTTGCTCACGCTCTGCTTTGGTAGGAGTTTTATGACAATGGCTGTGTTTCCCCCGTGGTCCCAGTTCATGCTGGGCAGCCCTTGACTCTGATATAGTTCTGGCTCCTGGGCACTGTCCCTCTTCTGGATTCTGAGGTGGTGGTGCCTACCTGCTGTGCCAACTTAGGTGGTTGCTCGTTAGTGTGCTATCACTGATGTACCCCATCGTCTGCATGGAATCCCTCTGGGTGTTTTACCTAGAGTGTTCCTGGGGCCCTGATGGGCCCCTGACTAATCCTCTATGGACAGTTTCATAAGGGCTATGATGACTGCATTATGGCTGCTAGATTATCCCAAACCTTTTTCGAGATCTCTTGGTACTGGCCCTCTCAGTATTTCCAGGGTACGCTCTACTGCTTCATCATTGCATTCTGATTGTAGCTTCATCTGTAGGTCCCTGGAAAACATACGTATGTGTGCTTAGGACACAGGCAGCAATCGTAAGCTTCACGGTGAGGATTGCCGTTACAGCCCAGTACCTAATGAAGTAAGGATCCAGGCAGTATTTGAAAGAACGGTAAACCATGAACAGATAGCTAATCACCGGCCACATTTCAAATAAGAGGCATTCAGTTAGCATACCCCAGAGCTATGCCTGACCTAGGCGTAATAGTTCATCGAAGCTCATATACCCAACATTGTTCTGATGTACCGCTCACAGCAACCTTATGAGATGTAAGCGTTGATGCTCTACTTTCTGGATGAGGAAGCTGAAGCACAGAGAGATTGACTTGACGGGGCTGCACAGCTGATGGATGGCCGCACCGGGGTGGGGCACCCAAGGCCGACTGGCTCCAGAACCTTCAGTCAGCCTGCTAGCTGTACTACACATAAGAAAAGAGCGTTTCGTCTTCAGCGAGTGAAGTGGGCATAGAACCCCTGAGTAAAATACCAGCCACTGAATTCCAGATGACTAGGGCTTGTGTAGGGTTCCACGTGGGTCACGGTTAGGCAGCTGTCAGTATGATTTGCCACATCAGAGAGCCAGAGGCGAACCGCATGATCTTCACTGATGCCAAACAAGGCAGTAGATAAAACTCATCATTGTTGATTTTCAAAAATCATAAACCTTTAACTAGGAACTAAAAAGATTTCCCTAATAATGGAGAGCAAGTCAGAAAAACAGTCAACATTATTTTCAGTGGGGAACCTGTTCCCGTTATAATCAGAAGATGCAGCCACACCAGCACTACAATAACATTGGACGTTTTTATGGAAACTTTAGAGAAAAATCAATAGGAAGATGTGATTGCCCATCAGTGATGATTATCAGGCTTAGAAAACCCAAGGGAATAGACTCAAATAATTACAAATAAGGGTAAACCAGTAGCTAATTGTATAAAAAATGTTTGCATATATCACATGAGTTGCTTTTCTATCAGAATAATCGGAAAAACAATACTGAAAAATAGATGTCACTCATAATGGCAGTGAAAGTAATAAAGTATCAGAATTACTAGTGACAGATATGCTGTGCCTGGATAAGGGCCTGTTTACAGCTTACTGTGTACTTGGATGGAACACTCAATTCGTACTGTTAATTTACATTTTTTATTCATTTCCTTTAAAATCCCAAAGAAGCCTTTTATTTCTTATTTTATTTTTTAAGTTTGTTCATTTTGAGGGGGTGGGAGCAGAGAGAGAATCCCAAAGCAGGCTCTGCGCTGTCCCTGATGTGGGGCTTAAACCCGCAAACCGTGAGATCATGACCCGAGTCAAAACCAAGAGTTGAATACTTAACCAACTGAGCCACCCAGGTACCCCCAAAGGAACTTTTTATTACTTTTTTTTTAATGTTGATTTTTGAGAGCGAGTGACGGAGGAGCAGAGAGTGAGGGAGACAGAGGATCAGAAACGGGCTCTGCACTGACAGCAGACAGCCTGACTCGGGGGCTTGAGGTCATGAACCCTGAGATCATGACCTGAGCTAAAGTTGGACGCTTAACTGACTGAGCCACCCAGGCGCCCCCCGAAAGGAACTTTTTAAAAGAAAAAAAAATACCCGTCAGGTTTAAGTTCATTTGGAAGACTTACTTAGTTAAAATCTCCACACGGGCTTCGAGAAAGAATTGATGGGGCAGGGAGACCACTGTGCTGGAGGTGACCCAGGCCTGCTGAAGGGTGTCCGTGATGAAAGCCAGCCAGTGCTCTGGTGGAGAGCAAGGCCCCCAGACAAGTGGGGACAGCCGGAGCACAGACGTGCGGGCCCGTAACTGAGGGTGCACGTTCCGTCAGGGGTTCCGGTAATGTTGGTGTGCTCTTAGGGAAAAATCATGGATTTCTTAACATACCTTCCCCGGCAGCTCCACCACCCAGGGAAAGCCACTTCCAGCGTTTTGATGTTAAACATTTCCCTATGTGTCTAAACTATACCTGTTACTTGTTTTGAAGAAATGATACACGTGTATTTCTTACCTGCTTGTTGCTATTAAGCATGAACATTTTTTCTTGTGAATAAACGTGTTCTTGTGGTACATCCTTTAACAGCCGCGTAGAACTAAACAACAGGAAGTGTGAAAGCATGAAGCCCCAGTGCCCGCCACCATACAGGGTATGTGATGGGTCTAGCCTCCCATCCTTAGGAGAATTGGGCAATAGGCACTCAGATAGTTCACTGTGTTCTGTGGTTCAGTGAGGATGCCCAGCAGAGAAAGCCTGCATGAGCCCAAAGTTCATCATGCTCCCCGCTATACACCTGGTGGGGGGAAGGAGCCCTCTGAGCCAGCGGTGTGTAAGATAGGGAGCTGACCATCTCCATTGCACATCCCTCCTGGGGGCGAGGATGGCACGTGCTTGGGATGGCACTGGGTTCTGTAGCTGTCAGCCTAGGGGCATCTCCGGAGATGTATGGAGCACCTTGCCTGAGCCAGGCTCTGTGCTGCTGGTGTCACCTAATTCTGATGATGGCTCTGTGAGGTGAGGTGATGCTGCACCACAGTTTGCTGTGCACTCCGGCTCACCTGGCTATTTCATGCCCGAGCAGGATTCTTTTTTTAGGTCTACTTAACTAGAAACTTAATTGCCGGCTGGATTTCTCCTTCTCTCCTCTCCCGGCTCTTTCAAGTTGTCTAGTACAAAACCAGTGTTTCGGATCAGTGTTGAGGTTATCGAAGGAAAATTCATTCGTTATGAAGATGACTTGCTTTTTAAAGGTTTCTGGATTTCCACTGTGAGAAAGGGATTCTTTAGTTTTTCTTGAGATCGGTTTATTAAGTTTATTAAGTCACATTACACGTAGTGTCATGGCATCTTTACTAGTGAGGGCGGCCGCATGGCCGTCATGGGGTTCCATGTGTTGGCTATAAGCCTTCAAGCATCCGTGGATTGGTGGGCTTGCATAACTAACTCAGGCAGTGTGTAATTCATTTTCAGCTGTTTTACATGTTGATGGCACATTACCAGATAGCACAGTGTATCATTTGGGGCCATGTACCCCAGCACCCTGTGCCGATGGCTCCAGCAGGTAAAGATGTTTTTTCTCTTGAGCAGGGAGTCTAGAGGTCAAGTGCTTGGGCGCTCAGTGTGCGGGCTCAGGTTCCCTCTTATGGCCCACCTTCTTCCCTCGCAGCTTCCTCAGGGTGCTGATGGGAGCCCTTGGCCCAGCTCCAGGACCTTGGATGGATGAGAAGACTTGGAAGGGGAGGCAAGCATGGTTAGTTGGAAGGGAATCTGCTTTCAGATCGTCATCTTCCATTTGTAGTTTAAGACCATGCATTTGGGTCTAGGACTTCTGCAGGCTCTCCTGTCCGCCTTTCCTTCATGACAGCGAGTCACGTCCCTCCACCAAGCTCCCTGTGGCGCAGCACCTTAGGGCCTATATAAAAGCTCTTCCAGAGCCCCAGACCCGGAACACCTGAGAGTGCTGGCTTCATGGAGGCATCATGTATGGATTAACTCACACAGGTGTCAAGACTGCCTTGAGGCACTCTTGCCAGCTTGGCATTTCTCGTGCATGGGTTCTGGTAGGGGGCCATGTTGAGAGGTTCTGCACCAAGATACAGTGTAGAAGGGGCCGTGGGGGTGGGAGCTGCGTTCATTTAGAGCCCTCACCTTTCCCACCTTTCTGCTCTTGTCCTAGCATGAACCGCTTTTAAGGAGGATCCCATGAAAGCAGCAGTGTTCAGATACGTAAGCCTGAGCGGTTCCTTTTAGCTGGTGACACTGCATCCCTAGGACGGACTATTAACCGGAGAAGGTGCTAGAGCCCTCCAGGTTAGACAGTGATTCTCATCTCAGTGTTTAACTGTGGCGTCTGTGGGACTACCAGATTCTTAGGCATTGGCTTGAAGGTACACACTGAAAAGAGAATGTATATGATTCCTTTTAGATGGAGTCTGTGCTAATAGAGTAGCTAAAACCAGTTTAGCTTACGTGTATCATGAATATTCTCGTTATAGTCCATCTTATTTCCTGTTACAGAATCAATACCTCTGACATCCCTTTAACAAAAATACAATCATATTCTAGTTACTAGCTTGTTTTTCAGCAGGGAATACTGTTGTCTTTCACGAGGTATAAAGGAAACATGTTAATGCTGTTGTTTGGGAAAATTAAGTGGAATCTGTTTCTGATTCTGTTCTCCGCATTTTTACTTCATTTCCCCCTAGTTGCATGGCATACAGGCTAGCACATGTTTTGAAGAGATACGATGCTTTGATCATACTTCTTGCTTCATAGGTAAGATAGAGTGTGGCCTACGCACTTGTCATTGAATCATTGTGAAATAAATGAGGAGTGGCTCAGAATGACCTTGCTTTTATCTTATAGAGCTGGCTAGTAAGTATTAGATACACATATTTAAATCTTGCTTTTAAAAGTAGCTTAAAAAGGTACATTACTTGGTGCTTTCCTTCATAGTGATTTTCATAACATCCCTTGATCCATGTTGCAATATGTTTGTTTGACCTGAAAAATGAAATCGGACCTTTTGTGAGAAACAGGCACCATGCTGACGGTGCACACTGACCGTGGTGCTCGCACTCATTTGTGTAGTTGTCCTGAGCTGCCCAAAGGAGCTGAATTTGCAGCTGCAGGGTGCTATAATTGTGATGAAATTACATTTAAAGCATACAAGCATTTATCTATAATATTTTTTTAATTGGCAAAAATGTATGTTGACCCCGTTTGAGTCTAGCAATGAGTAATACTTACACACAGCCACATGAGCCTCCTGGAAAACAGGCCGTCACACTGTTCTCGATACATCAGTACAATTTTATTTTTAACATTTCATAATTATCAGAGTTTCTAGTCTGTTCTGTTATTTTGGTTGGGTTTGCGTTACTAATTGCAATGGTGATGCAGGTTTTCAGATACTAGAAAGTATATTGAATTAAGTTTTTAAACTAAAATTTTATCTTTTTAAAGTTTATTCGTTTATTTTGAGAGAGAGAGAGAGAGAGAGAGAGAATGCACACGAGCAGGGGAGGGGCAGAGAAAGAGAGAGAGAGAGAATCCCAGGCACTAACAGTGCAGAACCTGACACGAGACTTGAACTTATGAACCATGGGATCATGACCTGAGTCTAAATCGAGAGTCAGACACTCAACCTACTGAGCCACCCAGGCACCCCTAAAATTAATTTAATTTAATTTAGTTAGTTTAGTTTTAAGAGAGAGAGTGTGAGCAGGGAGAGGGGCAGAGGGAGAGAGGGAGAGAGAGAGAGAGAGACAAAGAGAATCTCAAGCAGGCTCCATGCTCAGTGCAGAACCCAAAAATGCAGGGCTTGATCCCATGACCCTGGGATCATGACCTGAGCCAAAATCAAGAGTCGGACTCTCAACCAACTGAGCCAGCCAGGTGCCCCTAAAATTTTAATTTATGTACATATTTTTTATCTCAGGGAGATATGCTAGGGTCATTGAAGACTTCAAAGCAGAACAGTGCATCAGGTAAAATTCCAGAGTGGAGTGGAATATCAAGCATGTTCAGGGAGAATAGGAAGTGACATGGAATTTCTTTACTGTTAAAGAAGAGCGAGTGGATCCCGCACCTTAGCACCTCGCCTTGCTTCCTCACCCTTGTCCCAGCCTTGCTCTGCTGTCTGAAAGCATGCAGAGCAGTTAGGAGGAGCATGAAGAACAGCCAGAGCTAATCCAGCAGGAGGGATTGGGTTCCTCGAGGCAGAGAACCTGGCAGACGAAACGAAACGAGAAGGAAGTACTCAGGGCTGTAATGGAACTGCGATTCCCTGCAGTGAAGGGGGGCACTAAATGTGCCCCCGGGGAAAACCAAGACTTGCCACAAAGATGAATCCCTCAGACACCCAGGAGGGAAAGAGCAGGCCGTGGGTGGAAACACACTGCGGCCTACAGCGCCCCCCACCCCCGAGCTGAGTCTGTCAAGTGCTGAGGGTTAAGGAGACATCATCCTGGAGTTTCCTGCCAGTCCGGTGCGCTGGGCGTGCGGGAAACACCGCGAGGGTGATGGGCAGGATCAGGCAGGCAGTGGTGGGGTGCACACAGGTAGCACGTAGCGTGGCTCCAGAGTTGGGCCCCCTAGGCTGGTTTTGGCATTAAGGTGAAAGGAAAACTCGCTGCCAACGGGGGTGGCCCGTCCTGTGTGCCAGAGTTGACCGTTCCCGTTTAAAATGGAAACTCAGAGTACGAGACCTAAAGGAAGAATGCAGCCTCTCACGTTTTTCCTCTTTTTCCATTAGGTCATTAGAAATTTTCATGAGGAAATGCTTTCTGGACGTTCAGCAAGTCCTTCGGTTTCACTTGTTTACTTTCACTTGTTCCTTTTCATTTTATTAAATTCAACAGAAGCAAATGCTTTTACTAACATGAAGTTGTGCGATACTCATTGTAAAACTGTCTTTCTGAAGCCATTCATGTACACATGTCCAGGGCTGTCTGTACACAGCAATCAACAGCACCTAAAATTCCTTGCCGCTTACCGTGACCCAGGCACTGTTCTCAACTCGTATCACGTACTTATTTAATCCTCCCAAAACTTTGAGGTAAGGAGTATTGTTCCCATGTCACAGGTAGGGAACACTGAGGCCGGAGCTTAGGTGTCTTGTCCAAGGTCAGGTACCAGGGTCTTTGATGGAGCCAGGATTTGAATCCAGGCCGCTGGTCTCTGGGGTTTCCCCGCTGCTCACAAGCCACATGGGTGTTAGAAAACCCCTTTCTGGGGCGCCTGGGTGGCGCAGTCGGTTAAGCGTCCGACTTCAGCCAGGTCACCATCTCGCGGTCCGTGAGTTCGAGCCCCGCGTCGGGCTCTGGGCTGATGGCTCAGAGCTTGGAGCCTGTTTCCGATTCTGTGTCTCCCCCTCTCTCTGCCCCTCCCCCGTTCATGCTCTGTCTCTCTCTGTCCCAAAAATAAATGAACGTTGAAAAAAAAAAATTAAAAAAAAAAAAAAAAAGAAAACCCCTTTCTGGGCGTCTGGATCGTTTCTTTCTTCTTTGTACTTAAGTATTTTGAAAAGCGTGTTTTTATGAAATCAGTAAGGCAATGACTCTCGCAGAGGAAGCCGGACAGAAAACAGCTTGAAGGATTTGGCAGCGATTGGGCACGTGCCGTGGTGCCCGAGGGTGGGGTGTGATGGCCGCTTTCTTCCCTTCTCCGCTTCTGTGGTCCTGCTGCTCCGCGCAGTGGCTGTGCGCCACGGTGTCAGGTCTCCTGTGTGCCTGCGGTGTTGGGGTTGCAGGGTAAGGAGGAGCCTCCGCCCCCCCCAAGAAATGGGCACCTGGGATCTGATTGCTGCATGTCCAGGAGACATGTGTGTGAGTTTGCTAAACTTTCTGATCATAATCTCGGCTCTTTTCGTCTCTTAACCCCCCCGACTCTCCCTGTTGACTCGTGTTAAGCCTGCAGAGCTGTGCACCGCGACAACGGGACCGTGTGGCCCCAGAGTGGGGCCCCCGTGAGGGCAGGGGCCTGCGCAGTCACACTGTATATTGCATGTGGCTGGTCTGTTTCATTTCAGGAGCCTCGGGGTCTGCTCAGAGGAAGATGAAAGGTGGCAAAGTCAGTCCTCACTTGCACGCCAGCCAGACCGGTTGGTTGTGTGGGAACCTTGTGGTACCCGGTGGAGGTCTGCCAGGACCCGCTCCAGCAGCCGGGATGCCGTGTGTTCAGGTCCAGTTATTGCAGGTAAGACCCAGCGAGCCAGGAGGACACTGGTCGCCAGGAGGACGCTGGCCGGGCGGCAGCCGGGGGCCAGGCTTCAGGCTGCATCTCCCTGGGCCTGCAGCCGTCCAGTGCTCTTTCCTCTCAGGAACTGAGAGACTTCTAACCGCCTCTCGACTTCTAACCATCCCAAGCACTGGATGATCGCTCTGTTACCCCAGCTCCTCCTGTCCTCCTGTCCTGTCTCTCTGTACTTGTCCGAGCTTTCATCCTTACGAGGATCGGCGCTTCAGTGTCCACACTGCCCCCGTGCAGTCTGCGTGCCACACCTCACTTGGAGTTCTGTAAAGTGGGGGTGCCGTGCCCCACTCCTGCCTGAGGCCTCCAGGCAGCCGTAAGGGCCCGAGGCTGGCCAGAGGACGCCTTGTGGTGCCTGACTCCTCACCCTCCCCTGCCTGCCCTTCCCCAGACCTCACTTGTCTTCTCAGTGGGGAGGCGGAAGGGGCTTCCTCAGGCAGCTTGGCGCCCCTGTGTGGGGGGGTGCTCAGTGCGATGGAGGACGTAGCCTTTATGTTTAAGGTGCTTTCCCCTGGGAAAGCTGGCACCGTTGCAGAAAAGGCACTCGTTGCAAAGGGAGGAGCTGCTGTTTAAGAAACACCCGATAGAAGGTGTGAGCTTTGAGGTGGAGAAAACTCACTTTTGATTCTCTGCCTTTCCCTCTCCAGCTAGTGTTGTCTGGGGCAAGCTACTTACGTACGCCGGGCCTCAGTTTTATTGTCTAAGAAGTGGGAATGATGGTGTTGACAGTGGCACCGGCACCAGGAGTTGAGTGGCGGGGCTGTGGGCCGGGCATGCCAGTGAAGCTGAAATGGTAGCCAGTGTCCCTTTTCTTACTTGCATGATTAGGGGCCTAGGAGCCTCCCCCTTGCAGGAGACCTGTGCCCTCTTATCCCTTCTCGACGGTGGGCTGGGGCAGAGGGGGGCCTTCCTGTGTAGGGTGAGGCGGCCACTGGAGCTGGAGGGGCTGGGAGCCTCCGCCAGAGTTGAGGAACAGCCTAGACTGAGGGGCGGTATTGAGTTGGGGGGAACTCCAGGGAAAGGGCCTGGGAGCGGGGGACAGCCAGATGGCAGGTGGTATGGGTCTCCAGCTGGGAGCAAGATGAGAGGCTGAGGACCAGGAGGAAGGGCAGGCAGCCCCCTGCCCAGTTCCAGTTACTGCTGGGTCCTCAGGCCTCACGTGGCTCCCCGTGTTGCCCTGCCTGGAATCCGGGGTGGGTGGGTGTAGCACATTGACGGGGACTCCTCAGGCCAAGGCGAGGAATGTTGCCATGGCTGGTAAATGAAACATGTGCTGTTGCCTCCCCAGGACGACCCCTCAGGTGAAGCCGTCTCACCATTGGTTCTCAGCCCGCAGCCTTCCGCCTTCCACCCCCTGTTGGCTGTCGATTTGCCCGTCTATGTCCTCCAGGTGTGGATGCCTTACAACTCTTTGGCTTTGTTAGTAAGACTGTCAGAAGCTTCTGGCTTTCTGAGGCTTATTTTACTGAGGTAGGCGTTGAATGGAGACCCATTGGGTTCGTTGCCAGGATCTTTTGCGGCTTTCTAGAAAGATGGGTGAATGACCAAGAAATAAAAGGCTGGTAAGAAAGATCAGATTTGCTCACCATTGTAGCTCCTACTTGTAATGTGAAATTGAATATACTCCTCAAGTATTTTATATTTAGAAATTCTAGTCACTTTTTCTGGGAAACAGGCTGGCCAGTTTTTAACCTGTGGGAAAATAGACCCAGAAAAATTAGTTTGCTTAAGTAAGTGGATAAGCCAGTAGGTATAGGCGGCAATGGGTAATTTAGATTTGGCTATACAATAGTGAGAGTATGTAGCTAATCGAACTTCTAACAATTCAGTTTAATACATGTTTTTAAAATCCACATACACAGTAATTTTAGTTTTCTTGTATTCAAATTGGGCTGTTGAGCATTTTCCTCAATACCAAAAATAACTATTGAGTCAAGTGCTGGTATACAGAGGAGCGGTGGGGCCCCAGACTGTCCTTGGAACGTAGTTTAGGAACTTATATTCAGAAAACCTCACAGATGTCAACTCCATTCTGTCTGGTATTCCCACTCATTAGATGGTTCTTAAAGAAGCCTAGTAGTGTACAAATAACTAGCCAGAAGATGTTCACTGTCGCCTTGAATCTAATGCTGTGGGAATATTCTTCAGGCAGGAGGGGGTGGGTTAGGTGGGTGATGGTGCGGCCGGGAGGCCAGAGTCCTGGGCGGCCAGTGATGATGCAGGGGGGCAGTTGGGAACTGGGAAGGGTGCGACCCACATACAAGATGGGGAAAAGGGCTATGAGATAAACAAGGACAGTCACATTTATGAGCAAACCTGCAACACACTATTATTAAGTTCACTTTTCCTTTTTTGTTTATGCTCAAATTCCTTTCTTCGAAGAATATATAACAAGGGGAAAGCAAGACTCGAGTTGAGAACAGGGAGAGGTGCCCTACCGGCCGGCCCGTGGGTTATGCTGCTGGTTGTGTGGCTGCAGGGCTGCGTCCCAGAGGTGGTCCCGCACCTCTCCCTGCCCCCAGCCCTGCCCCGTCCCTCACTGCTCTGCTTGGTTTTTTCAGGAGGTGCTTCCTGCAGCTGGAGGGGACGCCGAGCCTGAGGATGTGCAGTGTGCAGGGAGCACCATCAATCTGCAGGACCTACAGTGACAGCAGCCCTCTGCCTGGGGACCCGAGGGTGATGCCTCCGGTCCGTGTCCCCCAGGACTCCCCCATTACGTGCTCTTGCAGGCCTGAGTGAGCCCCCACGTGGTTTCTGCTCAGGAGGCTAGCCGAGTGCTTTGGAGACTTTTGGGCACATTTCTCAAAAATATCTTCCTTACATTTTATCAGGAACCGGTTTGGGGCTGTATTAGCTGAAATTGCCTTATCTGAGCAAAGTGCTTTGTGAGGCAAGGATTGCCTTCAGGGGCAAAAGCACATGCCTTTTCTGTACTTGGCTGTGCACGGACAGCCTTTGTCCAATTTGATCTAAACTGTGGAGCACCTGCTGCATTAAGAAAACAGACTTCTGCAGGCAGTCGGGTGGGGTACAGATTCCCTAGTCAAGTACGACTGTATCCGTAGTAAATCTAAGTGGGGTCTTTCAGCTTCTGTGTTTTAGCATTTGGCCTGAGACAGACCTAGAAACCGTTTTCCCTTTCTCAGCTAACAGGCTGTTTCCCACCCCCTTGGGTGTTTGTAGTTGGGTTGGTTTTGTCACCCTCTGGGGCAGAAGCGGCCCTGTTGTCCCAGCGAAGCCAAATTCAGATCCACGTTTTGGCAGGACCAGGCGGGTGGCTGGCATGAGAAGAAAATGATGGGGGTGAAGTGGAGCACCTGGGGTCCTGTTCGTGAGGCTTCTGCATAGAGCAGATTTGAAGCTCCCGATTTGGGAATGTTAGAGTTAAAACTTCAAAGGTTATTTTTCCGAACTCTGGATTTGGCTATTAATGTTTAACGATAATTCGTCCGCAGCTTCTAAAGTCATGTCCTGAGTCCTACACGTGACATGTAGGACAGGGACAGTGGCGTGTTTGTTTGTTGCTGAGGCCGCACATGTGCATCTACTGTCTCACCGTACATTTCTACAGAGTACGGTCTGTCTGGCCAGAGAAGGCGAGCTGATAACCTTGCACATATTTATTTGTTTGTTAGCGGGACTGGACACAGGGTCACTCAGAAATGCTGGTTTTCTGCCTTGTGCCTTTGGAAGTGCATGTTTGTTCAGATGCTGTTTGGGTTGTTGGACTTGGAATTGTCCAAACTCTGTTTTGTGTTTCTTCATTACTTGAGTTTCTGGACTTGGGCTTTTGAGAATCACCCCAGCATTTGATTGTGAGTCCTCTCTCTGTCCTGCTCTGAGGTGCTGTCTGTCCAGGCTGCTGCTCCCTCCAAAGGAACTTGGGCCCCATTTATGAATGGTCTTTACCCACAGAACTCTGTGCTGCGGCACAGACTAAAGTTTTGTGTCCATCTGGCACCTTGGCCTCCAGGTCGCCCAGAAGTCCCTTCTCTCTACGAGGAGCCAGCCCGCCTGCCAGGGTGGCCTTGGGGGCAAAGTGGCCTATTGATCACACTGTGCTGTCCTTCTGATGGGAGGAGGGGGCGGGCCACAGGAATGTTATCTCAGGGGTGTGTCGCTGGGCCTTTCCCCGGAACGTCCCCCTGTGAATGTCCACCACTGTGAAGTGATTGGTACTGGCCGTCAGTTTTCTGGGCACTAGGTTCCCTGGTGGCAACGGGCCCAATTTCTAGTACAAATGAATAAAAGTTTTTGTATAATCACGCACTGGAGATGTCCCCTGGCTTCATTCACAGAACTGTGTGCATAGCGTCGAGGTCCTGTTTTTCCTTCAGTCAGGAGTAATAACCCTTTCGTCTGCTCAGCCCGCTGCCTCCTTTTCTTGTCTCTGCGTTGGGGCTAGTCCCCCATCACACCTCTGTGTGGAACTGGCCCTTGTTTCTCAAAGCAGCCACCTTGGATGAGGGCAGCAGGGGCTCCTTCCCTCGAGCATTTGTTCAGGGGTCAGGGATTAAAGGGCAGGGCATGGAGGTGGAAAGCAACCTGCCTCCTGCAACAGGCCATCAAGACACCAGAGAGGGAGAGTTTATTTCACACAGGTAAGGGAACACAGCGGGAGGCCACGGGGCGGGGGGGGGGGGGGGGGGTGGGGGCACGGCGATCCTGCGCCAGCCGCGTCCAGCCCACCGCCCTGCCCTGCCCTGCCCTGCCTGGGCTTCCTGCTGCTGCCATTGCCGTGCTGTGGGCAGAGGGGCCGGCCAGCTCCAGAGGGCTAGGTGAAGAACAGCAGCTGCTCCTCCTTGTCCTTGTCCATCAGCACGTGCTCAGGCTCCACCTTTATTTTCAGGACTGGGAGCTGGGAGCGACACACCAGCCTCCTGCCTCTCTGCAGAGTAAGACCCCGTGAGCCTGCGCTCCATGGCCTTGCTGCACCGGAAGGTGCCGCCTAGACACCCAGACACCGGGCAGCATGCCTCTCGAGGCTGCGGAGCTGAGGCCGGGGGACCCCGTGGAGGTCCCAGCCTCTGCTCAGCCTGCGGACTCTGGGCCAGAGCTGCCCTTCAGTGCCCCGGGAGTGAGTCCAGCCCGCATTTATGAAGCCTGTTCCCTGGGGTGCCGGCCCCTAGATGTGTGTGTGTGTGTGTGTGTGTGCAGGGATGTACCTCAAAACGGATTGGGAATGCCTGGCTGAACAGAGGGAACGTACTTCTTTGCGCTGGGGATTCAGGAGGAGACGCCCCGCCCCAGTGTCTGCCATCCCCACGTGACAGCGTGGAGAGTGCTACCTTTCAGAGAGTGGCCCTTCGGCCTCATCTGTCTGTTGGGGGCTGTATTCAGGCCTGGGACTGCTTGAGGGAGCACACCTCCTGCTGCCAGGGCCAGAACCTGTTCCCTGTGGGGTGGCCGGGGGGACCCCTAGTGACAGAGGATGAGCTGCAGTGATGGGGTCGTGCTGGAGTGTAGGTGGTACGGTGGGACCCTGTGGGGGCTGAGCCAGGAGGGCGCAGCCAGGCCAGTCACCAGGAGTGCGTGTGCAAGAGGGCAGGCAGCCCCAGGGGAAGACTTGCAGAGGAAGTGGGTCCGGAGGTGGAGGGCAGCCCTGAGGGGCAGCGGGATCAGTGGGCCAGGACCAGGAGACCCTGCTCTACTCCTGCCTTGCCCTGATGGCTCCATCTTTCCCCCGGGGTCTCAGCAGTAGCTTCTGCAAACTGTGCGAGCCAGGCCCTCAGCCCCTCCCGGCCTCAACCGTGCCTGCCGGTGGGGCCCCTTCCCCAGCAGTGACTCCCCAGGGCCATCATGCCCACCTTCTTCTTGATCTCCGCCTGGGCCCGAGCCTGGGCCCGCTGCAGACGCTCCTCCTGCAGCTGCTTCTGCATCAGCACCTTCTCTTCTCGGAGTCTGGGTACGGGGGGCAGCACAGGACACATCAAAAGACGGGAGGAGCCTGGGAAGGCTGCCACCTTCCCTTCCTAGCTCCTCGATGCAGCCTTCAGTCAGGCCATGGCCCTCCCTCTGAGAGAACTCCCTACTCCTCTTCACCCTTCCCTGCCAGGCCAGGTTGGCTGCTGCCCCTGCTTTTTGGAGGTCCCAGCTCTGGTCCATCGGCTCCTACCCCTTGGAGGCCCACGTTCCTCGGTCCCCCTCCCTGGTCACTGGTCCACCTCTGTGTGTTCCTCTCTGCTCATCAGACTTTTGCCCAGTGCCTGCTTCTACCAGGGTACGGGACAGGGGACACAGAGGAAGAGCCCCTTTGCTTGTGGGAGAGGCAGATGGCTCTTTGCAGGTGGCCGTGTCTCAGGGCCCTGCACAGGAGTGAATGAAGCAGGCAGCCCCCCAGGCCAGCGGAGCCACTGGGTCTGTGGGGAGTTCCCTGGGCCTCCCCCTGGAGGATGGGTCCATGCTACCCATGACTGCTAAGTGTTCCTGCCTGCCTCTGCCCCTAAACTGGCCTTCTTCAGCTTCTCCCTGAGTCTGCACCTTCCCTCCCCTGGGTTCTGGCAACGCCAATCTCTCCCTCTCCGATCCAGCAGGGAAAATGGCCAATGCTGCCCCTTGTCCTCAGGGCAAGGCCATGCTGTCCACACCCTCACTTTGGCTCCTGGGCTCCCCGAGTCCACCTCATCTCCCACTCCAGGAGAGGGCCTTCCCTCACTGAGCTGAGTTAGATGCCCCCTCTGGAAGACCCCCTGGCTTCGTCTTTGAGGTCAGAGCATCAGGGTCCTCTCTCCCTGGTTTGGGAGCTCTCAGAGGACAGGCCAGCCTGGAGCAGGGGCAGGGGTGTGGAGGGCATCCTCGCCCTCAGGGCCCTCCCTACTGCGTGAGGCGGCCCGGTGGGGCAGGGGCCTGGGCTCTCACCTCATGCGGCGCTCCTTCTCCTTGGCCTTCTCAGCCTGCTCGATCTTGACCTGGGGTACATGCTCTAGGTGTTCGAGCAGCTCGTTCAGGTAGTGCTCGATGATGGTGAGCATCTGCACAGTGCCCAGGTTGGACTCCTGCTGGGTGCCGATGCAGTGCCGGTACACGTCCAGCACCTTGCGGTTCAGGCTTTCCAGAAGCTTGTCCTGCAAGGCAGGCAGGCCCACAGAGGGGTTGCGTGGGCCTCCGTGCACCCCCACTGCACAGCCTGCCAGACCCAGGGCCCCTTGCTGAGACACGGCTGGCCTCCCCGAGCTCTGCCCGGCACACTCAGGATCCCTGGGAGAAACAGTTTGGACACTTGGATTTTTCTAGGCCACAGCTGCCTGACCCCTTTTGCCCTCCTGTGGTCAGCCGGGTCCAGGCTTCCAGCCCCCACGCTGGGACTCACACCTGTGCCTCGGCCTCTACCCCAGCTGCCTTGCTGTGCACGCGGCCTAGTCCCCTCCTCCAGGGAGCCTTCCTGTTCTACCCTTGGACTGACCTCGGCTCTCCACTGGACACTGTCCTGTGAGTTACTTTCTGTGTGGCCTGGGGCAGATGAACCCCTCCCTCTGAGCCCGCTCTGACATTCAGAAACGTAACATCCCCTGCCACATGGATTGGGCGTGAGGATTAAGTGAGGAACAGCCGACAGAAAGGCTCAGGCCGGCAGCCAGTGAGTCTGTCTGGCAGGAGGCCGGTGGCACTGGCCTAGCTTGTCGTGGCATCCTCTGTCCCTGGCCTGGTGCTGGCACACAGTAGGTGCTCATCAGTAATTTGAATGAAGGAAGGAATTTGAATTAGGAAGCTGGGGCCATGCCCGTGACCCCAGCTGCACTGTCAGGAAGGTCGTGCCACTGCCCGGCACATTCCTGGCCCTCTGTGCCCTCAGAAGACTCTCTTTCAGCCTGGCCTGGGGACATGCCTTCTTCCTCCTGGCAGACTCGCCTTCTGGACACTTGGTGTGGAAGAAGCAGATGTATTTGTTGAATGGAAGGACAAAGGAATGGAGGAGGTGTGCTGGGGGCAGCTGAGCAGCCAAGGGGCATAAGTACATGGGGTGGCTCCAGTTTGGGGACCAAGGGCCTTCTCCAGCCGGTGCCCCTCAGTCAGGCCTACAGAGCCTGGAAAGTGGCGAGGGGCGTGGCTGCCCCAGAACATTGCAGTGTCTCAGAACTGGCTTTGAGTGCTGGGCACTGGGTGCTCCCGGGGGTGCTCTTGAAGGGACTGGGCCCCAGGCCTGTGGTCGCGCACACTCCCTCCACACCCGCTGACCACTGACCGGGGGCCTACCTCCTGAGCGCCCTTGTACTCGCCGAAGTGGAACACTCGAGCTTTGAGCTGCAGCTCGGCCACTGTCTCCTCTTCCTTGGCGATGGACGTCATCAGCGTGTTGACCCACTGCTTCAGCTGGTTGACTTCCCTGTCCCTGGATAGGGGACCAGCAGGGCCCCGCCCACTCAGTGCAGCTCAGGGCACTTCACCTCTCAGAGCCCGACCGCCCTGCCACTGGTCCTGAGGGCTTAGGGGCCATGACTGTGAAATGTCTGAGTGGCCCAGGGGTCAGAGATGCTGCCGAGATGCAGGGGTAAGATTTAAGGTCTTTAGGGGTGCCTGCGTGGCTCAGTTGGTTATGCGCTGGACTTTGGCTCAGGTTATGATCTCACGGTTCAGGGGTTCGAGCCCCCCATTGGGCTCTGTGCTGACAGTTGGGAGCCTGGAGCCTTTTCAGATTCTGTGTGTGTGTCTCTCTCTGCCCCTCCCCCATTCGCACTCTGTCTCTGTCTCTCTCTGTCTCAAAAGTAAATAAACATTAAAAAAATTAAAAAGATTTAAGATCTTTAACGATCAACACTACAAAAAAAAAAAGTAACAGCTTTATTGAGGTATAATTCACATACCTAGAAAATTCTTTTTTAAATGCTTATTTTGAGAGCATGCGCACAGGTGGGGGAGGGACGGACAGAGGGAGAAGAGAGAACCCCAAGCAGACTCCACTCTCAGCACAGAGCCCGACATGGGGCTTGCTCTCACGAACCAGGAGATCATTACCTGAGCCAAAATCAAGAGTCAGATTGCTTAACCGACTGAGCCACTCAGGCACTTCTTTTAAAACGTACAATTCGGTAGTTGTCAGATTTGCAACTATCGTCATCATCTCATTTTAGAACATTTTCATCACCCGGAGAAACCCAGTCCCCATTAGCAGTCACTCCCTGTTGTCCACTCCTCCTCCCCGCCACCGCGTGTCTCTCCTGGACGTCTCGTAAACCTGGAGCCATACATCAGGGGTCTTTGTGTCTGGCTCCTTCATTCAGCAGAATGTTTTCAAAGTGTGGCGTGTGTCAGAACTCTGTTCTTTGTTACGATTGCGTGACCGTCCCCTATATGGATGGACCACACTGTGTTGAAATAGACATTTGGCGGGGGGGGGTCCTACCTTTTGACTCCTGGGAATTATGCTGCTGTGAACACTCACACGTTTTTGTGAGGACTTGTTTTCAATTCTCTGGGGCATATATTTAGGAATAGAATTCCAACAATCAAATTTTAAGTGAAATAATAAAGAATAATAAGTAAAGATCTTTCACAGTCATGGTAGACACCGACCATCATGTGTTGGCTGACAGAGGTCTACCCATTGTGGTCAGCTGCATGCAGGTCCCAGTTAGAGCACATGGACACCGGGCCATTCCCAGAGTGCCTGGGAGGCCCAGAGGGACCCTGCCACCCCCATGATGATTCTGTGGCTGTCTCCCCATTTGTTGATAGGACCCACGGACATTTTCTCAACTCTAAGCAAACAAAGCATCATGGGCTGCTGGCCCTTTGCCTGCTGCGGGTCCCACGGCCTGTCACATGCACCAGCACAGGGGTGCAGGCTACACTCCCCTGGCTATGGGGTTGAGTGCCGAGGCCAGGAGCTTGTGAGTGTGAGGGCGGTTGAGCTGGCCCGGCCAGACGGACCAGCTGGTGGGTGGCCAGAGAGACCACATGCAGCTCATCCCCATCCACCCACCCAGGTGCTGGTGGGGCTCATGCAGGTCACCTGGGATGACAGCATAAAGCACCTCCTGGGTGTCAGGCCCAATTTCCCTCCAACCCAGAGTGCCCATCGTAGGGATGAGTGCATTTGGGGTCAGTGGTACTCCTCCCAAAGGACACGTGACTGCATTCAGTTTTAACCTTTTTTTTTTTTTTTTTTTCTTAAATACTTCCTTCACTGTCATTGCCTTAACTGCTAAGTGTGATCCTACAGCTGGTACAGTGCTATTTTGCCTTTGCTCTGCGGACATGGTGGTAGGGTTTTCATTGTTCTATTTCTTATCAGGATAACTGGCATAAAAAGATATCTTTTCCCAAATAGTTCTCTTGAAATGTAACACTGTTGGGTCACAATCTTTTCTCGGTGAAATCCCACCAATTGACAGGAATGCAGAGGCATAAGGAACCCACTGCTCAGCAGCGGGCCTCAGACCAGTGTGCACGTCACTTGAGTGTTTGTCAGAAGTGATTTTAGGAGCCATTCCAGAGTCTAAAGAGCACTTCACTGTTGGAAGAGTGACCTGGTTTCTTCAACAACTGAACTGCAGGGGGACAACAAGATGGAGAGGGAACCTATAGATCAAAAGGGATTTAACAACACAACCAACTGCAGAGTACGATCTTATTTAGATTCTAATTCAAACCAACAGTTTAAAAACTCCAACCATTTATGGATCATGGATATTCAGTATTAAGGATTACTGTTTTGTTTTTTTTTAGATGTGACGATGGTACTGTGGTTACGATAAAGAGCCCATATCTTTTGAGGGAGATCTACTGGAGTACTTAGAGATGAAATGATACGTGCCTGGAATTTGGAATAATATGGGAGGCAGAGAAGTCAGTGGGGTCTAGGGAAAAGGAGATCGGCTATGAGGTGATCAGTATTGAAGCTGGTAATGGGCCCTTGGGGACTCATGATACTAGTCTCTCCATTTTTGTACATTTATATGTACGAGATTTTCTTTTTCCTTCTTTAAATTTATTTAGAGAGAGAGGCTGAGCAGGGGAGGGGCAGAGAGCCCCTACAGGCTGCCAGCACAGAGCCTAATGTGGGGCTCAAACTCATGAACTGTGAGATCATGACCTGAGCCGAGATCAAAAGTCAGATGCTCAGCCGGTTGAGCCACCCAGGTGCCCCTGTATGAGATTTCCTTAGTGGTATTGGGCCGAACTGCAGTAGTTATAAAAAGTTTTTTGAAAGACAGCAAGAAAGACAATCCCTTCATAGATACCTGGGGACATATAGCTAGAAAGTTCACTCCACTGGCATTAAAAAAAGAAAAAAAGCAAACATCACCAAATATGAATAAGGATCATTCAAAAGAGAAAGTTACCATATTCCTGCAGAAATAGCGGCAAAAAGAACAAAAATAAAATACTTTGAAATAGAGAAAGATGGCAGAGTAGGACCATCAGGAATCTGTGTCCCCACTGGACAGCGATCGCACTGGCAGAATCTGATAAAGCCATTTTGGAACTCTGTAGTCTACTAAAGCTTGCAACTTCCAGGGGAAGGCTTGGATGGTAATTGTAGTTAATTTTAGTCCAGCACAGCCTTGGGAATTAGAGTGAGCAAAAAAGGGCCCTGTTCTCCAAAATAACGGGGGAATCTCTGCCCTGATCCCCGATTGGTGCTTCTGACCACAGAGGTACAGGCAAATGGGCAGGCAGCCACTGTTTGTTTTGTTTTTTTTTTTTTAATTTTTTTTTTCAACGTTTATTTATTTTTGGGACAGAGAGAGACAAAGCATGAACGGGGGAGGGGCAGAGAGAGAGGGAGACACAGAGTCGGAAACAGGCTCCAGGCTCTGAGCCATCAGCCCATAGCCTGACGCGGGGCTCAAACTCACGGACCGCGAGATCGTGACCTGGCTGAAGTTGGACACTTAACCGACTGCGCCACCCAGGCGCCCCAGGCAGCCACTGTTTTAACATTCCCTCATTGTCACAAGTCCACTTAACTTCCGGGGGATTTAAAGGACCAGTGCTCTTTTTCCTCCCTCTATTTTTTTGCCTTTCCCCCTTTGGAGAGCCAGACATTAAAGACCAAGGACATGTACAAACAACAGCATACATGGGGAAAATTAGACAGTGACCATGCATGCCCAGGGAAAGTCTCAGAAAAGACTAGGTTTACACCTCAGGGTGATTCTCAACACAGAGACCGCCTACAACATTCAAATAAAAACGGTACACCATGGAGTAAGGAGAAAATCTGATTTCCAGAGTT
Organism: Leopardus geoffroyi; assembly: GCF_018350155.1. Lineage (NCBI taxonomy): Eukaryota > Metazoa > Chordata > Mammalia > Carnivora > Felidae > Leopardus > Leopardus geoffroyi. Next base: position 59,569,286 of record NC_059331.1, read on the forward strand.
ACCACATTATTAGATTCAAATGTTCAGTGTTCCAACAACAAAATCAAGGCAACAAAAAGTATGGCCCATTCAGTGAGGAAAAAAAAATTAACAGAAAATTTCCTCCCAAATCCCTGATGTTAGACATACCACAAAGACTTCAAAACAACTGTCAAAAAAAGATGCTCAAAGATCTAAAAGAAGATGTAGAGAAAGTCAAGAAGATGATGTGCAAATAAAATGAAAGTATCAATAAAGAGATAGGAAACCTAAAAAGAAAAAAATTCTGGACCTGATAAGTAACTGAAACGAAATATTCACTAGAGGGATTCAAAGGCTGCTCTGAGCAGGGAGAAGAATCTGTGATCTTGAAGATTGGACAATGGAAACTATCAAGGCTGGGGAACAGGAAGAAAAAGATTGAAAAAAGCAAACAGAGCCTAAGGAATTAGTGGGACACCATCAAGAGAACTAATATATGCATCATGGACGTCCCAGGAGGAGAAGAGAAAAGGGGGAGGAGAGGATTTGAAGAAATGATGGATGAAAACTCTAAAATTGGATGAAAGACATGAAAGACATCGAAAAAGCCTAAGGGACTCCAGTAAGAGGAAATCAGAGAGCCCCACACTGAGAGATTATTATTATTATTTTAATTTGTTATTTATTTTTGAGAGAGTGAGTAGGGGAGGGGCAGAGAGAGAGGGAGACACAGAATCCAAGTAGGCTCCAGGCTCCAAGCTGTCAGCACAGAGACCAACGTGGGGCTCCAACTCATGAACCATGAGATCATGACCTGAGCCGAGGTCAGACAACCAACTGAACCAGGTGCCCCATAAATGTGGGCAATTTTAAAAGCCAGTATAAATTTTATTTATTTATTTATTTATTTATTTATTTACTTACTTATTTAGAGAGGGTGGGGGAGAGGGCCACAGCGGGAGAGAGAGAATCCCAAGTAGGCTCCATGCTCAGTGCAGAGCCCAGTACAGGGCTCAATCCCAGAACCTTAAAATCATGACCTGAACCAAAATCAAGAGTCAGATGCTCAACTGACTGAGCAACCCAGGGGCCCCTAGAAGCCAGTATAAGTTAACACTGGTTTGAAACTGTACTCTTTGTTTTCCAAATGATCTAAGAGACTAATACATTTAAAGAAAACATAATTATTAGTATAAAGGTAGCATTACTATAACTGTTTGGAGTGTAACTCTGAATCCTGTTTTCTACATAATTTAAGAGACTCTTGCATTTTAAAGAATTTTTAGTTTATGTTTTAGAGCACAGGATGTATAGAGATGTAAGTTTGTGACTTCAGCAGCAAAAAGGATGAAGATGGAACTGTAAAGGAGCAGAGGTTTTGTATGTTACTGAAGTTATGGTGGTAGAGATTCAAATTTAGGTTATTAAATGTAATCCCTGTGGTAACCACAAAGAAAATACCTATAGAATATATAAAAAGGAAATGAGAAAGGCATTTAAACATTTCACTACAAACAATCAACTAAACACAAATAAAACAGTATTGCAGGAGATGGGGGAAAAACTATAAGGCATATAGTAAACAAAAGGTACAATGACACAAGTACCACCATTTCATCAATTACTTTAAATGTAAATGGATTAAACTCTCTAATCAAAAGACTGAGACTGGCAGAATGGAGAACACATGATTCAACTATATGTTGTCTATAAGAGACTCACTTGAGTTCCAAAGACACAAACCAGTTGAAAGAGAAAGGGCGGGAAAAGATATTCCCTGCAAATAGTAACCAAAACAGAGAATGAGAGTAGCAATATTGATATCAGACATATTTTAAACCAGAAAAGTTTAAAAGAGACAAAGAAGGCATTATATATTAATAAATGTCCACTACACCAAGAAAATATAACAATTATAAACATTTACATGCCTAATGACAGACTATCAAAACATATAAAACAAAAACTGACGGGTGGAAGGGAGAACTAGAATAGTTGGAGACCAATATCCCCCTTGCAATAGTGGAAGAACAAGCAGACAGAAGATAAGGAACAGAGGACTTAAACATTGCAATATACCAACTAGATGTAACAGACATACACAGAAAACTCTACCCAGCAAAGCAACATACACTGTCAAGTGCAAATGGGGTATTTTTCAGGATGTCCCAAATATTAGGGCCACAAATTCAGTTTCAATAGATTTAAAAAGATAGATATCATACAAAGTATCTTTTCTGTTAAAAATCAGATGAAGTTAGAAATTGTTAACGAAAGCAAAACTGGAAAATTTCACAAAGTTGTGGAAATTAAAGAACACTTTTGTAAACAACCAGTGGATCAAAGAAGAAATCATAGGGGTTCCTGGGTGGCTCAGTCGGTTAAGCATCTGACTTTGGCTCAGATCATGATCTCGTGGTTCATGAGTTCGAGCTCCGTGTTGGGCTCTGTGCTGACAGCTTAGAGCCTGGAACCTGCTTCAGATTCTGTGTCTCCCTCTCTCTCTTCCCCTCCCCCACTCATGCTCTGTCTCTCTCAAAAATAAAAAATAAACATTAAGAAAAAAAAGAGGGGCGCCTGGGTGGCGCAGTCGGTTAAGCGTCCGACTTCAGCCAGGTCACGATCTCGCGGTCCGTGAGTTCGAGCCCCGCGTCGGGCTCTGGGCTGATGGCTCAGAGCCTGGAGCCTGTTTCCGATTCTGTGTCTCCCTCTCTCTCTGCCCCTCCCCCGTTCATGCTCTGTCTCTCTCTGTCCCAAAAATAAATAAAAACGTGGAAAAAAAAAATTAAAAAAAAAAAAAAAAAAAAGAAAAAAAAGAAATCATAAGGAAATTAGCCAAAAAAAAAAAAAAAAAAAAAAATAGAGATGAAGAAACCTGGTAACACAACAGGGCAAAACTTATGGGAAACAGCACAATGTATGGTGCTAAGGGAGAATTTATGACTATAAAACTTACATTAAAAAAAGAGAAAGATCTCAGACCAACAATCTAACTTTACAACTTAAGGAACTTCTAGAAAAAGGAGAACAAATTCAACCTGAAGCCAGCAAAAGGAAGGAATTAATATAAAAAAAAAGAAAGGAGAAAAACAAAATAAAGAATAGAAAAACAGTTTTTCAAAAAGATTAAAAAAATTGACAAACCCTTAACTTAGATGGACTAAGGAAAAAAAGACTGAAGTTACTAAAATGAGAAATGAAAGTGGGAACATCACTACTGATCCTACAGAAATAAGAAGGATCAGTACCATGAATAGCCGTGTGCCTCCAAACTGGACAACCAATGAAATAGACAAATTCCTAGAAACACAAAATCTATCAAGACTAAATCATGTAGAAACAGACAATCTGAATAGGCCTATAACTATTGAATCAGTAATCAAAAATCTAATACTAATCCTTTTGAAATTTTTCCAAAAGTTGAAGAAGAGGGAACACCTCTGAATTCATTTTATGAGAGCAGCATAAACATGATACCAAAGCTGGTCAAAGGCACTTACAAGAAAAGAAACTATAGACCAACATCTCTTATGAATATTCATGCACAAAATTTAAAATATTAGCGTACAGAATTCAGCCAAATTTGACAAGGATTATACAACACAAGTGAGGCTTACTCCTAAAATGCTAGGAATCAGGATAATATACCACATTAACAGAATGAAGGAAAAAGACCACATGATCATCTCAGCTGGTGCAGAAAAAGGATTTAACAAAACATTAAAAAACAGCAAAATAGGAAAATGGAAACTACCTCCATATAATAAAAGTCATATATGAAAAGCCCACAGCAAACATCATACTCAGTGGTGAAAGACTGAAAGCTGTTCCTCTAAGATCAATAAGCATGGTAAGGATGCCTGCATTCGCCACTTCTATTCCACATAGTAGTGGAAGTTTTAGCCAGAGCAACTAAGTAAGAAAAAGAAAGAAAAAGCATCCAAGTTGGAAAAGAAGAAATAAAATCATCTGTTTGAAGATGATGTAAATCAGATGATGCAGATGATGTAACAGATGCAGATGATAGAAAACCCTAAAGACTCCACAACAAAGCTGTTAGAATTAAATAATTTAGTGAAGTAGCAGAATCAGTTGCAGTTGTATACGCAAATAATGAAAAATCTGAAAAGGAAAACAAAAACAGTCCCATTTACAATAAAATAGCATCCCGAAGTTAAAGATAGAAATACTATATACCTACCACAAAAATAAATTCAAAATGGACGAAAGACCTAAATGTAAGACAGGAAGCCATCAAAATCCTAGAGGAGAAAACAGGCAGCAACCTCTCTGAGCTCGGCTGCAGCAAGTTCTTATTCATGTCTCTGGAGGCAAGGAAAACAAAAGCAAAAATGAACTATTGGGACCTCATCAAAATAAGAAGCTTCTGCACTGCAAAGGAAACAATCAACAAAACTAAAAGGCAACAAACGGAATGAATGAAGATACTTGCAAATGACATATCAGATAAAGGGTTAGTATCCAAAATCTATAAAGAACGTACCAAACTCAATACCCCAAAATCAAATAATCCAGTGAAGAAATGGGGAGAAGACGTGAATAGACACTTCTCCAAAGAAGACATCCAGATGGCCAACCGACACATGAAAAAATGCTCAACATCACTCATCATCAGGGAAATACAATTCAAAACCACAGTGAGAGACCACCTCACACCTGTCTGAACGGCTAACATTAACAACTCAGGCAACAACAGATGTTGGCATGGATGCGGAAAGAGAGGATCTCTTTTGCACTGCTGGTGGGAATGCAAACTGGTGCAGCCACTCTGGAAAACAGTATGGAGGGTCCTCAAAAAATTAAAAATAGAACTACCCTACGGCCCAGCAATTGCACTACTAGGTATTTATCAAGGGATACAGGTGTGCTGTTTCAAAGGGGCACATGCATCCCAATGTTTATAGCAGGGCCATCATCAATAGCCAAAGTATGGAAAAAGCCCAAATGTCCATTGATGGGTGAATGGATAAAGAAGATGTGGTATTACTCTGCCATCAAAAAGAATGAAATCTTGCCCTTTGTAACAATGTGGAATGGAACTAGAGGGTATTATGCTAGTTGAAATAAGTCAGTAAGAGGAAGACACATATATGATTTCACTCATGTGGAATTTGAGAAACACAACAGATGGGCATAGGGGGAAGGGGAGGAAAAATAAGGTAAAAACAGGGGCAAACCACATGAGATTCTTAAATACAGAGAACAAACTGAGGGTTGCTAGGGCAAAGGCAGGTGGAGGATGGCTTAAATGGGTGATGGGCATTAAGGAGGGCACTCTTCAGGATGAGCACTGGGTGTCAGATGTAAGAGATGAATCCCTGGGTTCTACTCCTGAAGCCAAGACTACACTGTATGTTAGGTAACTTGAATTTAAATAAAAAAGCACCGTAGAAGTAGTGAAAGGCATTTCACTACTCCTACCTGCTAGAGGCAATACAAGAAAAAGAAATACTGTATGTTCCAGCAATTCCACTTTTGGGTATATGCCCAAAGGAATTGAAAACAGTCTTGAAGAAACATTCGTATACCCGTGTTCACGGCAGCATTGTTTGCAATAGCTAAAAATGTAGAAGCAACCCAAGTGTGTATGATGGATGGATGGATAATAAACAGATTGTGGTCTATTATACAAAATGTGGAATATTATATACAACCTTGAAAAGGAAGGAAAATGGATCAACCTTGAGGACATTAAGTGAAATAAGCCAGTTACGAAAAGTCAAATATTGTATGATCCCACTTATATGAGGTACTCGGAGTAGTCAAAACCTTTTTGACAGCACAGTGGCTTGCCAGGGGCTGAGGGGCAGGAGAATGGAGAGTTATTGGTTAACAAGTTATTGGTTAACAGTTTTACAAGATGAAAAGAGCTGGGGGGCGGGGGTGGACGATGGGGATGGCTGCACTACGTAAAGGTACATAAATTCGATGTTATGTGGACTTGACCACATTGAAAAAGGAAACCGAATGAAATAGAGACCCCTTTCACCCCACCGAACTCAAAAGCAATGCTCTGCTAGACCCTGGCTGGCATTTAGGAGCTTGGGAGAGACAGGCAACACGCACTTAGTTTTGGTTCCTTTATAGGGTACCTGATGTTTCGTTTGTTTTCCTTGTCCGCCTCTGTGTCGCGTCTTCTGCTCACTCTTCAATCCTGCGGGAGGGTGTGCAGTGTAGGTGCCTCTCCCTGCACGCTCGCCTGGCCTTCCAGTACAGGTAGTTTTCATCCGTCACTGCGCTGACTTTTGCTCCTCCCTTCCATGTGTGGCCATCTCCTGAATTCCTTCCACGCGACCCCGGCGTGTCGTCTCCCTGGGGTCCTGTCGCTTCGTCTCTGTGTCCTTTCCTACAGAGTTCTGGGAGCTGTCCCCAGCTTAATGTTGTCCCCCTTGCCGACTCATGTGCTGGCTGCATCCAGTCCTTATTGTGGTCTTAATCCCTTAATCCTTGCTTGCACCCAGGCGTGCCTCTCTGCTTCTTGATATCTGCAGAATCTACATTTACTTGCATGTCTCAAACTCATCCCCTTAATGAATGCATTTTCTCGTGTTTCTGGTGCTTTTTTCCTGTTCGCTTGTCCTTCAGGCTCCCGGTCAGGGTAAGCCCAGCACCAAGGACTTCAGATGAGTTGTGCTACTTTGATTGTGTGTCCAGATGGAGCCTGGGCAAGAGGCAAAGGTGCAGGCTGGTCTTCCCCTGGGCCGTGGGGTCTCGCTTCCATGTCTGAGGGGCAGCCATGGTGGCAGGTGCCTAGAAAGACTGCCAAGACTCAGCCCACACATGGTCTTGCCTCAGCCAGAGGTCAGCGCTGGCAAGTGCTTTCTGAAGCTTGCGGTGCCTTGTGTGTTGCTGGCCTCGCTGTGGCGGTTCCGGCTGCTGCAAGGCTGACCCTCACCCCCACCTCTGGCTCACTGCAGCTTTTAGGTGTCTGGGGGTTCTTCTGGGTTCCTTCCTGCTTATTTTCCGACCTCCTGGTTGGGCTGGTTTCTCCAGGAGGAAGGTTTGCATGGTTTCCAGGAAGGGATTCTGGCTTCGTTTCTCTTTTCTTGAATCCAGGTGGGGTTGGGCTTCCTCTCACTTGAGTGGCTCTGCTCGCCTTCTTCTCCTGGGTCCCATCACCTCTGTGCTGTCTGGCTGCTGGAAGTGAGGAGCTCACACTGGTGATCAGGCTCTGCAGCTTTCCTCAGGCTGTCCTGGGGTGTTTGTGCTCCCTTCTGCGTCCGTGGGTCTGTCTTTTGGGGCTGGGCTCCTCTTGGCCCTCACTGGAGGGACTGTAGAGTGAGCATCTCAAACAAATCTCAGCAAGGCGGGCAGAGAATAGGGCTGGGACACAGTGCACAAAATCCAAGGAAGTGCTCACCTTTGGGGTCACACATGTACCTCCCTAAAATGTTATGTCCTGGGTGCCTTGCCCACCTCACCCCAGTCCTCCCTGGCCAAGAATGAATGATGCTGTTCTCTCAACCAAGGAGGCAGGAGATGGCTCGTCCTACAGCCCTTATGTACCTAGTCAATGTAAACAGGTGAGTGATAAAGACAGCCTTAAAAGGTCCTACATTTAAAAAAAAAAAAAAAAAGTCTGAGGCACCTGGGTGGCTTAGTTGGTTAAGTGTCCAACTTCAGCTCAGGTCATGATCTCACGGTTCATGGGTTCAAGCCCTATGTTGGGGTCTGTGCTGACAGCTCAGAGCCTGGAGCCTGCTTCGGATTTTGTGTCTTCCTCTCCCTCTCTGCCCCTCTCCTGCTCATGTCATGATCTGTCTCCCAAAAATAAACAAACATTAAAAAAATCCTATGTTTGCCAAAAATATTGTTATTGAGGTTTAATTTACTTATCAGAAAATGCACCCATTTTATATGCCAACTGATGAGATTTGACAAATTTAAACACCTATGTAAGGACCAGCATAATCAGGACATAGAACCTTTTCATCACCCCAAAAGTTTCCTCATGCCCCTTTGTATCAACATCCTCCCCTTCCCTAGCCACGGGCATCCAATGGGCTGATGTCGCCATTCATTTTTTTCCCTTATGAGATGGACCTTAGTGACGCCTGTCTTCTCAAAGTTACCCACAGCCTTGAATGTGGGCTGGCCCCAGTGTCTTGCTTCTAACCAATTCAATGTGGGACAGGATGTGACTTCTGAGATTAGGTTACATAAGATTGTGACTTCCATCTTGCTTGCAGACTCTCTGGTGGCTTTTCAGCTTGCGCACTTTGAAGAAACAAGCTGCCTTTTCAGAGACCTCATGTGGCAAGAGACGGAGAGTGTCCTTTGGCCTCCAGCCAGCAAGGAATCCAATCCTGCCAACAGCCACATGGGTGAGTTTGGAAGCGGCTCTTTCCCCAAGTGCAGTCGTGGGATGGCCACAGCCCAGCTACCACCTGGACAGCAATCCGTGAGAGGCCCCACAGCAGAGGAGTCAGCCCAACTGGCCAGATTCCCAACCCACAGAAAGGGCGAAATAATATATGTGTTACAGTAAGCCAAGTTTTGGGATGGTTTGTTACGCAGCAACCGTTAACCAATACCTGGTTCTGGCACTTCAAATGAATAATATAGTAGGTCATCTTTGGCGCCTGGCTTCTCTTCCTCAGCATAATGTTTGTGAGGTTCATCCACGTTGTTGCCACGTTGTCCTAATACTTTGTTCTTTTCTTCTTGCTGAATAGATTTCTATGGTGTGTATGGCCCCCCTTACATGTCCATGCCTAATCCCAGGACACTGTGGATATAGTATATGACTTGGCAAGGGAGAACCAAGGCTGCACATAGAGTTAAGGTTGCAAACTAGCAAACCTGAAGCTGGGGAGATGATCTTGGATTGCCCAGGCGGGCCCAGGGTCATCACAAGGGTCCTCAGAAATGGAAGGAGGAGGCAGGAACGAGGGTCAGGGGTGACACGGCGTGAGAAGCCTCAGCTGGCGTTGCTGGTTTGAAAATGGAAGGGGCCCGGGTGGCCTCCGGAAGCTAGAAAAGGTAACAAAAGGATCTCCCTTTCAGCCTCCAGAGAGGAACAAAGTCCTGTCGATGTCTTGATGGTAGCCCAGTGAGGCCCACTTTGGAACTCTGGCCTCTCTCTGTGAAGGAATAAACTGTGCAGTCCTTTGCTACAGCAGCAGTAATGGTTTGTCCACTTCCCTGCTGTGGGCACGTGTGCTGTTTCTAGTTCCTGCCTATCACGAAGAACTTTGCAGTGAGGAATTCTGGGATTTTTTTTTTTTTTTTTTGGACATTTTCTCTAATACGGCCGCTCTTCCTTCCAGTGTTGGAACAGACTCTTCGTTTACTGTTGTATATATTTGAAACAAAAATTAAAAAAAAATTTTTTTTAACGTTTATTCATTTTTGAGAGACAGAGAGAGACAGGGCATGGCAGGGAAGGGGCAGAGAGGGGGAGACACAGAATCTGAAACAGGCTTCAGGCTCTGAGCTGTCAGCACAGAGCCTGACGCGGGGCTCGAACTCACAGACTGCGAGATCATGACCTGAGCTGAAGTTGGATGCTCAACCGACTGAGCCACCCAGGAGCCCCGAAACAAATTTTTTTTTTTTTTAATTTTTTTTCAACGTTTATTTATTTTTGGGACAGAGAGAGACAGAGCATGAATGGGGGAGGGGCAGAGAGAGAGGGAGACACAGAATCGGAAACAGGCTCCAGGCCCTGAGCCATCAGCCCAGAGCCTGACGCGGGGCTCGAACTCACGGACCGCGAGATCGTGACCTGGCTGAAGTCGGACGCTTAACCGACTGCGCCACCCAGGCGCCCCCCGAAACAAATTTTTTAATGTTTATTTTATGTTTGAGAGAAACAGAGCACGAGCAGGGGAGGGACAGAGAGAAGAGGGACACACAGACTCTGAAGCAGGCTTCAGGCTCCGAGCTGTCAGCACAGAGCCCGAAGTGGGGCTCGAACTCACGAACCATGAGATCATGACCTGAGCTGAAGTCAGATGCTTAACCAACTGAGCCACCTAGGTGCCCCTGTATATATATTTTTAGTAGAGATTTCGTCTTTAAAAACAAAATGAACAGAAGGTACGGAGAGTTCCCAAATATCCTCTCCTTCCACCTGCCTCCCCCACCGCCGACATACATTTGTTACAATCGGTAAACCCACACCGACACGTCATTATCACCCGAAGTCCACAGTTTCCATGGGGGTTCACTCTTAGTGTACAGTCCATGGATTTAGACAAATGTATAAGGACATGTAATCATGGTGTCACACAGACTTGTTTCATTGCCCTAAAAATCCTCTCTGCTCCACTCACTCATCCCTCCCCCCGCCCCCAACCCCTGGCAACCCCTGGTCCTTTTATCATCTCCATAGTTATCCTTTTCCGGAATGTCCTATAGCTGGGATCACTCAGTCGTCACCTTTCAGACTGGCTTCTTTCACTTAGTAATACGTATGCTTTTAAGGTTCCTCCATGTTTTTTCGTGGCTTCATAGTTCATTTCTTTTCAGCACTGAACGATATGCTATCTGGGTGTACTGAGTTTGTTTATCTGTTTACTTACTGAAGGGCATCTCAGTTGCTTCCAAGTTTTGGCAATTATGAATAAAGCTGCCATAAACGACCACATGTGGGTTTTGTGTGGACATAAGTTTTTGACTCCTTTGGGTAAATACCAAGGAGTGAGACTGCTGGATCGTTTAGCTTTGTAAGGAACTGCCAGACTGTCTTCTAAGGTGGCTGCGCCATTTTGCATTCCCTCCAACGACCAAGGGAGTTCGCATTGCTCTGCATCCTCACCAGCGTTTGGTGCTGTCAGTCTTTTAGATTTTGTCCATTTTAGTAGATGTATGTTGCAGTATCTTATTGTTTTAAGTTGCAGTTCCTTAAGACATCTGATGTCGAACATCTTTTCATATGTTTATTTGCCTTCTCTATATCTCCTTGATGATGTGTTGTTCAGGTGTTTGGCCCATTTTTAAACCAGGTTGTTCATTTTCTTCTTCTTTTGTTTTTAATGTTTATTTATTTTTGACAGGGAGAGAGAGCACAAATGGCAGAGGGGCAGAGAGAGAAGGAGACACAGAATGTGAAGCAGGTTCCAGGCTCTGAGCTGTCAGCACAGAGCCCGATGCGGGGCTCAAACTCACGAACCGTGAGACCATGACCTGAGCTGAAGTCAGACCCCCAACCAAGTGAGCCACCCAGGCACCCCGTTCATTTTCTTATTGTTAAATTTTAAGAGTTCTTTGTATAGTTTGGAGATGTTTATCAGATATGTATTTCACAAATATTTTCTCCCAGCCTATGGCTGGTCTTCTCAGTTCTCTTGACATTGTCTTTCATAAAGCAGAAATTTTAATGTCAATGAAATCCAGCTTATCAATTCTTTCTTTCATGGATTGTCACTTTGGTATTGTATTGAAAAACCACCATACCCAAGATCATCTAGATTTGCTCCTATGTTACCTTCTGGGAGTTTTATGGTTTTACATTTTACACTTAGGTCAACAATCCATTTTAAGTTAGTTTTTTATTAACGGTGTCAAGTCTGTGCCTAGATTCATTTTTTGCATGTGGACGTCTGGTCGTCCCAGCACCACTTGTTGCAAAGTATCTTTGCTCCACCGTATTGCCTCTGCTCCTTTGTCAGAGATCGGCTGACGGATTTGGATGGGTTTGTTTCTGAGCTACTCTATTCTGTTCCACTGAATTATTTGCCAGTAGCACAGGTCTTGATTACTGTAGCTTTACAGTAAGCCTCGAACTCGGGTAGTGTGAGTCCTCCAACTTTTTTCTTCTCCTTTAAAAATGTGTTAGCTATTCTGGGTCTTTTGCCTCTCTGTGTAAACTTTAGAATCAGTTTGTCGATATTGACAAAATAACTTGCTGGCCTTTTGACTGGGACTGTGTTAAATCTATAGATCAAGTTGGGAGGAACTGGTATCTTGACAGTATTGAACCTTCTTACCTATAAAGGTGAAGCATCTGTTTATTTAATTCTTTGATCCATCATCAGATTTTTATATTTTTCCTCATATACATCTTGTGCATGTTTTGTTAGATTTGTAAGCATTTCTTTTTTGAGGGTGCTGATGAAAATGGTATTATTGTGTTTTCAATCTCAAATTCCACTTGTTTATTGCTAGTACATAGGAAATGAAGTTTTTTATAGGGGCCTTGTATTCTGTAACGTTGCTAGAATGGCTTACCAGTCTAGGAGTTTTTTGTTGATACTTTGAGATTTTCTACGTAGATGATCATGTCATGTGCCAACAAAGTTTTATTTCTTTCTTCCCCATCTGTATTTAGGCATTCCCCACTTTTCTAAGCTTCATATTAGGTCACTCTCCTTTTCAATCAAAGGAAAGACCTGCATTAGTACCTGTTTTTGCTAACTGAAAGAAAATGGCAGAGGATTTTCACTTTTATGAAAAAAAGCAAGAAGTGACAATAGTGTTCAGCGTCTGTTGTGCAGTGAGCCATTCTGGAGGCAGCGAGACTGGCCCTGCCAAGCTCCTTCCCTGGGAACTACATTCAGCATCTCAGCGTCAAGCTGCCATAGCTTTGAACCGTGTCTTTGCACATCTGTGCTTTACCTCTTTTTCATGCATCTATTAGCAAGAGGTGTCCTAAGGTACCAGAAAAGCCCAGGAGAGATTATTTTTCACATCTGGGAACACAAAGAAAATTTTCCATATAAATTAATGGTAATTGCTCCTTTGCTTTACACTATTTTGGTTTATGAAAGGTTTTGTAGGGACGTTCTACTCTGATAGCAGGGGAAACCTGTACCTCTATTTCCTTTTCTTGTCTTATTGCATTAGCTGGGACTCCCAGTAAGATGTTGGAAACGAATGGTGAGAAGACATCCTTGCTTTATTCCTGATCTTAGCAAGAAGGCTTCAAGTGTAAGTTAGCAGTAGGGTTTTTGTAGATGTCCTTTTATCAAGTTCAGGAAGTCCTCCTCTATTCCTAGTTTATTGAGAGCTTTTACTATCAATTTGTGTTAGATTTTTATCAAGTGCTTTTTCTGCATCTATTGATATAATCATGTGATTTTTCCTCTTTAGCTTGTTGATGTGTTGGATTACACTAATTGATTTTCAAATGTTGAAACAGCCTTGCGGACCTGGGAAAAATCCCATGTGGTCATGATCTATAATTCTTCTTATACATTGTTCAATTCAATTTGCTAATATCTTGTTGAGGATTTTTACATCTGTGTCCATGACAAATACTGGTCTGTGGTAGTCTTTTCTTCTAATGTCTTTGCCTGGTTTTGGAATTGAGTTAATGCTGGTCTTACAGAATGAGTTAGTATTCCCTGTTGGGACGCCTGGGTGGCTCAGTTGGTTAAGTATCCAACTTTGGCTCAGGTCATGATCTCACACTTTGTGAGTTTGAGCCCCACGTTGGGCTCTGTGCTGACAGCTTGGAGCCTGGAGCCTGCTTCAGATTCTGTGTCTCCCTCTCTCTCTATCCCTCCCCTGCTCATGCTCTGTCTCTCAAAAATAATAAATAAACATTTAAAAAAATTTAAAAAAAGAAAAAAAAAGAAAGTATTCCCTGTTTCTATCAACTGGAAGAGATTGTAGAGAATTGGTAAAATTTTTTTCCTTAAATGTTTGGTAGAATTTTCCAGTACACCCATCTGAGTCTGCTGCTTTCTGTTTTACAGGTTATTAATTGTTGATTCAATTTCCTTAATAGATAGGCCTATTCAGATTGTTTATTTGTGGCATATATTTTTATTTTTTTATTACTTAAAAAAATTTTTTTAATGTTTAGTTTTGAAGGAGAGAGAGAGAGTGCTCATACAAGTGAGCTGCATATATTTTAAAAATATATATTTCTCAGAGAGAGGGGGCTGGATTCATGGAAGTTAATGTCTACAGGCTATGACTCTCCTGGAAATAAAGTGTTGGTACTCAGGGATGGCTGAGCAGGCTACAGACCAGTGAGGGGACAGCATCTCTGGGATTCTGCTACGCATGCATGTGTGTGTGTCCTCTCGCCAGGTTCCTGGAAACTGGGAGGCTGCCTGCGTCTCCCCAGCTCATCTCCCCCTCTGTCTCTGCTACCCTCAGCTTTCTGGGAAACACAATCTCGCCTGAGAACCAGTAGTTTCACAGCACCTGCAGGAGATTCTCCGCGGCAGAACACGGGCCAACAAAACATGGATACTCAAGAACATGGCTCCCTGTGGGGCATCCGAGTCTTGGGTGGGCTTCTTCCTTACTTCTTTGCACCTGCTTTCCCTCTGCCCGGAACCCTCTACCACCAGATCTCTGTGCAGCTTCCCATCGCTCAGGAAGAGCCTGGTTCAAGTGACATTTTCCCTGGGAGCCTCCCCTGTCCCCCTCCTATCTGTCACCACCCCTACTTCAGCCTCCCTCTCGTATCATTGTCTGTGTTCCTCTTGCACATGTCAGTATCTCCACGTCCAATCCATGAGCCCGTCTGCCTGTCTCTGTCAAATGTCAGCTCCATGAGGCAGGGCCTGGCCTTATCCTTGGAGAGCCTAGACCTGGGCCTGACCCAGAACGGGTGCTCGGTCAGTGTTTGGGTATGAAGGGATGATTCCTCACTTCTGACAGGCCTGATACAGCCCAGCCCTGCTGGGCCTGGCGTCAGCAGAATGCACCTGGATGGGGGGGGGGGGGGGTTGTCCTTCCTTGAAGCCTCCCTCTGACTTGCAGGCTGCTCCAAGGGAGGGGACCAGCCCCATGTGGCTCCACCCACCTGATCTCTTCCCACCCCCCAGCCCCTCTGCCCAAAAGGACATGCCCTGTCCCCGGAATCAGGCTTCCTGTGGAGCTTTCCAGAAAACTAAAGCTAGGGCAGGGCCAGGGCCCTGGATGGGGAAGGTGGGGGGCTGCCATAGCCCAATTCCCAGTGGCATCCCAGGGTCCCAGGATGACAGCCAAGTCCGGAAGCTTCCCTTGCCCCGCCCGGTCGGCCCCAGCAGGAGACCTACATGCGGATCTGGGTGTTTTTCAGGGTGCAGTTCAGATCCTCCAGGGTCTCCTCCATCTCCTGCGTGTTCTGGATGAGTGACAGGTTCTGCTCCTCTAGCTTCGTGAAGATGTCCAGGAGCTGCTGGGGCTCCGTGAAGTATAGGTCCAGCTCCTGCAACCAGAGCCATGCGTGTGGGCTGGCTGGTCGGTGCAGGGGGACCGGATTCCGCAGCCCCACCCGGAGCGTGGCCACTGACCTCCCCGTCGCTGCCTGAGTCCTCAGTCATAGTGGTGGTAGAGTCTGACCTGCAGAGAGATGCAGGGTCAGGACAGCAGTGACCCGGTGCACAGAGATGGTGGTCATCTTCTCCCGCCCCAGTGGTGAAGCTGCCTGGAGTTACCAGGGCAGCTCCCTGCTCCCTATGTCCTCGTCCCCTCCTTCACCCCGCCAGCTGACCAGGCAGGGGCACTAGCCCTCCTCTTGGCCCCACAATGGTCACTCAGCAGTCAGGGGACTGTTTCAAATTCGGTTAGTTCATGTCACTTCAGACAGAATAAAACTCAGCCCCCTCCCTGGACCCTGCTGCCCAGGGACCCTGCTGCCCCCCTCGCCTCCTTCTACTCCTGAAGTTCCCCTGCTCCTGCCTTACCCTCCCTCTTTCTGTCTCTCCGGGTGCTGACCTACCTTAGGGCCTTTGCACCCACTGCCACTGCTAGGGTTGCCCCTCACTGACCATTCTTCTTCTTCTTCTTTTAATGTTTGTTTATTTATTATTATTTTTTAAAATTTTATTTTATTCTTTTTTTACGTTTTTTCATTTTTGAGACAGAGACAGAGCATGAATGGGGGAAGGTCAAAGAGAGAGGGAGACACAGAATCTGAAACAGGCTCCAGGCTCTGAGCTGTCAGCCCAGAGCCCGACGCAGGGCTCAAACTCACGGACCCCGAGATCATGACCTGAGCCAAAGTCGGACGCCCAACCCACTGAGCCACCCAGGCGCCCCTTTAATGTTTATTTTTGAGAGAGAGAGAGAGAGCAGAGTAGGGACAGAGATAGAGACACAGAATCCAGCCTCTGAGCTGTCAGCACAGCACCTGACGCAGGGCTCACACTCATGAGCTGTTAAATCATGACCTGAACCAAGGTCGGATGCTTAACCAACTGAACCACCCAGGCACCCCTACCTTCGAGGAGCCACCTTCAGGGCCTTTTCTGCCCACCCCCGCTATCTAGATATGGCCTTGGCACTTGTCCTTGATGGTCCCACTGGGCTACCCTGTGACACTTGCAGCACCTCTGATGGACCCTGAGCACCCCACAGGGGCGGGGGCTCTCCCAGACCCTCGGGGGTACTGGAAAAATCGTGGGCTTTGAGCACTCAGCGTGGGCCCTGGAAGGCCCTGCTGGATGGGACCCAACCCCAAATGATTTCCAAACCTGCTCTCATCGCCCCTCCTGGCCTGCTTCGGCCTGGGCCCCTGCCCTCAACACGCAGGTTCTGCTGGCTGAGAAGCAGGTGGGGCAGGCTTCTAGCCCGAGGAGCCTGGGCTCCACCCCTAGGAACCTGGGCTGAGGCTCATGTGACTCCAGGCTCTGACCCACCTGACATGGGGAGGTGATAAGTGCAGGGCTCTGTGGGAGCCCTGAAGGGGAATCCTGGAGGGCTTCTCAGAGGAAGGGCCACAGGAACAACCAAATCACTCACCAGGCATGTACCTCATACCAAACACATTGATGTCCCTCTGGCGAATGAGGAACATGGGGCTTTGAGAACTAGCCACCTGCCCCATCTCACCTGCAGGGCACTGCTGGCCCATAAGGTGCCTGAGAATCTGCCTCCAGATTGATGTAGTCTGGGGGGTAGGCTGGACTTTAGCTCCCACTTGCCCTCTCAGCTGAGTGCCTTCTGCAGCCCACAACCTGCTCAACTGTACTCAGTGACCCTGGTCACACGGCTAATAGATGGAGGGACCCAGAATAGTGTGATCCTAGACCTCTAGTCTGAGGGATTGCCCCAACAAGGGGCCTGGATGGTGGGAGCTCCAGGGCTGAGGGCAGTCCCGGTAGAGGAAGCATGCAGAGCTAACCCCCCCCCCCCCCCGGAGCCTCTGTTCAACACCGAACTGTAAACAACAGCTCCCACCGGCCGGGGTTGCAGGGATAAAAGTGAACCCGAGGCATGTGCCTGGCCCACTAATGGTGGCCAGTCTTCTTCACAAGGCAGGACCGTGACACACCAAGATGAAAGTGAGCTTGGAAACCGGTAGCACTCAGGTCCCCTTCCTGCCTGAGAAGCATCAGCTGGGGGACATGGGAGGTTGCGCAGTGAGAACAAACATATAAGGGGGGGTCATCCGCATAGGGGCTTGGCCCTCAGGAGCAGGTAGGGGATGGAAACATGGGAGAGGGTTGCCAGGCTGTCGTAGAGGAGGAAGGACAGAGGCTGGTACACCTAAGGGATGAGAGAAGATACAAAGGAGAGGGGTGGGGAGGCTGAGCCCCCGGGGCCACCTCCATACTGTTTTCCAGAGTGGCTGCACCAGTTTGCATTCCCACCAGCTGTGCAAAAGGGTTCCTCTTTCTCCGCATCCTCGCCAACATGTGTTGTTGCCCGAGTTGTTAATGTTAGCCATTCTGACAGGTGTGAGGTGGTATTGCATTTAAAAACTACCATTTCTGGGAATGCAGTATGGAGGTTCCTCAAAAAATGAAAAATAGAACTACCCTATGACCCAGCAATGGCACTCCTAGGTATTTATCCACAGGGTACAGGTGTGCTGTTTTGAAGGGGCACATGCACCCCAATGTTTACAGCAGCACTATCAACAAGAGCCAAAGTATGGAAAGAGCCCAAATGTCCATCGATGGATGAATGGATAAAGAAGATGTGGTTATACAGATACAATGGAGTGTTACTCGGCAATCCAAAGAATGAAATCTCACCATCTGCAGCTACGTGGATGGAACTGGAGGGTATTAGGCTAAGCGAAATTAGTCAGAGAAAGACAAAAATCATAGGACTTCACTCATATGAAGACTTTGAGAGACAAAACAGATGAACATAAGGGAAAGGAAGCAAAAATAATATAAAAACAGGGAAGGGGACAAAACATAAGAGACTCATAAATACGGAGAACAAACTGAGGGTTACTGGAGGGGGTGTGGGAGGAGGGATGGACTAAATGGGTAAGGGGCACTAAGGGATCTACTCCTGAAATCATTGTTGTACCATATGCTAACTAATTTGGATGTAAATTTAAAAAAATAAAATAAAATAAAAAAACTACCATTTCAGTAGCCTCATCTCCTGATCTGTTTGTCAAGACACTCTCTTTTATTTTTTAAACATTTATTTATTTTGAGAGAGAGAGGCCGAGAGAGAGCACAGGGGAGAGGCAGAGAAAGAGGGAGACAGAGAATCCTAAGCAGTTTCCGCACGGTAGGTGCGGACTCAATCCCAGGACTGTGAGATCACGACCTAAGTCCAGATCAAGAGTCGGATGCTCAACCGACTGAACCACCCAGGCATCCCAAGACACTCTATTATGAAATAACCATGCCAGAATACCGAGAATAGAAGGGACCTACGATAGCCGGATCTGAACAGGACGTGGCAGGGCAGCCGGAACTCTCTTGCCTGTTGGCTGGAGCGTATAACGTAGCAGCCATGGCAGGTCTTTGGCAGAAGCCGCTAAAGCTAAGCATCTACTCGCCTCGTGAACCAGCACTCCCACTCTTGTTTCCAACAAAAATACTCATGCAAAGAGTGCTCCAACATAAAAGTACCGGAATGTTTGCAGCAGCTCTAATCAAAATAGCCAAGAATTGGGAACAACCCAAAAGGCCACCAATCATAGAGGACCTGGAGAGTGGGGCTTCGTGCGGTGGGGCACTAGGCGGCCGACTGCCAACAACGCCTGCTTCTGCGCACGATCACGCAGGCATGCAGCAGAGACGAGCCAGGCCCAGAGTGCATTTTATGTAAAAACCCAGACTCTGGCTTCTCTTAAAAGGCTCTGACGCTCCCTGCACCTTGCCTGCCTGCATCCGTTTATATTTGACTGTCTCGTTTTAGCACCCAAGTGGGCCACCCCAGACAGAAGGTTACCAAATTGGACAGAAATAAAATGGTTTAGAAAACACCTCGATCTTGGGGCTTGAGTCAGACTATACACCCTTCAAGCTGGGAACAGGCCCCTCGTCACGGTCTCACCCTTCCTGGAGAGGCTGGGCTTGTCCTAGGCACCCCTGGCCTGGAGCCACTTGGGAGCAGTCCCCAGCGGGCCCCAGCCACTACCCCAGCCTCCTTGCCCTACCCCAGACCCACTCACCCTTTGGCGTTCAGCCCACTATACACACTGGCCTGGCTTCTATGCTGGAGGTTCAGGGTGTTGGACGAGATCTGCCCCAGCTGCGCCACCTGCAGGAACTTCCAGGACTTCTTTGGGCCCTGCCCCTCTGGAGGAAACAGAGGGATGGTTTTCACATGCCCCAGCCCG
The DNA here is from genome assembly GCF_018350155.1 of Leopardus geoffroyi. Lineage (NCBI taxonomy): Eukaryota > Metazoa > Chordata > Mammalia > Carnivora > Felidae > Leopardus > Leopardus geoffroyi. The sequence continues at coordinate 59,588,691 of NC_059331.1, forward strand.
GGGCAGGGCCCCTCCAGCTTGCGCCAGCCACGTACCTCTGGAGCCTGTCTTGCCCTTGGTCCCTGGTCCTACAGGAAACAAGGGAGGGGTTTCGGATGGCTTCCACTGGAGCAAGGCCTTCAGCAATACTGCTTGAGGGCACAGGGTTCCCTGGGGCCCTCCCAACAGTTTCAGAAAGGGCCCCCACACAGTTTTAGGGCCCCCGCAGTTTCAGAAAGACCTACAAGGGAGGAAAGCCCCTTGGGTCTGAGTTAGAGATGGCCCTGTCTTCCCTGAGGGAATGTGTGGGCCCTACGGGGTAGCTGCTGCCCCTGGCTGGGGCTTTACAGGCACTGAAGGGGCCCAGCCTGTGGCCTGGACACCTCCAAGGCCACTGCCAGCAGGGCACGGAGTCTGGGTGGACCCAGGGAACTACCTTCTTTCCTGTTACCTTTGTCCTGGATCGTGGAGTGTAAAGTGTTCTCTATGGGGGGCTCAGTGACCTCCTTGGCCTTTTTGAGAGCCAAACGCTTCTCCTCCCTCTCTTCCAACCACTCCTTGGGCGACAGCTTGTACAGGAAGTCCTTGTAGGCCTTGTAATGCTGCAAAGTGTCTTCAAATTTGGAGATCTCGCTGGATTGGGGAGGGGGAGGGGAGGTCAGCTTCCTCCTCGTGGGGAGACCCCTCCAGAGGGAGCTGCCTCTGCAGCCTGGGTAAGCCCAGAGTGCTCCTGGCTCTCCTGGGGACAGGTGTGCCTGGGAGAGGACACCGGCCTGCTGCGGACCGACGTGGGTCACACCTCCACAGGTATAACCCTCTGTGACTTTGGACTTGCAGCTGACCCTTGGGACCCTGGTCTCCAAGTGAGCCTGCCTCCTGGTGCTGTGGCCTTGGGAAAGTCACTGGATCTCTCTTGGCCCCTGTCACCTCCTCTGTAAAATGTGCAGCTGCGTCCCACAGGGCTTTGAGTCCCTGAACCACTTAGGTTTGAGAGGCAAAGCCATGAGGTCTGCCCTGCGTGGGGGCTTCTTTTGGCTGGGGGCGAATGACAGAGGGAAGTGGCGGCAGGCCAACCTCAGTGGCTTGCCCTCCGCGCTCACCTTTTGATGTTCATGATCTGGGTGGTCAGGTCCCGGATTTCCAAGATCTTCTCCACCTTTGCTTTGGTCTCCTTCTCAGCCCTGGAGGTGGGGATGGGGATGGGGGCAGGGGGCCAGTCGCAAAACTGTTAAAGGGGGCATATACACCGCCCTGGGGCGGGGCGGTGGGTGGGGGGAGCTGCCAGGGTCAGGTGGTGGGGGGAGGGGATGGGGGGCAGGCGGGCTGCAGGCTAGCGTGGGCGCAGGTGCTCAGGCCCCACGAGCACTGGGGGGCCCTCCGTGTGGGCTCACGCTTTCAGGGCCTGCACCGAGCTCCGATCATTCTCCCGGAGGAACTCCTCAAACAGGGCGGCGTCATTCTCCAGGGACCTTTCTGCCCGCTCCAGCTCTGCCTCCTCCTTGGTCACCAGCAGCTCCAGCCGCTGGATCTCCTGCTGCTTCATGTCCAGGGCGTACTGAGGGCCACCAGAGTGGGAGTCACACCCCTCGCAGCCCCCCGCCCGGGCCCCCCCCACCCCCCCCACAGCACAGCTGGGCCAACCTGGATGCGGAACATCTGGCGCTTCTGGTTGATGTAGTTGTTCAGGTTATCAGATTCCATCTTCTTTTCTGCAAAGAGAGGAGAGGGGCGGGGTGGGCAGGGTGAGAGACCCAGACTGGCCGGGATACCTCTCCAGGCACCTGCTCTGCTGTGAGGTCCAGGTTGTTATGGGGACTCTGGGAGACTGGGCTCCGTCTCTAGCAACAGGAGAGGAGGCTCTGTGGATATATCACACTCTCCACTGCTGGAGATCGGGCCAGGTGGGAAGTCCTTTCCTGAGTCTGGCCTGAGCCTCTCCTGCCGTAGTACTCTTTTCACCTGGAGTGAGACTCTGGACAGCCCTGCCCAGGAAGTTTCACCCAGCTGCACCTAATAATGAAGGACCTATTGGGCCAGGAACTGCAAAGGGATGGGGAGAGAAAAACAGGGCAGCATGATCTCTATTTGGGGTGCTCTAAGTCCCCAGGATCCAGTTTAGACAGTAGCTACGATGAGGGAGCACAAGGCAAGCTGATAGGCCGCAAACATCCCCCCCCCCCGCCAAGGCAGCCCAAGAACAAAGGAAAGGGGAAAAACAAATGGTTAACATCACAGTCCTTCGGGACCTAAGTCTCCATTACCCCTCCATAGCGATGTGGGAAACAAAGGCAGAAGGAAATGGCAGAACTAAATTTCCTTATAACCTGCTGCCCATTGACAGATACTTGAGGCGGGCAGAGTAAGTTTCTCCAGGAGCTGTCTTACTGCTACTGCTTTGCTAGAGGTAAAAACAACCTTAGCTTGACACTAGCTAGGCCTCTAGTATCCTGTGAGTCTACTTTAGCTCATGAAAATCTCACTGGAAACTTCTGCTGGCCTCTACCTCCCCCAGTGTCTCCTCATGGTCCCCGGGCAGCTCTTCCTGCCCACAGGTCCTGTCCCCGTGCTTCAAGAAAATCACCCTTTTGCACCAAAGACGTCTTCAAGAACTCTTTCTTGGCCTTTGGTTCTGGGCTGCACGGGCCCCACTATCACCCCCAAAACCCTCATCAGCTAGGTCTACACACCAGGCGGGAAGCCAGTGGGAGAAAGTTAAGGTGGGCCCCCGTAAGACCTTCTGGAGCACAAGCAGAGGGCAAAGGGCCACAGGATCCTCTTTCCCTGGTCTTTCTGGAGAGGAAAGCCCAGAGACGTCCTGACTTTGGAGAGACCAGGAGCCAAGGAAAGGACAGCAGAGCCATGTGGCTCTCTGCCTCATCTCTTAAACCCTCTTCGTTCCAGAAGACCCTAGTGTGGTGTAGGAGTGGTGTTTCAAGCCTAGAAGCCTGGCAGAGACCCAGCTGGGCCTCCGCCTCCCTGGCCCATCGTGTGGGAAGGCCCTTCCCCCAAGGAGACCCAGCTCCTCACTGCAAGTCAAATCTGGGATACCGACAGGTCTGGTGCCTAAACCTGCTGGGTCCAGTCTTCCCACTGAGACCAGCTTCCTCTCCTAGATCTTGGAATGGACGGTAGAGACCAAAAGGAAAAACGTGCAGTTCTGTGTCTCTTCATGCAGAGCTCGGCACACATAATGTCAAAGTGAGCTCAGGGGCTTTGTTCCCCCAAATAACAAGCCACGGGGTCAGGGGGTAGAGGCTGGGGGGTCTCGGATTAATATTCACATTCAGTACACCAGTTGGGTTCCAGGACTCTATCATCTGGGCTGGTAGAGTATTAATGCTGGTACTTAAGATTTCCTACTGGGTCATAAAATTAATAACAGCTCTCTCTCTCTCTCTCTCTCTCTCTCACACACACACACACACACAGGACTTCCGTGTAGCATCTAAAGACGCTGAATCCCACAACCCACGAGGTCGCCACTGTCATCAGACCGGAGAGGAAACTGCCGTGCAGAGGAGGTGAACACCTGGCCCAGGATGGCGAGGGCATTCAGTGCTGAAGCTGACATCTGAACCCAGGGAACCTGGTTCCAGACTGATGCTCTTTCCCTCCACCATATTAAGGGACTATATTTTATATGGGCGCAATCTGCCTTCACGTGCACGGGAACCTTCCGAATGCAAGCAACGTTGGGATTCAAAGGCTTTTAGATTGGCAGTCCGGCTGGAATCCATCCCTGTGACGGAGGGAGGCGGGGTCAGACACAGAAACGACCCTCCTTCCCCACTGCACCGGAGCCCTGCCTCTCCGAGCACGTGAACAGCACTGTGCGCGCCCCGAGGTCAAGACCCGACGCTGGGGAAGGGGGCCACCTTTGGTCATGGAGAGCTTCCACGCTGTGTTGTCGTGGAAGGCGCTTAGCCGCTCCGCCTCGGCGCGCACCTCCTGGTCCTGCATCTCGTCCTCCAGCTGCAGCTCGCGACGCAGGCTGGTGTGCTTGGCCAACACTTTGGACGCGTAGGTCATCTTTTGGTGCATCCGCAGCGTCTTCTTCTGCTCCCGCTCCTGTTGGGCGGGGTCGGCCGGGGTCGGGCGGGGCCGGCCACCACTTCCACCCCCTACCCCACCGCGCCTGGGACCAGCGTCCTCCTATCGGCGGCGACGCCTTGTCCCTGGGTCGCACAGCCTTGAGGGGACGCGCATGCGGCGCGGGGAGGTGAAGGGGGAATTGCCCGGGGGGGGGGGGGGGCGCACTTGGGGCACGGTGGGGGTGCGCTTGGCGGGGCTGAGCATTGCTGCGCGCAGAGGGGGCTGCGGAGCTGTGTGCCGGGGAAAACGCTCCTGGGGGCTCTGAGCACAGCTCCCAGGGTGAGAGGGCAGTGGGGCTGAGAGCGGGGGTTAAGGGCGAGGTGGGGGTGGGGTTGCCAGATTAAGTACAGGATGCCCAGCCAGGTGTGCATTCCAGGTCAGTAGTGCAGGGACATACTAAGCGATGGTTCCTCCTGAAATTCATTCACACTATTCTCATATTCTCATATTGTGATTTGCTAAATCGGACACACCGAAGGTTCCGGGAAGCTAGATCTTGTGAGTTTTCAAAAGAAACTCGAAATCTCGAGTTTGGTCTGCAAGCTCGGTAGTCAGAGCTGGCGGCGGCGGGCAGGTCGCTGGGGATCTGCTCCTCTCCACCCAGCCTGGCCTCCAACCTGCCCCAGCGTTGCTCCCTTCCCTGAGCCCTCAGCTTGGGGGGACCCCAGGATGGCGTGGGGATGGGGGCTTTTCTTCCCTGAGGACTAGTGCAGGCCAAAGGCCCCCTCAGGGGAGCCCAGCCCTTCCTGCAGCCCAAGCCCTGGGGGTTCTCCACATCCTTCCATGGCCCAGGCACCTCAGCCTGCAGGATCAGACAGGCCTGCACAAACCCTCTTCTCTTCATCTGTCCTTTCCCCGGGGCTGCCAGGTGCAGCAATGAATGCAGCCTCTTTAGAAAGCTGTTTAGGGAAACCACATCTGTGGCGGGACCCAGCCCGAGGCCCCTAGATTGCACCTCCGTGTAACAAAGCTGGGGAAATATCACCTAGACTCCCAGTGGCAGAGGGTCTGCACTTAGAAGAAACTGGGCAGCTGCTTGGGGTCAATGTGACATTGGGGGGGCTCTGCTGGGGTGCAGGATTGAGGGGGGAGGGCTGTGCGGTGGGGGGGGGGGGAACGGGTGCCATGTTTGGGGGGTTTAGGAAAAAGGCAGAAGCGACCGTGGAAGCAGGGCCAGGCTGGGAAGAGATAATCCTGCCCTGGAGGAAGGTCTCTAAGTCCGTCAGAGAAAGTTGTGTGTGTTTCTGCTGTATTTGCCCACTTGGAGGCCTCACAGAAGTGTGTGCTGCTCAGTGTGGCTTTGTGGGAGTGTCTGCTTCCAGGGCATGAGTGAGTGCACAGCATGGCAGCAGGATGGGGAAAACACTGATGGTGGCCCCCACAGAGCTTCTAGGCGGTTGGTGGGGCAGGGAGGTCTGAGTAGGGGCTGGAAAACGTGCATTTCCTTTTGTGTCTTCGGTTGGGGTCTCGGCCGGAGCCAGTTCTCCGAGGAATCTCAGATACCGAGCCATGAGTTGAAGTAGACAGAGTCAGCCCGGGAGGGCTGGTCATAGGCATGTGCCTGAGACTGTGTCCCAGAAACCTGGCCCATGCTGAGCACTTCTCAGTGAAGATGCCCGCTGGTGAGTCCTCCCTGAGCCTGGCTGCAGTGATGCTTGCTCGCTCCAGCCATGCCACGGCAGGTGGGAGTGAGCAAGTGGGCTCTTGGGTGGGGAGGCAAGACAGACTATGCTGGGGTGCAGACAAGGCGCGGGCCGGTGGAGGGGGGTCCGGGGCTAGCTCAGGGACTCCCAGGTGCTGCTGAGGGCCATGCATATGTGTACGTGTGTGTGCGCATGCGCACACACACAGGTGCATGTTTGTGTGTGGATTTGGCCTCCAAGAATTCCCACGAGAGGGATTGTGCAAGGCTGGAGCAGTTGGAGGGGCGGGTCTCCTGGGAGAGGCGAGAGGGGGCCTGAGGTCCGAGACGGGCCTTGAAGGACAGGGAGTCTCAGGAGGGTGACATCTCATGCAAGGGACAGCAGAAAGACCTGGTGGCTGAAGCACGGTGGCCACAGCAGCTTCCAACAGCCCACTCTGACAAGGCCCAGGAAGAGTGGCGATGAAGCTGGGTAAGACAGTGGGACAGGTCAGAGATTGGAGAGCTCGTCAGGGTTTCGAGTTGATTTTTTAAAAATAGTGAGAGGCACCTGGGTGGCTCAGTCGGTTAAGCATCCAACTTCAGCTCAGGTCATGATATCACGGCTCATGGGTTCGAGCCCCGTGTGGGGCTCTGTGCTGACAACCCGGAGCCTGGAGACTGCTTGGGATTCTGTGTCTCCCTCTCTCTCTGCCCCTCCCTCACTCACCCTCTGTCTCTGTCTCTCTCTCTCTCAAGTATCAATAAACATTTTTAAAAAATAGTGAACCATTGACTATTCTAGAGTGAGAGAGTGACCTGAAGAAAGTGCTCTTCTGAGAAAGGCAATCTGGGTCTGCGTGCATGAGGGAGGGAAGAGTTGCAGGCAGGCCTCAGTCCTGGATACTCACTAGGCGAGACTTATTCCGCTCCTGATCTCTGAGCAAGAAGAAATCCACGTCTCCAGACATGTGGAAAGGATTAGCCGCATGGTCAGGAACAATCTCGGGCACTGGGGAGGGAGATATCTCATTGGAGAGACGAGCCAGCTCTTCCAAACAGGTGGTCTGTGCCTCTGGAGTCCTGGTGCCCTCCCAACCCAGCATGAGGAGCTTCCTTGAAAGCGTGAGCAGGTGTTGAATGTTCTCTTGGATCCAGCTGTGCCTGAAATCCAACCCTGGACCTTCTGACTGCAGAAACTCACCTGTCAGGTTTAACCTAGGTGGGCTTGGGCTTCTGTCCCTGGCATCTGAAAGATGCCTGGTAAACACAGCCCCCAACCCCCCCGCCCCGGTCTCAGACATGTGGCCCTCTATCCCCTCTCATTTAAAGTCCCAGGAACCCCCATTCTGCAGAGGGGAGAAGCAGGAGTGGGGAAGTGATGGGGCCAGATGGTCGGGGAGGCCCAGTGACTCCAGAGCAGAGGCACCTGCCTGCAGAGGGCAGTGAGTGCTGTAGGGCAATGAATCTGCAGGATTCTCCATAAGCCCCCCAGGGGGGAGGCTGAGTTTGGGGGCAAGTGACAGCAAAACACCTGAGGCCTTGGGAGGCAGGGCAGGACTTTGAGAGATGGGAGCTGCCAAGGACCCTAATTTTGCTGCTCCCCCCACCCCTTTGGGTAAGGGTTCCCACTGCTCAGCTCAGCAGGGATCAGGGAGGACAGGACCCAGAAGCACCAAACTAAGGTCTTAAAAATATGGTTGCTTTCTCCCGCATCCTCCATTTGGAGGACACAGCATTCGTTGTAAAACAAACTAAAGCATTCTTGGAAGTTAAAGAGTATAATAACAAAATAATTCCTCCACTTCAAAACAATCGCTGGTAATATTTCTGGGGGTATTTTCTTCTAGTACATGCTAACACCTATTTTTAATAATTTCATATCTTCTTTTAAAAAACACTTGACCAGGGCGCCTGGGTGGCTCAGTCGGTGAAGCGTCCGACTTCGGCTCAGGTCATGATCTCATGGTTCACGAGTTAGAGCCCAGCATTGGGCTATGTGCTGACAGCTCAGAGCCTGGAGCCTGCTTCGGATTCTGTGTCTCCGTCTCTTTCTGCCTCTGCCCCACTCATGCTCTGTCTCTCTCTCAAAAGTAAATAAACACTTTAAAAAATTAATAAAATAAAAAAAATTTTAAGAAAATAAATAACTAAAAACACTTTACCTTCAGCAGCTGCCTGCGAAATTACTAATTCTTTGTGGACCTGTAGGCAAATGTAAAAGGCTGCGGTAACGCGTGATTTCATCAGGACCCGTTGCCGGGACATGTGCAGCAGCCCGGGAGCCGCCTCGGACACCCCGTGGCACACACCCGTGTGCCCCCACGGACTGGGTCTTTGCAACTGATTTTGGGAAGGGAGAACAGAGGCCAGGGGCTGTGAGCATTTCCAGACTTCGAAGTCTGATGCTGGCCTGCCTTTCCTGTCTTATTTCACACCCTCACCAGCAGAAAGGGGATGCTGTGAAGAGGGGATTTGAAGTTCTAAGAGACTCAAAATACCGCCGCACAAGAGTTCTACTTGTCAACTAGGAAGAGTGGAGAAATTGACAGACTCCACCCTGCTCCAGGCCATCGGAGGGAACCAGGGCGGAAGCCAGAGGGGCGGGCTGTTTCTGGCCAGTGCAACCCCAGCATATCACCCCGGCGGTCCGCCAGGACCCTTCACCCACACCTGTCCTGTGGAGGTGTCAGGAAAGCCCCGAGTCCACAACATCTTTGTACTATTCTTTCAACTTTTCAACCGGTCAAAATAGTTTGAAAATGAGTGAGAAGAATAAAGAAAGATTATCCACTCCTAGGCCCAGCCGGGAGGAGGAAGCAGGCAGTCCGTTCTCAGCTGGGCTTCTGGAGAGGGGAGCCTGTGGGAGGGGGAGCGCCCAAGATAGGGAGAGGTCACGTGGGTGGTGGTCACACGGGTGGTGGATGGGAGGAGAAGGGACCGGGCTTGTGCAGGTTTGGTTTGGAGTCGTGCACTCTTGTCCCACGCCTAATCACAACTTTCTTTTACATCCTTTGATTCCGACACAGGGGTTCCAGAAGAGACCGCCCAAGGGCCTCTATGTGTCAGGCGGCAGGGAAGGTGGGGGGGAGGTGGCGGGGGGAGGAGGTCGGGGGACATGGTGCCCTGGGCATGTGGCTCACCTCCCTCACCAGGCCACCCCCCCCCACCCCCCTGCCAGAAAAGGCATAAGTTTAGAAATTGCACACAGCTCCGTACAAGAAGGGGGGAGCCTGGCAGACAGGGAGTATTGGAACTGGAGAGGCAGCGGGTCTGGGGTTAAGTGGGGAAGTGCGGCCCACTGGGCTGGGCTGTGGGAGGAGGGTGTGCAGGAAGTGATGGCTCTGGGTGCAGCAATGGTGCTGCGCAGCTAACCCCCTCCTCACATCTTCATGCCTGTCTCTCTCACTCCCTGCATCTGCCCAGCAGCCCCGGGCAGAGGCATCTCCCTAAATTCAGAAGAGTGAGGACTGAGCCAGAGTCGGAGTCTTTATGTCCCCAAACTGGCCGGTAGCACGCCTGGGCTGCATGTCCCGTGTCCCCATCGAAAAGATTAATTACGATAGTTAGCAAGCACTGAGCACTTAACCGTGGACCAGACCAAGGACTATACCTGACTTGATTTTCATAGCAATCCTATGAGTTGGGAATTCTTGTTACTCCCACTGAGGAAACTGAGGCACAGAGAGGGAAGCGGCTTACCCGAGGCCACAGAGCTAGAAGTAGCTATGTGGGGACGGGCTTCCAAAAACAGAAATTGCATTTGCAGTCCTGCAAGTAGGGAATGTTTCCGAACAGCTAATGGTTAATGTATTAATGTGAAGATGAGCCCACGATCAAGGATGGCAGTCATTTGGAGCAGATCATTCCAGAAAGGCAAAGTCGGTTTGACATTTAGAAACCAATCAATGTAGTAACCCCAATAACAGAATGGGGGAGAAAATTATATGATCTTTTCAAGAAATGCAGTAAAAGTATTTGATACAGTTCGAAACTGATTTTTAATGAGAGTCTTAGCAACATAGGAATAGAAGGAGACTTCCCTGGTCTGATAAGAGGAAGTGTGGTGAGCTGAGTAATGCCCCCCCAAAGATGTCCATGGCCTACACCCCAGACCTGTGACTAGGCTCCCTTATATGGTAAAGGGGACTTGCAGATGGGATGCGAGATGGTCCTGGATTTGCAGATGGGTCTGATGCAATCACGAGGGTCCTTCTAACAGGAGGCAGGAAGGCCAGCAGCATGAGAAGGAGGTGTGACAATGGAAGCAGAGGTTGGAGTGATTTCACAGAGACCGGAGGATGCTGTGCTGCTGGAGTTGGAAATGGAGGAAGGAGCCAGGAGCCAAGGACGCAGGCGCCTCTAAGCTGGAAAAGGCTAGGAAGCAGATTCTCCCCTGGAGTCTCTGGAAGGAACACAGCCCCATGGACACTTTGATTCTAGTTTTCTAAGTTTCATTTTGGACTCTGACCTCCAGAATTGTAAGATAATTTATCTGTGTTGCTCTAAGCCACTGAGTTTGTGGTAATTTGCTATAGCAGCAACACGAAATGAGTACAGGAATCTACAAGAAACCTCTAGGCAAAATATTGCGTGCTTCCCCCGCCCCCCATGATCAGGAACAAGGCATGGATGCCTGTCTTTGCACTTCTACTCAGGGTTGTAGTTAAGCAAGAAAAAGAAATAAAAAGTATAAGCTTGGAAAGGAAGGACAAATAATGTCATCTCAAAGTGATGTGATTGTAGAGGAGAAAATCCAAAGAATCTGCAAACAAAATGGTTATAACTAGATTAGAGATGATTTATAGGTCTGATTGTAAAGTGAAAACAAAACTTGTATAAAATGCAGTATCTTCATGGCCTTGGGGGTCAGCAGAGAGCTTTAAAACAGTTCATAAAACATACCAACGATAAGAAAATGATTGGGAAAGTGAACTCCACTAAAATTAGGAACTTTTGTTCATTAAACATGCACCACTAAGAAGGGAAAAAGCAATCTGCCAAGTGAGGGAAGGTATTTGCATATTTAGAACTGGTGAATGACTTGTTTCCAGAATATGTAAAGAGTTCCTAGAAATCATTAAAATGAAAAGACAACCCAGCAGAAAAGTGGGCAGAGTCAGGAACAGGCACTTCACAACAGAGTCATCAGTGAACATATGAAAAGGTAATCACTCTCATGGATCACAGGGAATATGAGATACTAATCCATATCCAAAGGGCCAGGTAATAGCAAAAGTATTGACAACGTGCCAGGTGTTGGAAAGGATGTGGAACGTCTGGATTGCTCACACCTATTATTGGTGGGACTGTGAATTGGAACAAGTGTTCTGGAAAACTGCTCAGCACTACCTACTAAGGTTAAACATCCTGCCAGCAATTCCACTCCTTTCTCATTTCCAGGAGAAATGAGCGTTTATGTCCTCTAAATGGCATGCACAGCAATGTTCACTGCAATATTGCTCAGAATATCAAAAACCCAGAAACAACCCAAATGTTCATCCATCCCGGAAAGAATGATATACTGTCGGCATATGCACACAACAGAATGCACACAGCAACAACCAAGAAGGGACTCTTGTGACTGGCATTTCACAGGTGTGATGTTGCGTGAAAGAGGCCAGGACCGAAAGAGCATGGAGTGTGACTGCACTTATATGAAGTTCGAGAATGGATAGAATGATTCTGGGGTGACAGCAGAGCCCTGCTGTCTCTGGGGGAAAGGGAACTTCCAGGAAGATGCAAATGTTCTAGATGGCGAATGAGATGGAAGCTACAAATGTGTATACATTTACTGAAATTTGTCAAACTGTATACCTATGATTTGTGCATTTCACCTAATTATGCCTTAGCGAAGGGACCAAACCAATCACACCAAACCCAGATGCCTCACCCTTAATGTGGTGATCAGTTCAGGCACAGGGATCCATGGTTAGAAGAAGCTGTCGGGTGAATGGTTGATGGGAATGTGGCAGAGGGCCAGGCGGTCACCACCAGACCCCACCGAGCGTGGCAATACCACGAGCGGGGGGCAGCTAGACGCATGGGCTTCTTGTGAGAGGTAGTAGGAAGCATTCTTGTGGACAAAATGGAACATCTTATCAAGCACGTAAGGTTAAAATGTACAATTAAAGGAAAGATGAGGAACAGAGAAACAGTTTCTAGAACAAAGATCTGGTAGCAAACAGATACATACAGAACAGAGGTCGTTCTACAGGTAATTAATGCCATTTCTCAGTAAGTCAAGACGTAGAAAATGAAAGGACGTGGGGGAGGGGCTCTGCTAGATTGTAAAGAGAGAGAAGATGATCAGATCTCATTTGAATCAGTTAGAATGAATCTTCTATAGGAAGACATATCTGAGATAATTGGGTAACTTCACTGTGGTCTTGCAAAGAAAAAGCCCTATTTTTTTTTTAATTTTTTTTTTTTAATTTATTTTTTCAACATTTATTTTATTTTTGGGACAGAGAGAGACAGAGCATGAACGGGGGAGGGGCAGAGAGAGAGGGAGACACAGAATCGGAAACAGGCTCCAGGCTCTGAGCCATCAGCCCAGAGCCCGACGCGGGGCTCAAACTCACGGACCGCGAGATCGTGACCTGGTTGAAGTCGGACGCTTAACCGACTGCGCCACCCAGGCGCCCCAAAAAGCCCTATTTTTAAAAAATGTACGTTGTGGGATGTAATGATGCAAGGACATGCCTGGATTTGACTTTTTTTTTAATGTTTATTTATTTTTGAGAGAATGATAGAATGTGAGTGGAGGAGGGGCAGAGAGAGAGGGAGACACAGAATCTGAAGCAGGCTCCAGGCTCTGAGCTGTCAGCACAGAGCCCGACGTGAGGCTTGAACTCATGAACTGGGAGATCATGACCTGAGCCGAAGTCAGACGCCTAACTGAGCCACCCAGGTGCCCTGCCTGGATTTAAATTTAAAGTATGCTTGCCAAGTATGGAAGCAACCCAGTTGTCCATGGATAGATGAATGGATAAAGAAGATGTGATACACACACACACACACACACACACACACACACACAGGAATATTAGCCATAAAAATGCATGAAATCTTGTCATTTGCGACAACGTGGATGGAGCTAGAGTGTATTATGCTAAGCAATGTTAAGTCTCTCAAGGAAAGACAAATACAATGTGATTTCACTTGTGGAATTTACAACATAAAACAAATGAACAAAGGCAGAAAAAGAGACAAACCAAGAAACAGACACTTCACCATAGAGAACCAAACTGATGGTCACCAGAGGGAGGGAGGGGCGTGGGGTGATGGGAGAAACAGGTGTTGGGGAATAAAGCATACAGCTATCATGGTGAGTACTGAGTAACGTTCAATCACTATATTGTCCACCTGAAACTATTCTAGTTGTAGGCTAACTGTATTGGAATTAAAACTTTAAAAATTAAAATTAAAAAATGTTCTGGCAAAGACGAAAAACAAAAAAAGAGAAGGATAGGTGAAACAAATGTGGCTAAATCTTCTGTACTGGTGATGGGCACCTGAGTTCACAGGACCTTAGTCTCTATTCCTGGACAGGTTTGGGTTTTCAGAATTAAAAGAAAGAGGAAACCAGGCGGGTGGGGGGGGCAGGGGAATGAGAGGTGGGAGCTCAGCCTGTGAGAGGTAGGCTCAGGGAGTGTGCTCCCATCTGCCCCCTTCTGTGGAAGGATCAGACTGGCCTGCGAACCTGGGGGTCGGCACAGGAGGCCAGGGGATGGCTCAGAGGAAGCAGTACAAGCAGCCAGCTGCCTACCCTTCTTCCTCTTAACAAGGGGAAGTTGCCTAGTTGAAAAGTTACATGGCTCAGCCTCCCTTTCAGATACTGATGGCCACGGGACAAATTTTAGACAATGGAACGTAGGCAGAAATTGCTGTGTGGGTCCTCTCGGAAGGGTATTTTTCCAAGGAGGACTGAGCTGGCTGGGAGGCTGTTTTGCTCCTCCCTTGACCCTTTCCCCATGTCTGAAATCAGATGTGATGGCTGAGGCTGCAGCAGCTATTTTGTGACCACATGATAACTTTGCAGTTGAAACCCTAAGGCTGAAATTGGCTTGAAGGCAGAAAGACTTGGGACCTGGTCACCAGGACAGTTTCTTAGAACTGCTGTTTGTGGGGCCTCCTGGAGCTCTGGACTGCCTCCCACATTTCCCTTTACTGGAGGAAAAATAAATCCTACTTTGTTTACATTACTATTATTTTGGGTCTCGGTAACCCATTGGAAGCAGAAGACTTTCCTTTTGCCACTGGTGTTGGAGACAGGCCTACGGAGGGAGATGTCTGACTCTCACCCACGCAGACTTCAGCTCCCAGCTTGAGGGCTCCCTTTACCTGTGTTCCTGCGTTTTTCCTTTTTTTCTTCAATGACTGAAGTAGAACTATTATCCGTGGACTCCAGGATGTTCTCTGCGGGGAGACGAAAGCAAAGGCCACAGCAAATGACTCATTGGCTCTTGAAGCCGTGAACACAGCAGGAGGCTGGGAGAGACTCCAGTGCCCTTGCCTGCCTGCTGAGCACCCCCCCCCCGACAAGTCACCCAGCTTCCCTGAGCCTCAGTTTCCACATCTGAGAGGATTGTACGGACTTTGCTGGCAAGCTGTGATAACTGTGCACAAAAATGGCCCGTGTGCACACGTGCCTGACACACACAACACGTTTTGCGCTTTTCTCTTGGGCATCCTTCCATTTGCCCCATGAGAGGCGTGCAGGGCCCGTTTATGGGGAGGTCACAGACCCAAGCCCTCTGCTTCAGGGCCCTGCCTGCGCCTTTACCGTGAGCCTCCCAGGGCTTCCCTCGGGACTGCAGCGGAAGATTGGGGGAAGCCCATATCCTTGATGCCTTCCCTTCAACTGACACCCACAGGGTTGGAGGCATTTGGCCTGGTAGGTTCTCCTACCCCAACTCAGAAATCATCTGTAGCTTGGAGATTCCAGTCTATGCCAGCTTGGGAGGGCAGCCAGCTGCTGGCAGATGGGGAGGGGGCTGCCAGGGAGCCTGGGGATGTGCTCAGGTGGGCAGCCAGTCATTTTGGACCAGCTTGGGGGAGGAGACTTGGGATGACGCCGGGAAGGCAGGGCTTGTGAGGTGAGGGACGTATACCAAGGGCAGACCCTGAGCAGCTGGGTGATGGGCTGTGGAAAGAGTGAGGAAGAGAGCTGTCCTGTGGCCCTGGCAGGCGGGTCAAGGGTGTGGGGCTGACAACTCAGATGCCTGCAGGTCAAACTGCATATATAACGGTGAGCAGAGGGGAGGCAATAGGGAGCGGTGAGGTGTGTGGAGAATTCAGGAGCACAGACTGCTGGGTGCATATTCTCCATCTGGCTGACTGCATGGTTCAATTGCCAGGTAGCAACATTTAGTTAACTAGATCACAAAAGTCAACAGATACTGCTATTATTTAAATAGATTAAAACCCAAGCCAAACAAACCAAAACTCTAATGAAATTCAACTTTTGTCTTAATTAAAAGAGCAATGCACAGGATGGCAAAAAGGGTTAACGATGTGGTTTGCTGTGTTACGATGACCACTGAAATGACATGTTGATACGACGAAAAATCCTCACCCGGAGCCCTCCCTACCAAATGGATCTTTGTTTCTCTAACCAGAGGTATTTTTGCATACGCGTGCTTAGATGTCTCCTTACTTTTTCACTGCAAAATAATCTTTCATGCTACACCATGGATGAACCTTGAGGACACTGTGCTGAGTGACAGAAGCCAGTCACACAAGGACAAACACTGTATGAGCCAATTTACATGAGGTCCCCAGAGCAGTCAGACTCCTACGGACAGAAACCAGGATGGTGGGTGTCAGCCACTGGGGGAGGGGATGGGGTGGGGAGTTAGTGTTCAATGGAGACAGAATTTCAGTTTTACAAGATGAAAAAGTTCTGGGTTTGGATGGTGGTGACGGTTACCCACCAGTGAGAAGGTACTTACAATGCCACTGGTCTGTATACTTAAAAATGCTCAAAGGAGTAAATTTTGTTATGGATCATTTCCCATCATTTTTAAAAAGTTAGAAAAAAAAGAATAGAGGAACGGTTCAGTCGGTCGAGTGTCTGACTCTTGATTTTGGCTCAGGTCATGATGCTAGGGTCATGAGATCGAGCCCTGCATCAGGCTCTGTGCTGAGTGTAGAGCCTACTTGGGATTCTCTCTCTCTTTCTCTCTCTCTCTCTCTCTCTCTCTCTCTCAAAAACAGTATATCTGCTCATGCACAAATCTCCTTGCTCCATAGTCAGGTCCCCTTAGTCAGGTGCCCCTTAGTCAGGACCCTGAGGCTATTTCTAATCTCATGCAATTTCCAAACTTGCACAATCCTTGCTCTCTATCACCAGCTTGAGTTGGACTGTTGCCCACACACCTGGAATTTGTCAGTCTGAGAGGCAATAAACTCATCTCGATTTTAATGTGCACTTTGCACTTCTAGATCTCAGAAAAGATCGTGTATCTTTTCAGATGCTGATTATCCTGGCTTCTCTCTGTTAGTATCCTTTGCTCATTTTTAAATTGGGATGTGGTGGTTTTTAAATGATCTTGAGCACTTCTACCTATTAGAGGACACTAACTCCTTTGTTCGTCGGAGCTGCTGACAGGATGTTTGCTCCCGCTGATACGATTATTACCTTTGGACTGTCTCTCATGCATTTGCCTTACAGGACATTTTAATGTTTACTCAGTGCAATGCTTTGGCATTTTGTATCTTGCTTAGAGAGGCATTCTGCATCTGAAGGTTAAGTACATGTAAAAAGTTCCTGTTTTCTTCTAGTACTTTAACAAGATGCTTTTTTTTTTTTTTTTAAATTAAAAAGCTTTAAAAATGGAAGCCTACTTTCAGAAAAATTCTCCGAGAGAGGTGAGCTGGCTGCAACATGTCCTCATAAAAAGTGATAACATGCCCCCTCCCCGCCCCTAGCAGGGGGAGACAGGGGGTGGGCGCCTCCTGCCTCCAGTAGCACCTGTGCGGTGGTGGTGGGCGGGGGGGGGGGGGGGGGGGGGAGATGCCGGCTCCCTGGGGAAGCCACCTGTTGACCTGCTCCTTCTCCAGCAGCCAGCTGTCTCTCTGCCTCTGCTCCCCTGAGACACCTTCTCTGCACTCCGGCTACAAAAGGGATGGGCCAGCACTGTGGGACCCAGCCTCGTCCCTCCTTCACTCTGGGACTTACTCGGTATCTCCCCTGCACACTGCCGAGCCTGTCCTCCGCACTACCAGGAACTTCTGCTCCCCACAGAAGACGGCTGGGGGCTCAGATGAGGGTGGGAGTCAGTGGCAGGATGGGGTGGGAGTAGGCATGGATGCAGTGCTTTCCAGAAGAGCCCGGGGGGGGGGGGAGGGGCGGTGCTTGGTGCCTAACTGGGTGTGGGCATGGGAGAGAAGGGAGCCCCGGGGATAACTCCATCCCTTAGGCAAGAACGCCCTTGCATCAGGCGCTGTTTGCTGAGGTGGCAGAGAAGGGAAGGAGGGATCTGGGGTGGCGGGGGTGGGGATCAGGAGGCCCGGAGCTCAGGCAGGGTGCTGGGTTCAGGTCCCCGTGGCAACCGCCAAACAGGGGCTCTGAAGAGGCCACTGTTGATGGAGGCCTGGGGACTAGGGGAAGAGAGGACGGAAATGTGGGTGTCCCTGGTGAACAGATGGAAACTGAGGCTGTGGTCGTGGCTGAGAGAGAGGAAGGCCCAGGACACAGCCCCAGGAACCCCGATGGTGGAGGAGCTTGGCAGGGAGGCCGACGGAGCAGACAGACAGGCCAGAGAGGGCCAGAGCCCAGGGAGGAGGGCCGGAGGAGCAAGTGGAGGGGAAGTGCCCTTGGAGAGGCCTCAGCCACGCCCCCAGAGCGGGATGGGCAGGGTGGAGTGATGGGGCAGAAGCCAGGATCCCACAGGGTTAGGGAGGGGACACCAGTAGACATGGTAGGTTTGGCCAGCTCTCAAGGGGTGGCTGTGAATGCGGGGGAGGTGCACAGTCAGAAAGGGGCCACACAGCTGGGGAAAGGCCACCACCAGATTCCCCACAGGACACAGAAGGTCCACTCAAGGGGAGGTATTTGAGAGGCAGGGAAAACCGAGAGGAGTAATTCGGTGCTTTTAACAGCAGCGGCCTTGCCCACCCCTGGGTGTGAGAGGGCAAAGGAGAGACACATTCCAGAGCCCAAAGAGGTGGCTGCATGGAGTCTTGACCATACCTGGCAGCCTGGCAGACCATTTAAGACACAATTTGGAAAAATGATCATGCGCTCATATCCTCTGTGGTGGCTACCACCTACCATAGCCCCCAGCGTCCCTGGGCTCCTGGCACTCACGCCCTGCCATGACCCCTCCAGCCGTGGAAGCGACAGTGTGTGACTTTTGGAGCGAGGTCAGAGAAGACATTGTGGTCCTGCCTTGCTCTCTCTGGGATCACCTGCTCTGGAAGTGTCAGCCCCAGCCAACGGCCATGTGACTGAGCCTGCTGGGAGCCCATGCCGCGGCCCCAGCCTCGCCTTCAGATGACCACAAAGGAGATGCCCTGGGCCAGAACCCCAAGCCAAGCCCCTCGTGAGTTCCTGACCCACGGAAACTGAGCTGACGCATGCTTACTATTGTTTTAAGCCACCAAGTTTTGGGGGGAATTTGTTACACAGCAGTAGAGAACCAGCACACTCTTCAGTGGCTTATAGGACTGGAACCCGTATCCACACAGTCTGGGACACTGTGTCATCTCACCCAGGCACCTCTGTGGCTTCTTATCTTGCTCCAGCCACTAGAGGACTCTCATGGCCCTCCCCTCTCTGGTAAGTACCACTCCTGCCATTCTGTAAGGGTCACCTTCCTTCATAAGATGGGGAACTCCTTGAGGACAGGTGCATTAACTGTGGCTTGTCCTTTCTATATCTGACGCTCTAATATCTGGATCTTACTGACCCTGCAGGGACTGTCCCTGCCTCTCCACCCTGGGGTTGGCCAATCCCGAGAGAGAGTTAAGGAGTTGTCCAAGAGTACAAACTAACTAATCCGGAGCTCACACACCCACCTCCCACCTCTGCTATAAGGTTCTCATACCCAGGGCCACTGGCCCCTGCTCTAATCACCCAAGGCCAGGTACCAGACATCTCAAGACAGCACTATGCCCCGAGTCCTGAAATTACTCAATCCAGTCAACCCTAAGCCCATATACCCTGCCTCACTCGTTCCTTCCCATGGAAATCACAACAGAGGCTCCTGCCCACAGTTGCCCTGCTCCCTCTGCTTTTGACCCAGCCCGGTCCTTCCCTGTGTGGCCCTGCTTCCTGTTTCTAGGGATCTGTGAGGATAACAAACTCCCTCTCCCATGGCAGCCACCCTCTCATCTGTTGGCCTCATCAGACCTGAGTAGTAATGCAACCTACATTGTATTTTTTTAAATTTTTTTATTTGTGTGTCAATTTTAATATCTATATATGGATTTACATTTCCATAGTTCTTTTTCGTTACGTTGATATATCTACATGGCATATTTATGATTGCTTTTGTTCTCTTTTTAAAAAAATTTTTTTTAATGTTTATTTTTGAGAGAGAGAGAGAGACAGAATGTGAGTGGAGGAGGGGCAGAGAGAGAGAAGGAGACACAGAATCCGAAGCAGGCTCCAGGCTCTGAGCTGATGTGGGGCTCCAACCCACGAACCTCGAGATCATGACCAGAGCCCAAGTTGGACACTTAACTGACTGAGCCACCCAGGAGCCCCTCTTTTTTTTTTCTTTTTAGTTAGCATACAGTGTTATATTAGTTTTGGGTGTACAATACAGTGATTCAACAATTCTATACATCACCCCGTGCTCATGATGACAAGTGCTCTCCAGAATCCCTATCACCTATTTCACCCATCCCCCACACCCCTCCCAGCCTCTTCATCCAGTTCTGCCCTGGAAACTGCAAGTGTCCCTCTAGACTCTAGAGTTCCAAATTGGGATTCTGATAGCTCCTGCCAGCTCAGAAGTTGTTTTGGTGGAGAGACGGATTCCTGGATCTTCCTACTCTTAATATTTCCCATGACGTCACCCCAGGCGTAGAGATTTTACTCTTTTAGATGCCCTTGTGAATGGAGTTGCTTTCTTAATTTCCACTTTGGATGGCTTGGTGCTGGCATGTAGGAACACAAATAGTTTTGGTGTTTTGATCTTGTACCCTGCAACCTGGCTGAATTCATTTACTTGCACGAGCAACTTTCTGGTGCATTCCTTGGGATTATCTTTATATATAGGAGTAGTTTCGCGTCTTCCTTTACAGAGGGGGCGCCTGGCTGGCTGGGGCAGTGGAGCATGTGACTCTTGATCTGGGGGTTGTAAGTTGGAGCCCCACACTGGGTGGGGAGTTTACTTAAAAACAAAATCTTTTTTTTTAATGTTTATTTATTTTTGAGAGAGAGAGAGAGAAAGAGAGAGAGAGAGAGAGCACAAGTGGGCAAGAGGCAAAGAGGAAGACACAGAATCCAAAGCAGGCTCCAGGCTCCGAGCTGTCAGCACACAGCCCGACGAGGGGCTCGAACTCATGAACCCCGAGGTCATGACCTGAGCTGAAGTTGGACACAACCGACTGAGCCACCCAGATGCCCCAAAAAACAAAATCTTCAGAAAAGAAACATAAATGCTCTGGCTTGAGCTTTTAGCACAGTGTCGAATAGCTAGCAGACATCCCTGCCGAACTCTGACCTTCAGGGGAAAGCTTTCAGGCCAACAGGATTGTACCAAGGACCTGTTACTTGCCAAGCAAGTACGGCAGGCAAGACGGGCAAACACCCCTGCCTGGGTGGAGCTTACGACGTGCTGGGGAGAGACAGACAAGTTGGGAACGCTGACGCACGTTGGCAGGTGGAAAATGGCACCAAGAAAAATAAAACAGAAGGTGACATTTGAATGAACTCCTAAAGGAGGCGGGGGAGGAGCCACAGGGAGATCTAGGGGAAGAGCATTCTGGTCTGGCCTCGGAACACAGGCAGCGGAGTGGCAGGAACAGAGCAGCTCTGAGAGGGAAGCTGTTTATTGCTTTTCTCTCCAACTTTCTGCAGGGGTCCTGCAGACCCCTCCCCACAAGCCTGACTGGGAAGCCTTGGGTCTAGTTTGGGCTTTCCCTGGCTCCTCTGCCTGGACAAGGTCTCTGTTAAGTGTCCACCTCTGCACCAGGGGTGACACCTTGCCCAGGATCTCCAGGGAGGCTGTGGGTGAACCAGCCCCTCTTCCCGTGTCACAGACAATGGCATCCCTACTCATTGAAGTCATAAGGCCCAGAAATGGTGCAATCTCCCTGCTAAAACCCCTCCTATCACCTCAACAGAACTGAATAATCCTCCCCACAGCCTGCAAGGCCCTACCCAAGTTGTGCCAGACTGGCTTTCTGTCTCTTCCTCTCACACTGCAAGCTCATACTGGCCTCAGGACCTTTGCTGGGCTTTCTCCACTGCCTCGAATGTCCTCTCTATTTCATCCTTCAGGATCGTTACTGATAGGTATCAAATGTCACCTCCTCTGAGACGCCTTCCCGGACTACCGCTCCCGTTTAAATTATGCCCTATGCCCCTGCCCAAAGCCTCTGGTAGGTCTCCTTCTACTGCTTCTTGGCTGGTAAATACAGACTGTTTGCTTTCCAATGTCTGCCTCCCTTGTTGCAATATGAGTCCCCACCAAGGGGAGGGTTTTATTCACTCCTGAATCCCTAGTGCTTAGAACAGATGCCTGCATCCAGCTGGCACTTAAGAAAGGTTTGTGAATGAATAGCAAACCCAGAGCTCACTCCTCTGATGTCAAATTCCGGCCGTCTTGGCCCAGACCCCTTAACCACCGCTCCACCTGTATTCTCTGAGCATCTTCTTCAGACTCAGGCTTCACACTGGGAGACCAGCCGAGGCCCTGAAAGTGGGGTACTGGTTGTAATAATGGTGACCGTGGAGAGACTAATAATAGTAATGTCAAGGAGGCTACTGTTTATAGGGCACTTACGGTGCACAGGGTGTCATGCTGAGCCCTTGACCTGTGTTTCCATTTGCATCTCACAATAGCCTTAGGGACTGGGGATTGCTCCCATTCCACAGATGCGGTAGCTGAGGCTCGCAGAGGTGCAGTGCTCCACCGGGTGTGTCTGACCCCAGTGCCTCCGCCCTCGGCTCTCTGGGTAAGGCTGGGGTCTGGACAGCCTACCTGTACCTGGCCCAGGCTCCCCTCTCCCCCCAGGGAACTCAGTCTTTCTGGCCCTTACCTTAGTCCCCAGCTCCTGCAGCTGAACCCAGGATGTCAGGCTCAACAATCCGCCCCCATGGAGCGATTTCACATAACCCCCTGTGTGCCCCTGCTTGGCCTGGCCTGGTAATGCCCTGGGTCTGTACACTTGAGGTACCCGCTTGGCCTGGTTTCCTCCCAAAGGCACGGACCCTCAACCCAGACCAGGGAAGCCTCCTGTTTACATGTCACCTGCAAGGGAAGTGATAACACAGTGTTGAGGGTTACAGGGTACCCCCCCACCCCGCCATGTAACCACCCTCCTGGTTCTTCTGGATGAATCAACACAGTTTATAAAGTCTTCAACGGTCTTGTGCTAGTGCAGTCATGTTGCTGCACTAGTGTGTGTGCATGTGTGTGTGTGTGTGTGTGTGTGTGTGCACATTTAGAATCGATTTGTTATCTGCAAACATTTCAAAGCTATCTTTTTTTTTTTTGGTAACCCCATTTCAGCCTTTCTTCATTTTTTAATTCACCCTGGAACAGAGCGAGTAAGCACAGAACGGCAATAGTGGGGGCAAATGTTGATATTTGTACATGTTTTTAAATATTTTTTTAATGTTTATTTATTTTTGAGAGACAGAGATAGAGCATGAGTGGGGGAGGGGCAGAGAGACGGAGACACAGAATCTGAAGCAGGCTCCAGGCTCTGAGCTGGCAGCACAGAGCCTGACGTGGGGCTCGAACTCATGGATCGTGAGATCATGACCTGAACCAAGATGGACACTTAACCGACTGAGCCACCCGGGGGCCCCGATAGCTGTACATGTTTTAAAACAAACTAAATGCCAATTAGCACGGACTGATTAAATAAACTATGGTACATCCACACTATGGGATTACTGTTCTGCTCACAACACTAGAAGTCTAAGGGTACTCATATATTGATAAGAAAGCGTCTCCATGGTATCTGGGTTAATGGAAAAAACCAAGGTGCAGGAAGCCTGTGTCTTGTGTGGCCATTGGTGTGAGAAAGGGACAAACTGTATGAACTGCATCTATATGTATACGAACTGTATCTATATGCCAGTGTGCACAGAGCTTATGAATGGAGCTCTGTGGAAGGAGGTGAGAGATTGGAGCCAAGGGCCACCTCTGAGGCTGCGATACTGCGTATCTGGGGACAGGTGGGGCCTTTCACAAGAGGGGGCTTTGAACACTTTGGAATTTTGAACCATGGCAATAGTTTACCTACTCAAAAACAAATTACAAGCTGAAGGCATTTAGGAGCACACAGATGACAGTGTTTCCTACTCTGCAACCCGTCCCCCACCCCAACCCTGGCGGCCTCCCTCAGGCCACCCAGGGGGGGCACCTGGCAGCAGGGGTGTGACTTCAGAGGAGGCAGGATGTCCTCCCACAAGGGCCTGGGGCCAGCTGGTACTTCCTCTGGGCTCATCCCAGTGACCATAGCTGCAGAAAGGCTGAGAGAGCCCCACCTCCACTATGGTACCTTCTACAAAACTTATTAGGGGGTGAATTGTGTCCCCCACCCCTCCAAGTTAATGTTTCTGAGTACTTGAAATCCTAACTTCCAGCACCTCATGACATGACCCTGGTAAGAAATAGGGTCATTGTAGACGTAGATGAGGTCATGGGTAGTAGTGTGGGCACCTATCCTGTATGACTCCCGACCTTAATCAAAAGGCGAAATTTGCAACAGACACGCACACAGGCAGAATGCCATGTGACGATGAAGGCAGAGTGACGCATCCATAATCCGAGGAACGCCAGATATTGCCAGCCAACGAAGCCAGGAGACAGCCTGGAACAGACTCTTCCTCGTGGCCCTCAGAAGGCACCAATCCTGCCGGGGACACCTATGTCTTGGACTTCAGCTCCCCAGAGCCGTGAGACAATAAATGTCTGTGGTTTAAGCCGCCAGTCTGTTGTGGCACTTTGTTACAGCGCCCTAGGAATGGAACATGGAGTTTCTAGGGAACCTGGCACACCTGGGATTTCTGCCTCATGGCCTGATTTGGAAACACCTTCACCTCAACTGACCCTGGACCTCACTATCCCAAGCTCCCTAGGCTGTCACTGATTCTGAGCCTAGGCCAGCCCCATACTTACCGTTGTAAATCATGTCCTTGGAGACCATAGTGGATGTTATCTTGGACATCTGGGCAGAGGAACAAAGGCTTGTTGCAAAACTTGGCCTTGGCTAAAGGTGATTCCAACCTGAGGAGTGACACAGTGCTTGAGCCAGATGATCCCCGGGCCCTCACCCCCCATATCCCTGGGTGGCTGGGAACAGCTGGCATCTACTGAGGGCTCACTGTGTGGCCAACACCTATATCTTCCCGCCTCCCCCCTCCTTCATCCTCTCTCCCCTCCTTGACTTGGTTCCAGTTGCCCTGACTTATCTTTCTGTTTCTAGAGCATGCACCGCCACACAAGACACAGACTTCCTGCACAGCCTTGCTCTGTCTCAGGGTCTTTGCATGTACCACTTCCTTGGCCAAAAAACGTTCACCCACACCCAGCTGTGGGTGGGAGGGTGCTCCCCCTGCACCACTTCAGAGATGTCTTCCTTCACCACACCGTCCACATGCTTTCTTTCTCCCCAACCCCATATGACCTCACCTTACTTTCTTCGCTGCAGTTACCGCTGTCTGAGTTATCACTTTAAAAAAATCCGTGCATTGCCTATTTCCCCCCTGAAAGCAACCTCCAAGAGGACAGGGGTCTTTTCTCACGTGGAGCCAATGTGCTCATCAAAGCGCCTAGCGTGGCATCTTTGGAGCGTCTTAACGATTCGCTGAATGAAATTTTCCTTTTGCAAAGGAAGAAGCAAAGTGGAGATTCAGCGAGGCGTCCAAAGTCACACAGCAAAGAAAGGCCACAGCGGGGATTCCAGCTCAAGATTCCTGGCCTCCAAAGTCCGAGCCATTCCAGCAACACTCTGCTACTGCCCAGGCCTGGAGAGGGACGAGTTAGCAGCGCCCCGCCTCCCAACACCCCAACTCGGTTGGGATGAGCAGTGGGCCATACAGCGGGGGTGCACAAGGCATGGAAGGACACAGGGATGGCTAGACAGCTAGGTATATGATAAAGCAAAGTAACGAGTAAGGACACACGGGCAGCCTTGCAAAGGGGCCTTGCAAGGGGCTCCAGAGGAGCCCTCCCCGGGCCCCACGCGCATCCCCGGCCCCGCGCACCCCCCCATGCGACCCCGCGCGCACCCACCGGCTCTCGTGCTCAGTGGCTAGCTCCGAAACCTCCGCGCGGCAGTTCCCGGCTCAGGGCTCCGGGCCTTCTATTTACGTCGCCATGGCAACCATTCTTCTTGCAGGCCAGGGCGGTGACGTCACAAAGCCTAGACGCCCCGGCTGCGTGGGGGTGGGGCCTGCGGGCTGCAGGGTCCTGGCGCAGAAAGTCGTCGAGTCCTGCTGTCCGAGCTGTCGGGTCGCCGCCCGAACAGTGTCCGGGATGGGGCCTGGGGAACAGGAGTTTCCTCCCTCCGTCATTCCTCGTTCCTCACTCCTGCTCTTTTCCTGTCGTTCCCCGATTCATTTCTTCAGTGTGCACCTCGGGATACCTATGGTGCAAAAACAGACCTGTCCTTTCTGTCGAGTGGACCTCACTCTCTAGACGGGCTGTTCTCAAAGTGTGGCCCCGGGGCCAGCAGCATCAGAGATGCCGGGAACTCTTTGGAGAAGTCAACGTTCTGCCTGTTTCTGAAGCAGAAAGTCTAGGGGCAGAGCCGTGCAACCAGGGCGGTAACAGGCTGGTTACATTGCTGGCTAAGGCTTGAGAATCCCTACTCCAGAGGGCGAATGAGACATGTACGAAAGACACAGAATGATGAGCAAGGACTATCAGAAGACAGGGAAGAAATGAGATGTTAAAGAGCAGGGATCCAGTTCAGATAGTCCAGATTCACCAGCGGATGTGGGCTAGGGTGGGCCCTCTGCCTCCCCAGCTGACATCCCTTGTTCCTTCAAAACAGGAGAACCCCTCCAGTCCTCACCATGGTCACCACATTGTCCCATGCACCTAGGGAATTTGCAGATTGACAAAGGCTGCTTGGAGCTGGGGCACAGTCAGGGCTCTGTCTTTCTAGCAGTATTCTGTGCTCTGGAGCAGACTGCCAGCCAGTAAGATGCCAGGGAGAATCCCAGCAGCTCCTGGCTCTGCCCAAGGCAGGTGTAGTGGGTAGGGAGACCAGTTCCACGGAACATGGAGGGGCTCCCTGAGGTGGAAGGAGCGGGGATCCCTCAATTCCCACTGGAGGACAGTGTCCCAACTGGCAGTATCTACCATAGGCTTTGTACAAGGGACAAAGGAAATATTATGTTAAGCCATATACGTGATTTGTGTGCGTGTGCGTGTGTGTGTGTGTGTGCTCACATGTGTGTGGGAGTATTTATTACAGCAGCTAGCATTCAATACCCTGAATAGACAAGTGGTGTTTCTTTACCCCCAGGATAGAGGCTCCTTACACTGTCAGGTAAAACCCCAAATGGTTTAGCCCCTGCCTGTCTGTGCAGCAGCAGAATAAAGAGCTGTGCACTGGAGTCAGGTATCAGCAGGAAAGCAAACACTTTCAAAATGGTTTATCTCGGACACTTATTGCTCTGAGACTTTTAGGAATCTGGAAAATGACTGACCCGAAGAGGGAAAAGCTACTGAGCATACTACCAACTCGTTGTTATTAACAGGTGAGTTTATGAACTATTGTGAATTACCTGCGCACTTTTACAGAATGCTTCTGTGTGCCTGCTGCTGTTCTCTGTGCCCATCTAGCACAGTCCGCCTGTGAAGTAAGTCCTGTTAGTACCTCCAGGGTTAGTGAGGAGACTGGATCACCATGAGATTAAGAAACATGCCCAGCAAAGCCAGGGTGTGCCTGAGACAGGATTTACAGGCAGTGGAGTTTTCTCTTTGGTCTTAATCAGACACGTATGGACTCTGACCTGGAATTGTTTTATAATTGTATACAATTATCCAAAGCAATGATGCATACACTTTGAAAAAGCCCAAGAAATCCAAGGGCATACTTCATAATAAAGACACATTCTCTAGTCAATGTGTACGTTCTTGTCTTTGGCTGTCAGTTATTTAGAAAATGTGGCCTTTTTAAACTCTTGATTCGAGCCTACAAGATCTCACTCTGAACACAATTTGTCGACTAAAAGCTAATTTAAAATATGAGATGGGTTGCTGGATACACTCATAGATGGATACGCAGTGCTGAAGAGATGGATAGATTCGTGTTAATTGTAGAATCCAGGTGGTGGGTATGTGAGTGTTCATTACAAAATTCTTGCAATATTTCTGAAGGTTGAAGTTTGAACAATTACATTACGAAAATTCATAATAAACATCTGGAGCCTCAGATAACGCTTGTGTGCCGGGATTATAGCACGATCTGAGGGGTGTGGCTGACTGAGAAGGTCCATGTGCTATTGTCTGCAGAAGGGGCGTCCCAGCCAGGGTGCTGTGATCTCTGCGAGGAAGCTGAGGGTGGGAGACACGAAGGCATTTGTCCGTAGGTGGTGGAAGTGGGACTCAAACCCAGGCAGCCTGGCTCTGTAGTCCAGGCTATCAAAGGCCACCCCATGCCTCCTCCCACTGGCCTTGGGAGAGGCAGCGCTCTCTCGGCTGGCTGGGGAGGGCCAAGGCGTGGGGCCCGGGGCTGGAGATGGACTCTCCTGCTTGGTCAGCCAGACAGCGTCCTGTTGCAGCCCCACCTGCACTTGTCTGCCTGGGCTGCTTGGACCCTGGGTGCCCCTAACGGAAGCCGACCTTAGAACCTCTCTCCCACTGCAGTAGACAGGTCTGGACGATATGCAACACACGTGCTGATAGCTCTTGGATGTCTGGAGGCTTCCTGTGGAGCAGAAGGGAGCAAACTTGCAGCAAGAGGAGACGCAGGAGGATTTCAGTGACTCTGCCCCGTCAGGACCGGAAAGGCACCCCAGCGGGCAGATGCTTCAACTCGCCTGTGCGCCCTGCGTCTGGATTTCCTTTTGCCCCTTCCTTCAGCCTCTGAGGTTGCAGGACATGGAAAGAGACTAAACCACGTCTACTCTACTTTACGGTGTGTCGGCTCTTCACGGGCATTACTGACCATGTGTGCTGTTTCTAGTTTACCTGCTGCACGTGGCCGTGGCCCCAGTTCAAGCTGTGGTCTGCAGTCCCTCCGTGAGCTGTGTATCAGGGAAAGATGCCACGTCTTGACAATGAGTCTGAAGCACCACGCCATTTCCCACGCGGGGTCGCTTCCTTACCCCTCTGCCCTCACCAGTCCTTGTGGCGCTCTGGCCCCGCGTGCTTTTTATGTCCCGCTCATCAGACTGCTTCCCTGCCAGCTCAGATGGACAGATGATTTCACTGGTGTCTGGGGAGAAAACAGGGTGACTTTTGGCATCCACATTTGACTACAGTGTTAAGGGGGATAACAAGAAAGGTCTTGAAGCCCAGGGTAAGATTCTGTTGGTTTGAATCATCATGGAAGGCATCGTGCAGGGGTGACATCATTGGGACCAGATTAAAGGATGCATAAGGGGCACCTGGGTGGCTTAGTTGGTTAAGCGTCCGACTCTTGATTTTGGCTCAGGTCATGATGTCTCGGTTGGTGAGATTGAGCCCAGCATTGGGCTCTAGGCTGGGATTCTCTCTCTCCCTCTCTCAAAATAAATACACTTTTGGAAAAAGATGCATAGAGTCTAGGGCACCTGGGTGGCTCAGTCCTTAAATGTTCGACACTTGATTTCAGCTCAGGCTGTGATCCCAGGGTCATGGAATCAAGTACCATGTTGGGCTGTGTGCTGACAGCATAGAGTCTGCTTGTGATTTTCTCTCTCCCTCTCTCTCTCTCTGCCCCCCTCACTTGTACTCTCTCTTTCTCTCAAAATAAATAAATAAACTTTAAAATACAAAGGCTGTAGGGGCGCCTGGATGGCTCCATCGGTTAAGCGACCGACTTCGGCTTGGGTCATGATCTCACGGTTTGTGGGTTCGAGCCCTGCGTCGGGCTCTGTGCTGACAGCTCGGAGCCTGGAGCCTACTTCCAATTCTGTGTCTCCTTCTCTCTGCACCTCCCCTGCTTGTGCTCTGTCTCTCTCTGACTCTCAAAAAATAAATAAATGTTAATAAAAAACAAAGGCTACATAGGATGTAAATAGGCAGATAGGGCTGTGAGTGAAAGGATTTGAGGAGCAGGGGAGACTGAGCCCCAGTTCAGGGAGCATGAGCAATCTTGTGAGGTTGGGGGTGTCAGGTGTTGTTGGCAGAGGCAGGGGTGGTGGGGGGGAGGGCTTGGAGGGGTGCCAGGAAAAGGAAAGGAGGTCCTTGCCAGGTCACGGAGGCTAGAATCTTGTCCCATCACTGCTCATGGAGCACAAAGAAGAGAAAACCACCATCAGATTTGCTATTTAGTTGAACCTTTAGCTCCGTGGAAAGGATGGGCTGGGGAGAGGTCCTCGGAAGCCATTTCCCAGCAAGAGCTAATGTCGACTTAGATTTAAGGTGGAGGCAGTTAGGAGGGCAGGAGGCTGAACCAAACAAGGTCAGAGGCTGGCTGGGGCGGTAGACGGAGCTAAGTGGACTCAGGCAGCCTAAGCGTGTTGGCTGAGATGAGAATGGGGTGGGGCGCAGAACATGGGCTCAGGTCTGCTTTCTGGAGAGAAGCTTCTAGGAGTGTAGCTGGCTGACAGGCTCCAGCTACTGCACATCTGGGATGAAGCACAACTTATACTGAAGCCATACCTTCCCCGGGCCACCCCAGCCAATGCCCAGCCACTGTGGGAGCACCAGAGGCCACTTCTGCCTTGCAAGGGACTCCTCCCGTGGGCGAGCTTTGCTTCCTGTGGCCTGGACAAGACTTCTTCAGAGCCACAGCCTGGGGCTCCTCCTGTCCTTTATCCAAATGGGCGTCACTCCCAACAGATCTCTTGTACATCTGTTTCTGTCTTAGCATTTGCTTCCTGGAGGATCTGCGCTGACATGGAGAGTGGGAGTGCTGAGGGAGAGAGAACAGGGTGAGTTGTAGATGGCTGCAGGATGTCCTTGGAGCAGGTGTGAAAAGCCAGGGAGAGGGGCTCTCTGGGAGTGAGAAGACACCATCGCCAGGGGGAAGAAAGAGTCCCTCCCCTGCAGGAAAAAGGGAAACTAGGCGCCAAAAAGGAGAAAGAAAACCAGGCAAGCGTGTTCCTTAGAACAGAGAAACAAAGCCAAAGGAACAGAGAGTTTAAAGAGTGGGTGCCAGGACAATTCGATGGGGGAAAGAACGGCCTTTCAACAAGTGCAGCTAGAACAATTGGGTTTCCAGATGCAAAAGAAAGAGGTTGGACTCCAGCTCATACCAGACACCGAAATTAAGTCAAAAGGAACCATCGACCTAAATGTGAGAGCTAAAACTCTTAGAGGAAAACACAGGAGTGAATTTTTGTGACCTTGAGTTAGGTGGCTGTTTCTTAGCTCTGACACCAAAAGCACAAGTGACAAAAAAAAAAAAAAAAAAAAGGGGGCGCCTGGGTGGCGCAGTCGGTTAAGCGTCCGACTTCAGCCAGGTCACGATCTCGCGGTCCGTGAGTTCGAGCCCCGCGTCGGGCTCTGGGCTGATGGCTCGGAGCCTGGAGCCTGTTTCTGATTCTGTGTCTCCCTCTCTCTCTGCCCCTCCCCCGTTCATGCTCTGTCTCTCTCTGTCCCAAAAATAAATAAACGTTGAAAAAAAAAAAATTAAAAAAAAAAAAAAAAAGACAGATTGGATTTCACTGAAATATAAAGTTTTGTGCTGTAAATGATAACCATCAAGAAAGTGGAAAGAGGGGGAAAGAATATTTGCAAAGCATGCATCTGATAAAGGACTTGTATCTAGAGTATATAATGAACTCCTATGACTCATTAATAAAAATGCAGACAATCCAATTTAAAAACAGGCAAAGGATCGCAATTGACAGTTCTCCAAAGAAGATATATGGATGGCGGACAAACACATGAAAAGATGCTCAGCATACCTCGTCATCAGGGAAATGCAGATCAAAACCATGACGAGATATCATATCAAACCCACTAGGATAGACCTAATCAAACAGACAGCTGATAACTAGCGTTGATGAGGATGCAGAGAAATCGGAGCCTTCATACACGGCTGGTGGGAATGTAAAATGGTTCAGCTACTTTGAAAAACAGTCTGGCAGCTCCTCAGAGAGTTACACTAGAGTTACCCTATGACCCAGCCATTCCACTCATAGGTGTAGACCCAAGCAAAATGCAAATGTGTCCACGTAAAAACTCGTACATGAATATTCCTAGCAGCATTCTTCAAAGTGGCTGAGAAACAACCTGGATTTTCATCAACTGATGACTGGGTCGACAAAATATGCTACCCTCATACCACGGAATATTACTTGGCAATACAAAGAAATGATGTACTGGTAAATAGTGTAACATGGATGAGCCTTGAAAGCATTGCAAGGAGACAGTCCCAAAAGATCACATGTTGTTTGATTCTGTTTGCAATATCTGGAATGGGCAAATCCATAGAGACAGAAAGTCCATTAGTGGTTGCCAAGGGCGACTAGGGGGAGGGGTGGTGTTAGGGGAAAAATGGCAGTGCCAGCTAATGGAGACGTAGGTTTTTTCTTGTAGGTGATGAAAATGTCTAAAATTAGATTATGGTGGTGGTTGCACAACTCTGTGAATATACTAAATATATTTTAAAAATTTATTTTATTTATTTATTTGTTAAAAAATTAAAAAAAAATATTTATTTTTGAGAGAGAGAGAGAGAGGCAGAGACAGAGCATGAGCAGGGGAGGGGTAGAGAGAGAGGGAGACACAGAATCTGAAGCAGGCTCCAGGCTCTGAGCTGTCAGCACAGAGCCTGATGTGGGGCTCAAACTCGGAAACTGTGAGGTCATGACCTGAGCCAAAGTTGGATGCTTAACTGACTGAGCCACCCAGGTGCCCCTTTATTTATTTATTTTTAAGTACCTTCCACGTCCAATGTGGGGCTTGAACCCAAAACCTGAGATCAAGAGTCTGATGCTCAAAAAAAAAAAAAAAAAAAAAAAGGCAGATGCTCTACTGACTGAGCCAGCCAGGCACCCCGACTAAATGCATTTTATTTTTTTAATTATTTTTTTAATGTTTATTTATTTTTGAGAAAGAGATTGAGAGACAGAGCACGAGTGGGTGAGGGGCAGAGAGAGAGAGAGAATGAGAGAGAGAGAGACATGGAATCTGAAGCAGGCTCCAGGCTCTTGTCTGTCAGCACAGAACCTGATGTGGGGCTCAATCTCATGGACTGTGAGACCATAACCTGAGCGGTAGTTGGATGCCCAACCGACTGAACCACCCAGGCGCCCCATGACTAAATGCATTTTAAATGAATGAGCTGTTTGATGTGTGAATATATCAATAAATATATTAAAAAGAAGAAGAAATTTCGAGTAGTTAAGAGACTGAAAAGCGTCAAATAGAAAGCCGTTAGGGGCCTGGGTAACAGTAGTTTCAGGAAATGCTGAGGGTGACCTGGTGGGTGAGAAGACACAAGGATCTTGGCTGGGGCCCTATCTTGCCCCCTTGAGGGCAGGGCTGGTGCTAATCCACTGTGGGACTGGGGGCCCTGACCAAGTTCTTCCCTGCAGCTCTGTTGGAGCCTAGGTCATCAGAGGCCGACTCAGTGCCACGGCTCAGGAGTCAGATGGCCAAGTCTTGGGGGACTCTGTGAATTGGCTGGGTAAGATACAATGACATCGTTCCAGATCAAAGATGGCGCTCCCCTGCTTGGCCTTCACAGGCTTGGGGGGGATGGAGTGGGGGTCCCAGGCAGTCTTGGGGATTGTGGTTAGCCAGGAAGAGAGGCTGAGACTAGACCAGGCTTGAGGGCATGGAGAAAGCAAGATTGAGAGAGAGAGAGAGAGAGAGAGGAGGAAGAGGACAAGATAGAGGGACCATGGCGTTGAAGACGCAGTCCAGATATGGGGCTGGGGTGGGAGGGCAGGACATTCTACTGTGACCAGGAGATTTGAGGCAGCAAGGTGTCACTTCCTGGACTGTGGCCCACAAGAGGTTCTCAATAATAGTTCTTGATAGCATGTAGGTTGTATTTTGCTACAAGAAACAGAAAGCTCTATGAGAAATGACTTAATAAGGCAATATCATCTCACACAATGAGAAGCCCCTCAGAACACTTGTCACATCTCCTTAGCCAGAGAGATTTTTCACATGCCTAAACCAGTCATAGCATGGAAAATGGGAACTCAGTGGGACATCCCAGCCCTGGGGCATATGGCCCTGGGGAAGAGAGGGCATGCCTGGACCCCATGAGTTGTGTCAGCAAGGAGATGGGGAGATCTGAATGGACAATGTGTTGATACCCCAACCATCTAGCACCAAAGAACACTGTGCAGACTTTCCCCTGTATGCACAGGGAGATCTCCACAGATGCACACACACACCCAAATAGTTCCACCCCTCCAGCCCACTTGGCTTCCAGGCCTTTGTATCCATGGCATCCTTTTCCAGGGCACCAGCCTCTGGCCTCCTAGTCCTCTTTGCCTGGCTCATTCCCACTGTTTTGTAAACCTCAGCCTAGAAGTCCTTTGTTCAGCCCAGCTACCCTTGGCCCCCATATCTGGGCTGATACATCCTCACAGTGCCCTGCACCCCCTTCAAAGCAATGGCCATTTCACAAGGGCCTCTGTGTGTTGCTTCTGGTGTCCTGTAGGTTCCATAAGGACAAGAAGAGTGTCCTGTGATCCCTTGATTCCAATGCTTTGCACAGTACCTAGCACACAGAAGGTGTTCCATAAATATTTTGTCAAATGAGTCAATGGATAGTGGATGGTGGATGGATATGAATGGAAAAAATAAATATTTATATGAAAGGATGAAAATTCTGGGGGACGAATGAGTGGACGGGTGGAGAGAGAGTGTACGTATGGCTGAGTTATACAAATGTAGGTGGATGGGTGGGTGGTGTATTGATGGATCCACATGCAGTGGCTGGCTGGAGGGGTAGAGATGTGGATGAATGGGGTAGGTGGATGATTATTAG
The DNA here is from genome assembly GCF_018350155.1 of Leopardus geoffroyi. Lineage (NCBI taxonomy): Eukaryota > Metazoa > Chordata > Mammalia > Carnivora > Felidae > Leopardus > Leopardus geoffroyi. The sequence continues at coordinate 59,622,637 of NC_059331.1, forward strand.
ATGAGATGGGAGGGTGGGTGGGTGGATGGGAGCATGGAGTGGATGGATGATGCATGCATGGTGGGTACAGAAGGGCTAAAGGAGGAATGGGCAGATGGGTGGGTGCGCGCTGTCCGAATCTACCACGGGGTGGCGCCCTGCACCAGTTGGAGTCCCTAGCTCTGGCGAATGCCCTTTCTGCCCAAAGGAGACTTACAAAAGAGGAACCTTTTGTCCTAGGTGTCGGTGAAAGGTTCCCGGGTGACGCAGGCTCGTAAACAAGTTGAAAAGACGCTGCCCTGCGGGCTCACGTCAAGCGAGACCGCGCAAACAGAGCCACCGCGACCTTGGCTCCCTCGCCCGCGGCCGATGTCCAGCTACCCCCAGTGCGCGATGAGCGCAGGGACAAGAGTCCTGCTCGTCGCGTCGGCTCCAGCGCGGTTGCAGAAGCGGACGCAGCCGCCGCTCCCGGGGCCACAGCGTCTGGGCTGGGAACCTCGAAGGCATCGGCCTTGAATTGCAGAAAGTCCCAGGGAGATGCTGGGGGCAGGCCTACGCAGCTCCTTTTGCCCACATGCGAACGCGCTTACATTCTAAGCCGCCTGATTTCACACCTACTGGGGAAATAAATCTACGTCCTAACAAACTCCAATCTAGTGCCATTCATCCTAGCCTTGGCCCCCTCAGAATCCTCATTAATCCCAGATCTCGATTCAGGCTCACAGTTTGAAACACGAACCCGAGAAGGCTGTACCCTAATTCTGCTGGGCTTTGAGTGCAAGCCCAGTTCCTAACCTGAGACTTCCACCTTCTGACCAATCAGAGCACCCCTTTAAATCAAAAGCAATAAAACGTAATATGAGCCAACTCGAAACCCAACCATGGATGCATAGATCCTTCAAAACACTGAAAAAATAGACAATGTCCCATACATTGTGAATGCCAACTCACTTCCACCCCCATGGTGGCTGCTGGCTTCCTCAACATTTACCAGTGCCGAGAATTAATAATGGTTGTCTTTTTTGCCAATTTGATGGGGAAAAAAGCCCAAGTATCATTTTAATGTGCATTTCTCAAGCCCCCAACAACCACTTATTAAATACACACTCAGCATTTATTTAAGCCGCGTGATAAAACCCAGCACTTCCCGGCCCTATGACACCCCTCCCCTCTTCTCAGACTCTTTGGTTGTTTCTTCTGATATGTTTCTCCATTTTTGTAAATAATATGTTTAAACCTCCATCTATTGATTTACTGATTTCAGATAATTTATCAGTGGCCTTCCTCTCATGGAAGGTGAAGATTGAGCACTTCATGCAGCCCTGGGTTCTGTCCATCAGGTTCCCGGCGTGGCTGGCTCAGGGTTTGAGAACCCACGTGTCTTTGTCCTGCTGTGACTACACTGGTGTCACTCCCTCCTGACACTTCCCTGTACAATGTTTTCTATTCTTTCTGAAATTAAACACTCCATTCTCCCCTTCTCAGTTTCCCCCCTGGTTTTGTTTGTTTGTTTGTTTGTTTGTTTGTCTTTTTGAGAGAGAGACAGAGAGAGTGAGCAGGGGATAGGCAGAGAGAGAGGGAGACAGAGAGAGAACCCCAAGCAGGCTCCGCACTGTTAGCACCAACCCCGATGCGGGGCTCGAACTTATGAACCGTGAGATCATGACCTGAGCTGAAATCAAGAGTCAGTCAATCAACTGAGCCACCCAGGGGCCTTGATTTCCCATTTTCAAAATTTTGAAACATATACACCCTACAGAAGAATGTGTAAAAACAATTTTATTTAAGAAAAAGAACAAACACCCAGGCTAATCACTGGAACTTTTCCAGTCTCTTAGAAATCCGTGGGGCGTCCTCATCCTGACTTCTGTGGTGTACCTTGTCTGGCTTGTTCAGTTTTATCATCCATGTATGTGTCCTTAGCAGCTTGTTTAGTCTTGCCCGGTGGTGAACATAGAAATGGAAGCCTTTCCCCTTCTTCTTCGGGGACTTGCTTTTTTGCTCAGCATTGGGAGATTCATCCATGTTGGCTCATGTGCCTATGGCTCAACCGTTTTCATCACTGCATGGTAGCATTTCATTGTAAGAATATAACACAGTTATTCTGTTTTACTGCTATTGACACCGGGCTGTGTCCAGTTTTTTCTCTTACAAACAATGCTTCTAAAGCCAATTGTTACATATCTCCTGATGCGCAGATACAAAAATCTTTCTTGGGTGTGCACCGGTGAGTGGAATTGCTGGGTTAGAAGATATGCTTTTGTTGGTTTCCTGGGTAATACCAAACCATTTTCCAAAGTGGTCACTCTACTTTATACCCCATAAACAGGGAATTTAAGTGTCCTTTGATCTATTTCCTTGCCAACATTCTGTATCATCAAGCTTTTAAATTTTTGCCACTCTTGGATGACTTGGTGGCTCAGTGGGTTAAGCGTCCAACTTTGGCTCGGGTCATGATCTCTTGGTTCATGAGTTCAAGCCCCATGTTGGGCTCTGGGCTGACAGCTTGGAGCCTGGAGCCTGCTTCAGATTCTGTGTCTCCCTCTCTCTGCCCCTCCCTTGCTCTCTCTCTCTCTCTCAAAAATAAAATAAAGAATAAATACTAAATTTTGCCAGTCTGACCTACACTGTTATCATGGCCATATAGTATCTACACACAGGCCTGTGTCTGGGCTCTGTTTTATTCAATTGGTCTTTCTGTCCTCCGTTCCATTCTATATGTCATGATCACAAATCCTTACAATCACTCTAACTATCATTTCCTAATGGACAGACACACAAGATATTCCATCAGTTCCATAAATGTGCATGTTTACCCACACACATCTCTTTTGGAACCATCCACCCTCTTGCTCTCATCCTGGCTTCTGTGCCATCTGTGTCATCTGAGGGCTCCCTTCTCCTCCTCCTTGGATTGAATCCATGCAAGGAGTGTCTTCTGCTTCTTTGATCTACTTTCCTGCTTTGGTGGAGCATTCCCTAGTAGCTCTCCAAGAGAAAGTCACAGGAGGTAAACTTTTAAGAATTGCATTTCCAGACATTCACCTGACTGACAGTTTTGCTGGGTACAGAATTCTAGGTGGGAATAATTTTATTCTTCTGGGATATTTAAGGCATTTTGTAGCCCTTTGTGACAGATAATATTTCCTCCAAATAGCCCCGCATGTGTTTCCAGAACCTTGCTACTGCCCATCAGGACACAGAGACTATTTCTTATCCCTTTAAGCCTGGAGGCCTTTGCAACTGTCTTGACAAATAGTATGTGGCGGAAGGGAGGTTGTTTGGCTTTCCAGGCTCAATCAGAAGGGATTGGCTCTCTGTCAGGCCTCTCAGCCCTGGAAACCAGTGTCCACGTGGTGAGGAAGTCCTGGCCACGTGGAGAGGCCGTGTGTGGATGTCCTGGCTGGTAACCCCAGCTAAGACTTCAGCCGAGAGTTTGCGTCAATTCCCAGAAATGTGATGAGCAATCTTGCAGATCACTTCGGCTCCCAGACTTTGAATCACCTCAGCTGATGCCAAGTGGAGCAGAAGCGTAGTATCCCCACTGAGCACATTCAAATTGAAGATCTGGGAGCAAAATAAGTGTTGTCACTGTTTTAAGCCAGTAAATTCTGGCGTATTTGTTATGTAGCCAACGCAACCAGAATTTCTCTATTTACGCCAGCTATTGGCTAAGTAGGCCCTGAGGATAAGACGGGGAGTGGGCTATTTCCCGCACCTAAGGAGATCATAATATATTCAATTCAACCGAAAAAATTTAAACAATGTAAAAGAGGGTGAATAACCCACATACTCACTGGAGCCTTAACATTTGTTCTTGTCGACACGGTGCCCTCAGACTTGGCCGTGGATGGCCCTCCCGAAGGGTAGGAGGCACGCTGGTGGGTCTGCTTCTCTGGGAACGTTTGGTCAGATTGTGCTAGTGACAAGGGAATGATGAGAAGTTGGATGCCTTTGCCTGTGCTGGCCCCCTTTGTGGTCCAGTGGTCCGGGTAGTGTCTCACTTCTGCCCGCTCCAAGTCTGGCACCCGGGGGCCGGGGAGCAAGCACAGCTCTCTTCTCCTAAGTGTGGACTGAGTGGGGATCTAGGAAATGTTTGTTAAACTGGGCTGGAAAGCCATGCTCCTAAGGCTTTAAGAGGCAGGCTTCGGACCTACAGGGCAGGCAGAGCTACTGGGCTCTGGAACACGGTTGCCCAGTGACAACCAGAAATGCACAGCCCCTCCCGACCCACATGAAGCAGAAGGGGGTTCACCTTGGGGAAGAGTGTGGCCGCCGTGAAGGAGCTCTCGTGAGCCTAGAACGGGGGCAGAGGGGCCCACGGGGAGCACGCAAGGGCTGAGCTGCTGACAGCTGGGTCCTTCTCTGCCCCCGTCGTAGGTGGGAGCCAGGCAGGTGTTCGTGCTTGGGCTGAGGTTGGAGATGAGACCTTGGAATGACCCCTGGGGGGTGGGGGGCCGACTGACCAGTGTGAGGTTATTCCTTCAGTCATTCAAGAAAGACTTATTGAGCCCTCATCACCAGCCAGGCACATGGGAATGCAGAAAAGAACAAAAATAGTCAAAATCTCTCCCCTCAAAGAGCCAACCTTCTCGTGGAGAAAGGGAGACAATGCATAAACATCCCAACAGGCAGCAGGCTGGATGGAGAAGAAGCAATGGCAAGAAAGCTGAACCTTGGTAAGGGCGCCACGGAGGGTCTGGGGTGGGGGAGTTGTTCTATCGTACAGAGTGGTCAGCACAGGTCTTCTGGGGAAGGGGACTTTGGTCCAGGGACCTGAAGGAGGTGATGCTGTTCGTGTACCTCTTCCTGGGAGACGTGCTGTCCAGGAGCCCTGGGTGAAGTGGGAAGCGGTTAGTGGGTTTTGGACCCAGGACGATGTGGCAGCGTTCTGGATGCTGGGAAGAGGGGCAGGGTCGCATGTACGTGGTGAGCGTTTGCTGGGCGCCACGGGTCATGAGACAGAGAAGCCAGTGAGGGCCCCGGAGGTGACTTTGGCCTGAGCACCCGGGAGCGACCAGAGCACGCGGTGAGTGACCGCTGGGCTCTGGAGGAATTCTCAGTCCCTGGCCAGGGCTTGGCGGTCACTCAGCAGGGCTGCAGCGTGCCTGCACATTCCAGCCTGCGGCAAACCTTTATTGCTGTCTGGGAAAGAGGACACAGATGTAAATCATTTGTTCAGTCATTTATTCACCCAGCAAATGTGTACTGAGCTCCTACTATCTGCCGGGCACGTGGCAGGAACTGGAGGTCTGCGGTGGTCTCTGTCCCCATGGAGCTTATGGCCCCTTAGGGCAGAGAGATGTGAATCAGATGATGACTGTCACAGGGAGTGAGCAAAGGGCTTCGTGGACAGGAGAAGCACTAGAGGGAGGCCCCTCCAGGGTCCATGTGAGCCGGAGAGGGTGAAGCTGAGGCAGGGAGGAGGAGGGCAGAGAGGTGGCAGGGATGATGGGGCTCTGAGGAGCAGAGGGGTTGGGGACAGGGACAGCGGGAAAGTCCAAGTCGGAAGGCTGAGGCAGAGCCGAGCCAGCAAATCAGGATGAAGCAGGACCCAGAGAGGCAGTGACCCACGTGAAAGGCCAGAGGTCAGGAAGGCCCCGGGGAGCTCAAGGAACTACGTGGAAGTTTCTGTCAGCTTTTGCCCTGTAACAAACGGCCCCAAAATGTAGTGCTTAAAACAACAGCCACTGAATGTGCTTGTGATTCTGTGACTCTCCACCTGGGCCCAGCAGGGCTTGCTCGCGTGTCTGAGGTCAGCAGGCAGGTTGTTGGAGCTGGGGGCCTTGGAGGTCCTGGGTGTGAGAGGGCTCCCCCCTGCTCCCCTGTGGGCCAGCCCGGGCCTGTCCCGCCAAAGCTGGGCAGGGGTGTGGGTGGGAGCTGCAGGGCCTTAGGAAGCCCAGGCTCAGAGGGGCACAACCTCACTGCTGCCACGTTCTGTGGACCAAGGTGAGTCACAGGCCAGCCCAGACTCAAGGGGTGGAGAGGCAGCTCCACGTCTGGACGGGAGACCCGGAAGGATGACGTCGTGCTTGCCGTGGTCAATGGGCTGACCTCGAGAGCAAGGGGGGGTGTGGGGTGGCCGCAGGGGGTGGAGTCTGTGTTGTGCAAGGGGAGACCACTCACCTGGGGACTTCAGCTCATTAACATCTTTCAAAAGTTGGGATGGATTGGAGCAGACAAGAGCACATGTGGGAAGAGCCGTGGCTCTGGTCTCTGGATGAGAGGGAGGTGGTGTGGACAAACCCCAGGGACTAGGGAGGGAGAGGCTGAAAGAAAATCTAGAGGTCCGTGTAGATGGTCGGCTGTGGGGCCAGGAAGAGGGTGTTGGGGTGACTCTTCAGGATCTGGACCTCAGAGTTCCCCGCCCAGATGACTTGGAGCCCCAGACCTGCCCCTCCAGGAGGGAGGGTGCATCACAGGAGTGTGCGCCCTGAGGCCCAGGAGAAGCAAGGGTGCTGTTTGTGGATGTGGATGTGGATGTGGGTGTGGACAGAGCATTGTCCCCAGTGTTCATGCACATGTGTGCTAGCCCTGAAGCTCTGGACGGGGCCGGGACAGGAGGAGAAGCAGGTAGACAACGCCTCTGTTTCCCTCTCACCCCGGGTTCCACAGATAGTAGGGGTGAGCCTGCTGGGGTCAAGGGAGAGCAATCACCGAGGGTTGGTGGTGTTTCAGAGACATTCATGTGGAGCTACAAACCGGTGGCTGGGTGCAAAAGATGGGAATTCAGGGGAGAGATCCCGGCAGGAGACGGAAATTTACAAGTCACTGGCAAAAAGACGGCAGACAAGGCACGAATACAGATGAAGTCACCTGGAAAGGCCGATCCCAGGGCATAGCATTGTTCCAAAGTTTTGATGAATTTCAATGAGAGCAGGGGGAAAAAAATGGTTCTCCCCTTGGGATAAATATCTTACTTGAAAGAGAAGTAAATATCAGAAAATGGCTGATTTCGTTATTTGATGAGATGAAGAAGGCCTCAAATCTGTTGCACGTGGACAAGGAAGATAAAAAGAAAAATCAACAAAGTCCAGGCGGTAATACTGGAATAATGGCTGATGTGCGAAAACGGGAGATGTGGTTGACAGGCATCCAGAACGCGGGAGTCAGAAGCTCGGAGGCCTGTGGACTGACACAGGAGTTCCTCTTCAGGGCAAGACAGATAGTTGCAGCATAGAAGCCAAGGGCCTTCGGGGGAGGAAAAAGCAAGGAAGGATGTAAGCCAGCGTGGATGAAAATACGCCCACTAATAAACCAAACCAAACAAACTTGAAAACTCAGTGGTAACATACAGCTGGGACATGTTTACATATTTCGCAGAAAAATGCTGAGCCCCCAGAAGCTTGCTGGCAGAAGACAGAAATTATTTTTAAAGACATGAGCTTCGGGGCGCCCGGGAGGCTCAGTTGGTCAAGCGTCCGACTTCAGCTCAGTCATGATCTCACAGTCCATGGGTTTGAGCCCCACAGGCTCTGTGCTGACAGCTCAGAGCCTGGAGACTGCTTCGGATTCTGTGTCTCCCTCTCTGTCTGCTCCTCCCCCACTCATGCTCTTTCTCTGTCTCTCAAAAATAAATAAACATTAGAAAAAAATAAAAATAAAATAAAATAAAGACATGAGCTTCAAACTGCACCCCTGAGAAACAGCCCCGAGTGACAGAAGCCCTCCGGGGGCAAGAGTAAGACAAAAGGATTCTACAACCAGCTAAGTAGCGTGCCTGATCCTTTCTCAGACTTGGAGTTATTGTCTGTCCCAGCCAGCTGCCCCTGGCATTTTTCTTCTCTATTTAACAGATGGGGAAACTGAGACCCAAACATCTGGAGGCCACACAGCTGGCAGGCCTCTGAGCCTCTGGTGGCCTCTTCCCCTGCATGGTTATGCCTTCCCCAGTGGTCAGTATCCCCTACATGTGGGCCCCCCTCTGTCACCAAGCATCCTTCATGTGACTGCTACTCTTGACTCCTGTCCGTCAACGCCTCCTCCAAGGCCCTGGGATGCAGGCTCCCCCTACCTCTGGTCCCATGTCCAACCCTGCCTGCCTGCTCTGTTGGGCAACCTGCACCATCCCAAGGGGGTGTCAACGCTTACGCTCCTGAGCAATGCTCTGTGCCCGGGGCCGCCACCTTTCCGGGTAGTGATCATCCCGGCTCCCACCTCCAGTGCGGGGTCAGGGGTGGGGAAGTGGGACTGCCTGGCGGTCAGACCCGAGCTTGACCTTCTGGGCCTCTGTTGCCTCGCATCTCTGATGAGGACTCAGTCTTCTATTTTCTTTACAGATGTCCTCCCTCAGGATGAAGGTTGTGACTTTTTTTTGTCCCAAACTTATGGCTCTTCAAGAGCCTGAGCTCTGGCTTCAGATGACTTGCCTTTAAATCCAGACTCTGCCATCTTTCAGCTGTGTGACCGGGGGTGAGTTCCTTCACATATCTGTGCCTCAGCATCCTTACCTATAGGACCGGACCATGAGTGCACCTGCTGTATAAGGCTATGTGAGCATTAAGTGAATTAATACTGGCAAAGCTCTTGGAATAGAGCCTGGCCTGGGCTAAGCTCTTGGTCCCGCTGTATGTCCTGCTGGATTCACGTCGTGGCCGCTCCCCTGCCTCAGACACCCTCATTCATCTTACAGAGTCTCCAAGTGCTCTCCTGGCTTCCACCTTATACAACCTCGCCCCTCTCCTTTGACTCTCCCTGTGTTGCTGTGGCCACACTAACTTCCTTGTTTTCTCAGCTACCGCAGGCTGGCTGCCTCAGGGCCTTTGCACCCTCTCCTCTTCCCTTCCCCTAGAAAGACTGCTGTCACTTCAACAAGCCCCACTCCCAGTGGCCTGTTCCAGACTGCCTCCTGTGTCTCTGGCCTGGCGTTCCTGAGCACAGCACTCTATTTCAGTTCTTCTCCACCGCGTATCCCCCTTCTGACCTCTCCTATCATTGCCAGCGTGAGCCTTTCTGCTGTCTGTTTTCTGTCTTCCCCGATAGAACACAAGCTCCTCGAGGGCAGAAGTCTTTGCCTGTGTGTTTGCTGCCCTGGTTCAAATGCCCAGGTGGTAGCTGACATGCAGCGGTGACTCATAATGTGGACTGAATTGGGATGTTGTGTCTGAGGCGGGCACATTCTTCAGGGCCTTGCACGGAAGGCAGAGGCCTGCACCCCAGAACCCCACCTGACTGCCACACGCCCCAGCGCCCGGCCCACAGTCAGAGGCTCACTTCTCGCGCCCCTAGCTATTCTCGCCCCCGAATTCTCCTGGTTTCTCCTACAGTGGCAACACGCCCAGTGCTGTATGGGACACATTTGCTCTTGCAACAAGTGGCCAGAGGCACGGAATAAAGTCCCGGTGAGGACCGAACCAGATAAAGAGCTATTTTCAGGCAGCTAAAGAGGTCTTGCTCCTGAGGATGAAGGATGGCCTGAGGCTGGGTCAGTGTGGAGGGCCCAGCCCTGCAGGGGCGAGATAGTGATCCCTCTCCCCGCCTACAAGAGGAACGGTAGCCGGTAGCTGGAGCGGAGCTGGGAGCCAGGCAGGGCTGCTGGTGGGGCTGGCAGTAACTGGGCAAAGGGGTTAGGAGTGGGTTAACCCAATTCCCTTTGATTCTCTTATCAAGAGCCAGTGACACACCTTGCAGATGTTAACCCAACTTTAAAAATGCAAATATCCTTGACCTAGCTCCACCCCCCACTTCCCCTTCCCCTTCCCCTGCTCGGCCCATTATGCTACAGGGGGTGCTGGCAGTGAATGGTGAGTCACATGCACAGTGGAACTGAAGTATCAGGGAATATCTGCTGTATCCATACAGAACAACCCCAGGGAGATTGTTAAGAAGTGTGTGTGTGTGTGTGTTAGAATCCACTTTGTGTATTAAAGATGGACACGCTTTTCTGCTTGGCAAACCCATGGAGATGGCCTCAGGGTGGCTTCTGGGCAGGGGCACTGCAGGAGGGGGTGACAGTAGGAGGCACACTGGCTCTTTATTGAACACCCATTTCCACTTTTTGACTTACTTGCTGTGCGCATGAGTTACACAGAAAACTCTGCTACCCTGAAAACAAACATAGGCGGCCACGGTCCCAGCAATGGGCATGCTGGGCACACAGTCACTCACCAGGCACGGACTCCCATTCCCTTCGTGCCCTGCTTGGGGCTCAGCACAGGGAGGGCGCCTTGGGCGTTCTGTTTTGGTTTTAAATGTTTTTTGTTTTTTGTTTTTTTTTTAATTTTAGTTTTTGGGAAAGAGAGAGAGAGTGCACGTGTGGGAGAGGGAGGGGCAGAGAGAGAGGGAGAGAGGAGTCCAAGCAGGCTCCGTGCTGTCAGGTCCAATGCGGGCCTCGATCTCACAACCGCGAGATCATGACCTGAGCCGAAACCAAGAGTCAGACAACCCACCGAGCCACGCAGGTGCCCCTGGTGCGTTCTGTTTTGAACCACGGAGAACCCATTCATAAGTCACCAGGAAGCCGACTGAGAGAATGTGGCGGTCCTGGACCATGCGAGCCCAGGACCGCAGATCCAGGGCTGAACGGCAGGATAGTGAAGAGCTCTGTGCAACTCCTCACTGGCCTTGGCTGGAAACAAGCCCTTCCTCTGGCCTGCTGACCTCTGCTCCACTGCCTGTGCTGACCATGCTACGGACACACTGGTGTTGTCTCGGTCTGTCTCACCTCAGTGCCTTTGCATGTGCCGAGCTCTTGGCTAGAGATGCTCTCGTGTGATTCTCAGCCTGGCTGGGCCCTTCCATGTAAGAGAAGCCTGTCTTGACAGTGCAGTATAACTATGCCTTCTGCTCCTCTTTTTTCCCTGTCTCACTCAGTCTGTGGCTGGTTTTCTTCAACCACGTTACAGGTAAGCTGTCTTCCCGACAGGTGTTCCTGTAAGCGCCAGGGAGCAGGGGCTGCGCTGACCTTGTCTGCTGCCTTCTCCTCAGCACCCAGAACGGAGCCTGTACCTGGTAGCTAGAGCACACACACCTGTCTCCTTGATGCCATCCCTCCCTAGCCCTTCTGCCCTGATTCTCATGGCCCCAGAGCCCACAGGAGTCAGTAGGGGGAGTCCTCTCACGGCCCCAGTATACCAACCCCATGTGGCCTCCCCCATCTCCCCCCAGCCTCACCTGGGGTCAGTACCGGTGTGCACAGGCAGGGCAGGAAGCCATAGGGTCCCGGATGGGACATCCTCCTCCCTGGATTCCCTCCTCCCCAGTAAGATGGGGACAAAAACAGTCAAGAGGATGATGCGGTGAGCGAAGGGAGGGAAAAGCCAGAGAGGAGAGAGCTTGGGCAGGTCCCAGGGAGCGGGGACGGGACAGCAGCAGGATCTGGCCATCTGGAGCGAGAGTGCAGAGAAGGGAAGTAAGGACCCTTGTCTGCAAACGCAGTGACCCCCCCCCCCCCCCCCCCACTTTAAAAAGTATCCATCCTCTGGAGCAAGCCTGAAAGGGACTCTTCAGGGGAGAGTGACTGTCTTGGTGCCTGCAATGAACTCTGATGTTTTCCTTCCTTTCCCTTTCGATTGTACCCTTCGGTTTTGTTCCGAACAAGGCTGATTGCACTTCACTAAAGGGATCGCCATGACCCACTTACTGGGCTCTAACTTGCAGCTGGACGTAGAGGTAAACACGTCTGGCAAGCGAGCATGGAGAGAAGGTGCCATCCAGGCCTGGATCTGCCGCTTCCCGTGCCCCTCCCCCCAGCACGTTGGGGTCGGGGACATGATGAGTGTCACACACCTTCCTCCATCCTGCTGGGTTGGGCTGGTCCCCCCACCCCAGATGCCACCCCAGGCTGAGCTCGGCCTCTGTCTGGCCTCTGTCTGTCGTTTCTTGCTGTGCCTTAGGAACATTCCAGCATAATCCCCTTTAGCTCAAATGCCACACCTGGGTGGTGACACACCCAAGGCGCCCTGGTGTGGATGGACCAGCAGGGAAGAGCCCTGTCCCGACCTCCAAGGGTGCCCTGCTCCCAGCCACTCCTCTGCCCTGCGCCCCACTCTGCAACCCCTGGGCTGCCCGTGACCCGGTGACGGAAGGGGGCACCTCACACAGCCTGCCCTGCCCTGGCGCTCTGACCAGGGGACGCCTGCACCTTCCTGGTGGGGAGATACTCTGAGTGTCCCGGCTGCCCACGATGCCTGTGTGCCTTGACACCTGTGCTCTCCCCTCACCCACCCTGGGCCCCCACCACATCTTGCATCTTGTGTTTTCTGAAGAGCCCCCAAAGTGGGAAAAAGCCCTTTCCGCAGGAGTCTAATCCAACCCAAAGGCTGGTCCTGGGGTTCCACACTTCATGTTCCCAAGGCCATTTCCTCTGCTGCTAGCCCGCCCCAGCCAGCGCTGGCTCTCACCTGGCTCTTCCATTGGCCACACTCCGCTCCCCACCCCCCGTCAGGGACTTCTGCTGTGTCCTGGAGGCTGACCTTGCACCTCAGAGGGGATGTCTGTGTGGCTGGGCCAATGAGAGGCGCTGCAGACAATGGGAGGTGGGAGCGGAGAGGGGTGAGGCGCTTCCCCTGAACCAAGGTTCTGGCCCGCTGCTGGCCCCTACCTTCCCACGCGGTTCCTCCAGCTCCTTCTGGCCTCGGTGGGGGTGACTAGTTGTGGGACTGCCCCTCACCTGCCCCACCTGCGCGGAGAGCCCTGTCTTTAACTCAGTATCACCCTTTTGAGGGCGTTGTCTGTCCTTCGGGGACTCTGGCTGACTGACACACCCCAGACACTCCCTTTTGCATACAACAGCAGGATAGTCTTTTTAAAACCTCAGTCTGGTCCAGTCTCTCCCTCCCCTAAACGTGCCATGGACTCCCACCATGCCGAGCAAACAAACAAAAATCTTTATTTCCATCTACAACAGCCTGGCGTTAAACTGCAAGTTGCAGCCCCTCAGGGGGTCAGGAGGTTAATTGCAGGGGTTGCATTCCTTTCCTTTCTTTTTCCTCCCTCCTTTTGAGGAGAGCAGAGCAGAATAGACAGAATAGAAAACCCCAGCACTCAGTGCCAGGAGTGCGGGTTAGGTGATGGGGTGAGACTTTTGCTAACACACAAGCTGGTGAAGCCGGAAGGTGAAGTCTCACCGTGGGTTGCGGTGTGCTGAATGTTGGAATCCCTGGCCTTCTCTGGCCTCCTCCCATTGCTCCTGCCTTACCCCCACAACTGCCTGGCTCACAGCCTCGGCTTCCTGTCAGCGCCTCAAACCCACATGCTCTTTCCCCCCTGAGGCCTTTGCATGTGCTGTTCCCTTGGCCTGGATTGCCTTCCGTTGGCTCCTCCTAAGAACTCCTCCTCACCCCAGTGTCACCTCCTCAGAGAGGCCCTCCCCGGTTGGCCACCCCGAAGCAGCTTCCCTCTGTCTGTCCTGGTCACAGGACATTGGTTCCTTAGAACCTCCATGAGGACATAAAAGCTGTTGGGTGAGTATTAGTAACTGTTTCTAGCACTTATTCGCATGAGGAGTTACGCCATGTCCCTTTACTCCTCTCCTTGCTTATTCCCACTGGAATAAAAGCTCCAGAAGATGGGCTTTTGCCTCTAGTTAATGGCTGTATCCCCAGACCAGTACTGGGTACACGGTAAGCACTGCCGTATCCCCGGGCCAGTACCCAGCATACAGTAAGTTCTCCATAAATGCGCGCCAGGTAAATGAGTGGATGAAGTGCTCCTGTAACAGAGAACAGGGAGGTTTCAGGGAAGCACATCTCAGGATGCCTTGCGTGTTTGGCGACCCTGGGTGGGGGCTGGGACTCAGAGGAGTGGGTGTGGGTGAGATGGCTGAGGGTCCTCGAGCCTCAGGCTTCGGCCCCTTGCCCGCCCTGGGCCCCGCTCGTGTCAGCACCTGTGGCTTGCAAGGTCCCACACAGCCCTGACCTGACAGCTGGAGCTCCCTACGGGTCCCTTCTCCTGGGACAGGTCCCTTCCTGTGGCAGAAACCTCGAGGATAGGCACCAGGAAAGCCCCCATCCTGCCTCTGTAGGTGGTGTCACCAGACACGGTCCTCTGTGTGGCTCCCCCTTCAGCTGAGAAGTCAGGATGGAAAGTGATACGTACTGTGAGGACCGAGGGAGATAGTGTGCTCTGCTGAAAGACTGATGTGCAGTGTGACATTGACAGTAAATCATCCCAAACTGGGGGCAGAGTGGGTGCCCGCTGGTTTGGCCAGTTGAAGAAGCAGCTCCTGGGTCCCACGATGGCTCGGACATTACATGTCAGTGGTGGTTCCTGAAATGCCACTGTCTGGACCCTCCCCCCACCCCCAACCTGGTAGCTTCTCCCGAATCCTCTTCTGTAGGGCAAATGCCTTTGGGAAAGGCCGTGCGATAGGGCTCAATAGGGCTCCTGCTCGGCTCGCAGTGGAAAAGAGTTTTTCTTGAAGGTGGGGATTATGCAAAAGGCCAACTCATGACAGGAGGAAGTGCTGAAGCCGGGAGAGCGTGCAGGGAAGACTGGTCATCCAGGGATGGCTGGCCTTGACTTTTAGACACAGGGGATGTCCTAACCTTAGCACACACCCATCCAAATAATCCCAGCTGGACTAAAGAAGCAAGTGAGAACACCGAACCGTGACAGCACTGGAAGCAATGCAACAGGGCGAAAATGTGACTAATCCACAGGTAACCCTGAAAGAGAGGAATTTGCTAGATATGACCCCAAAGGCAGACTCCTTAACTGCATTTGGCTCCATCAATCTAAAAAAAAATCCTGCAGCTTCAAAACGTGGCTGGTCACATCCCTGGTGCATAGAGTTCACGCACCCTCCCTGTGTAGCTCCTACACACTGGTAAGAGAAATATCAGTATCTCTATACAAAGTAGAGATAGGACTCCACGAAGAAACACAAACTGCCAGTAAAATATAAACACAAGAAAAAATGCAACTTCACCAATAATCCAAGAGATACACATGAAAACAATGGCACTTTTTAAAAAACCTGACACCCTGGCAAAAACTGCCCAAAATGTTGTCACTTTTTATGAAGTGCTAATATTCAGTACCGACCAGGATATTGGAACTTGGGGATTGAGATTCATTGATGGCAGGGATCCAGATTAATATAATTTTTGGAGGACAAATTGGTCAAAGAAACCAAATCTAAAAATACCCCTTGACTCAGAAATCTCACTTTTCAAATTTATCTTTAAGAAATAGTAGGATAAGTACACAAAGACTATTGCAGTTTTGTATATATGAAAATTTGGAAACAATGTAAATGTCCTTCATGAATGGATTTGGTAGGGGGCACCTGGGTGGCTCAGTTGGTTAAGCATCCAACTTTGCTCAGATCATGGTCCCATGGTTCATGGGTTCAAGCCCTGCGTCGGGCTCTGTGCTGACAGTTCAGAGCCTGGAGCCTGCTTTGGATTCTGTGTCTCCCTCTCTCTCTGCCTCTGCCCCACTCATAGTCTGTCTCTCTCTGTTTCTCTCAAAAATAAATAAACATTAAAAAAAAATTTTTTTTAAAAAAGAAAAACCAGATTTGGTAGGATCCCTATGTTATACAGCTGAAACTAATATAACATCATATGTCAACTATGCCTCAATAAAAAATAAAGATACATTATTTAAAAAAAAAAGATTTACCAAATATAGAATATTAGGCAACTTAATAAAAGTAATTGCTATTGGGGCACCTGCGTGGCTCAGTCGGTTAAGTGTCTGACTCTTGATTTCAGCTCAGGTCATGATCTCATGGTCATGGGATTGAGCCACATGTCGGTCTCCATGCTGGGTGTGGAATCTGTTTGAGATTTTCTTTCTGTCTCATTCTCTTTCTCTCTCTCTCTCTCCTGCCCCCCCCCATTTGCTCTCTCTCTTTCAAAAAAAAAAGTAAAATGTTTAAAAGTATCTGCTTTTGGGGCGCGTAGGTGGCTCAGTCGGTTGGGCGTCTGATTTTGGCTCAGGTCATGATCTCATGGTTCGTGAGTTTGAGCCCCACGTCAGGCTCTGTGCTGACACCTCAGAGCCTGGAGCCTGCTTCGGATTCTGTTTCTCCCTCTCCCTCTGCCCCTCCCCTGCTTGCACTCTGTGTCTCTCTCAAACATAAATAAACATTAAAATTTTTTTTTAAAAAAGTAACTGCTATTAATTTATCATTATTGGCACAGGAAGAGGTACACAATATATTGTTCTGTTTGAAAAGGCTCTAGAAACAACCCAAGTGTCCATCAATGGATGAATGGATAAGCAAAATGTGATAGAATATGGTTCAGCCTTTAAAAGGAAAGAAACGCTGTCACATGCTACAACATGGGTGAACCTCAAGGACATTCTGGTTCATGAAAGAAGCCAGTTACCAAAGGACAAATATTGTATGATCCCACTCCTATGAGGCCTCTGGAGTGGTCAAACTCACAGAGACAGAAAGTAGAGGGGTGGGTGCAGGGGCACGGGGAGGGGAATGGGGAGTTGGTGTTTAATGGGGACAGAGTTTCAGTTTGGGGAGACGAAAAATTTTGGAAATAGACAGTGGGGATGGTTGCACAACAGTGTGAATGTACTTAATGCCACTGACTGCACATTTCAATGGTTAAGATGGTCAATTTTATGTTACATGTTTGTAGTCACGAGTTTTACAAAGTTTCTAAAATAGTATGTATGATGTGTTTCCATTTTTGTAATATAGCAAGAAAACATTAACAATGATGGGATTATAGATCAGTGTTTTCTTCTTTTTTATACCTGTCTGTATTTTCTGATTTGAGGGCAGTGAGAGCATTTACTACTATACTAATAAAAAACCTATTTAAAAAATAACATACCAAGTTGCACAATCAAACGATATTTTTTTTCTGGTTATAGAAGTAGTATATATTCATTGTAGAAAATCTGGAAAAGTGAAAAATAGAATGGTAAAAAAAGATCACTTGTAATCCCATTATTCAATGTAAATACTTTCATTTAAAAAAATTTTTTTAGGGGCACCTGGGTGGCTTGGTCAGTTAAGCGTCCGACTTCGGCTCAGGTCATGATCTCACGGTCCGTGAGTTCGAGCCCCGCATCGGGCTCTGTGCTGACCGCTCAGAGCCTGGAGCCTGTTTCAGATTCTGTGTCTCCCTCTCTCTCTGCCCCTCCCTTGTTCATGCTCTGTCTCTCTCTGTCTCAGAAATAAATAAACATAAAAAAAAAAATTAAAAAAAAAAATTTTTAATGGTTATTTATTTTTGAGAAAGAGAGCGAGAGAATGAGTAGGGGAGGGGCAGACACACACACACACACACACACACACACACACACAGAATCCGAAGCAGGCTCTAGGCTCTGAGCTGTCAGCACAGAGCCCAACGCAGGGCTCGAACTCACGGACCTTGAGATCATGACCTGAGCTGAAGTCGGATGCTTAACCGACTGAGCCACCCAGAAGCCCCTCTAATGTTTTCTATAAACATATATTCTTTACATAATCACATATAGAATAACTCCTACATAAATTTTTCATCCTGCCTTTTTTCACTGTAACTTTTATCAAATAGTCTTGTGAAAACCCAATTTAAATAGATAAATGATATTCCACTACATAGATGGGGCATTGTTCATTATCACTTTCCTTTGGCTGGACATTCATTCAGTGGTTTCTAATTTTTCTCAGCTGGAAGCAACATTGGGAAGAACAAGCTTGTATAGAAATCTGCCAACAAATCCGATCACTTCTTTGTGATCAGTTCCTAAAAGTAGACTTACAGACTGAAAAGTGATGTCTATATTGCAAGGTTGCTTTCTGGAAATGTACCTCTTCCCAACAGTGTTGTCACTTAAAATATCCTTGTCAGTTGGATGAAGACAGCACGTTTTCATTTGTGTTCTTTTGATCAGTGGTGACGTTAGAAATTTCCCTGTGCACGCACTGGCCATTTGCGCATTCTGTTTACGTCTTTTTCCCACTTGGGTCACCATTTTCCTTGTTGTGTTTTGAAATGACAAGGAATTCCTCCCTGAATCTGCCAGGTGGCTATTGTCAGGCTGGCGTGGTGCCCGCCCAGTGCTCTCTGTATCTTCGTGTAAGTCCAAGATTCTGACACAGACCCCCCTGCTTACCTGTGAAGCCTGCCCTGTGGGTGCCGATCAGTGATCACTTCCCAGCCCCACTGGTTCCCTGTGGTTTGCTTGGGGCCCGTGATAGCTAGCGACTTCCCGGACTACCAGGATAGGCACCTGGGGAAAGGAGATGGGGACCTCAAGTACAAGGGTGGCTTAAAAAGCACACACTAAACCTCGAGGGCTTTAACTAGGCAGGAATGACTCACCAACTCCCTGTTATCCATCAACATCTCTCTGCTGGAGCGAGGAGGGGCCGGATTTCACTGGGAAGGTGATTTTGATCCATCTTCGTTTCTGCATGTGAATTCAATTCCTTCCATTGAACCGTGGCTCTGGCATTTTTCTCTCATAATTTCCATCTGTCGCTCTGATTTGGTTCTCAGGTGTGTCCATTCTGCTATTCAGTCTTGGTTGGGTTTTCATGATTACTGTGAACGCTTACGTTTTCGAACGTTCTTTCCTGTTCTCTGAATGCTCCTTTTTCATAGTGGTTGGTTCTTGTTTTACAGGTTTGCTATTCCCGTGGTGATAACAACAGCGCCTGCATCACAGAGAAGTTGTGTGGCTTAAGCGAAGTGGAAGTTGTAAAGCACTTAAAATAATGCCCAGCATATAGAAAACACTCATAAATGCTAGCCCTTAGCTCCAAGCCTGGTGTATAACAAGCACTTAATAAAAGTTACCTGACTTATTAGCATCAGTTCATAGAAGCTTTTCCAAGAAAGCTTGGGAGCTCGGGGGCTGTGTCAATGGCCTGGGGTGCATTGCTTGCCCCGGCCTCCCAGTACAGTCGAGGGAGCCACCCACAGCCTGATTTCACCTTTCCTTCCCCAAGACTGTGCCTCAATGGCCTCAAGAGACCATTGGTTCAGAGTCTTCCACTGAGGACCCCTCAGAGGCTATTTTGGCCAAACGTTTGGTGCGGAGGGGAAAACAGTCCCACAGAGTATATATAGTGACTCGCTCTGATCTCTGCAGCTGGACACAGGACAGGACTGCAGGTGTCTGGCTTCCCAGCCCCACTGGCAGACAGACACAAACCCGGCCACACAGCTCACACCCCAACCTTGTTTTCTCCCAGTGACAGTGGCTCCTTCTGCGTGGTGGCCTTAAAGGGAAGAGACATCCCTCCCCTTTTTCTTTCCCCTTCCCACGGGCTAGAGCCCACTTGTAGCTGTGAGTCGTCATGTGGGAGAGGGCAAGGCCCTACAGGGAAGGAGCCTGGCAGGCAGCAGTCTGGCCTGGTGGGTGGGTGCGAGATGGATTCCTCTCTTATTTACAACGCTGCCAGTCTCGGAGCCAGTGTCACATCTTTGTCCTGGGCCTCCCCCCTCCCAACAGTGGGCTGGAAGCTTGGCTCAACCCCAGGCCTGTGCCCACTTGGCTGCTGGTCACTACTTGGACCTCCAGAGCCATGCAAGATCCCCTAGGCCTAGGTGCAGTGGGATCGTCCAGAGGTGTGGGGGTAAGGACAGTAAGGACTGAGTGACAGAAGATGCTGAAGAGGCGAATGCCAGGTGTCACTGCCGGAGCTGGGCTTCATCTGTCTCCTGCCCTGGGAATTGCGTGAGGTCCGATGCCCTGACCCACCCCCTCCAGGCTCCCACCTGACACCTTGCTAGGGGACCCTCTCTCCAGACCCTTCTTCTACTGCCCCTTCCCAGGGTTTCAAAGCCTTCTCCAGGAAGCAACAGACGCCTCCCAAATTCCCATGACCTTGTTATTTTCCGGAACCTGGGCACCACCTCCTGCCAGCTGGGCTGCGTGATTTCTAGTAAGTGACTTCTCCATGCCTCTGTTTTCCCATCTGTAGCATGGACCAAGTAGGAGGGGGGCTATGGGGGTTAAATAAAGTCACCTGTTTAAAGAGATTAGCACAGGGGCACCTGGGTGGCTCAGTCGGTTAAGCTTCCGACTTCAGCTCAGGTCATGATCTCACGGTTTGTGGGTTCGAGCCCCGCATCGGGCTTAGTGCTGACAGCTCAGAGCCTGGAGCCCGCTTCAGATTCTGTGTCCTTTCCTCTCTCCCCCTCCCCACTCATGCTCTGTTGCTCTCTCTCTCTCTCTCAAAAATAAATAAACATTAAACAAAATTAAAATAGATTAGCACAGCGTTGGGCATACTTCCTGCCTTCCCCTTGCCCACTTGACTTTTGCCCAGGGGACTCCTGCTGTTTCCAACCAGTGGGCCCATTAAGTTGTATCCCATGCAGGGTTGCCGAGCGCCCCCCAGAGGAAACTTTCCTTCTCCACTGACTTGCTAGGCCAGCAGCCAGCTTGGATGATGATGCTTCCCCCTTCCCGGGTACAGGGAGGTGGGGTAGATGCAGCATCGAGAGCGCTGGTGGTCTTGTGAGGACTGTTGGTCCCAGGACTGCAGGCTGGTGTGAGGTCTGAGGTGGGGGTCCGCCTCTGCTG
Source organism: Leopardus geoffroyi (assembly GCF_018350155.1). NCBI lineage: Eukaryota > Metazoa > Chordata > Mammalia > Carnivora > Felidae > Leopardus > Leopardus geoffroyi. The sequence continues at coordinate 59,643,055 of NC_059331.1, forward strand.
CATCCATCCGTTCTGGCTCCATCCTGACTCCTGACAGGGAGATCCTCTCTGAGTGGCAGGGAAGGGTACAGGTGGCCTGGGAGGAGCGGCAGGGTGAAGCGACAGTGGGGATGCTGTCCTGGGGCCAAGCTCCACAGCCTGGGATGGGAGAAGAGAAGTCTCTGGAGCAAGATATGTCTCAGTTCTCTTTTTGTCTTTGCCAGTGCATTTGCTGTGTGACCTTGGGTGAATTGCCCACCTCTCTGGCCTCAACTTTCTTTTCTGTAAAACGGGAAGAGTCAAGATGTGAGCGCTGCCCCCCGTGTCACAGCTCCGGGCCTGGCACGCCACAGACCCCGCCCTCCTCCACCTGTCTCAGAGTGCGTGGCTGTGAAGGGTCCAGCATAGACCCGGCACATGGTAAGTCCACCCCCTTTCTCCGCTGCCCTCTCCAGCAGCCTGGGACTGGTGAGGCTGCTTGGCACCCCTTACTATGAGGCAGATCTGGGCTTCCTGCCCTCGCCGGTGGTGGTAGGTGTCAGCAGGAATTGGATGACTAGGGAGGGCTGGCTGCTGTGATTGGCCGTGCTGCCTCCATGACGTGAGTCCTCAGTGTGACCCTCACTGAGGGGGCCAGGAGCAGGGGCTCGAAGGCCTCCTCCGCCTGGTGGCCTGGCTCATATGTCAGCGTTGGGACAAGTGTCTACCTGATTTCAGCAGGCTGGCAGCTCCTGCATCAGGGGAGGGGCTGCATCTCAACACTCCCTCCTAGCCTGGTGTGCACTGTCCAGCGTGGTGGCTGCCAGCCGCATGCGGTACCTTACTGGACAACAGGCATACATGGAGCATTTCCTGCCTCACAGAAGGTTCTAGCGGATAGTGCTGCTCTAGATTTCTATACAACTTCACTCCATGAGCTGGGCACTGCGGCGGTCCTGAGATGGCTGAGAAAGGGTCCAGCCCCCAAAGAACGCATTCACTCACTCATCATATAATAGTCAAGGACCTTCTAGGTGCCGGGAGCAACATGGTGATGACCAATGTGGACCTGTTCCCTGGCTTCACAGAGCTTCCTGTTCTACAGGTAGCCAAATCTCTGCCATTAACAGAGACTCAAAGTAGTGTTGGCTTAAACAAGCTACACTTTGAGTTTTCTCTCCTTGAAATCCCACGCTGGTGAGGCAGTGCACTCTGAGGCTGTTTGGATCTGTATTCCTTCTACCTTGTCCATCCCTCCAGCAGACAGCATTGGCCTTGTCTGCCCGCATTCCAGCCAGCAGGGAGGAGAAGGGAACATGGAAGGAGGCACACCCCTTCTCTTCCCAGGGGAACTCAGAAGGGACAGCCACCACTTCTGTGTACATCCCATTGGCTAGCTGCAAGAAAGGCTGAGGAATGCAAGCTTTCTTTGGGGCAATACTGTGCTCTGCTGAAAACTGGGAGTTCTGGGAAGGGATGGATAGGGATCTGAGGACTGGCAATCTTTGCCCCAGAGAGACAAGCATGAAAGAAATGAACACACATAAATGGATAAACCTTGAAAAATTCTTTGAAGGAGAGGCACATAGTGTAGGGAAAACATATAAAGGAGGTCAGGTAGGCTTCCCTGAGGAAGTGACATCTGAGCTAACAGGAAAGAGGGGTAAGAGGGCTCACAGTAAAGGAACAAAGGCAGTGGTGGGTGCAAAGGCCCTGTGATCACAGGACGCATAGCACACTTCGGAAACTTAAGAAGGCCTGGTCCACAAAAGAATACACAGAAATCTATGGACAGGGCAGATACAGTCCCCAAGAATGGCCCTTAGAAAGGAGCTACGTGGTGTTGGGACTCAGATACCTACTCTGTTCCAGGCACCTTTCTAAGGTTTCTGTGTGTGTTAATGCGTTTAATCCTTGAACAACCTATGAGACAGCTACCTGGGCCAGTTCTCATCTTCAGAGAGCAGATGCCAAGAAGGGGTTAGACGTGCAAGAGGCTAGTGGGGCAGTGCCTGTGGAGGATGAGGGGAAGGAAGTAGGAGCAGGAATTGGCAGGGAGAGCCTTCGATCTGGTTGTGGGGTTGGCACCCGTGAAAGGAGAAGGGAGGAGGGAGGATGAGGAGGGAGAGCCTCGGGCTGCAGTGCAGCCGGGAGACAACTGGGCCACATTCGGTGGAAAGCCCCAGGGGTCAGCCTGCCTGTGGGGAAGCGGGGGTCAGGCAGGAGCGGCGGCTCCAGTGCCTAACATCCTGACTTCTGGGTGAAGCTCAGCCAGATCCCCAGGTGGGGCTGCTGCTGGAGGCGGTCAGTCAGCAGTGCTCCGTGTGGCAGCCCTTTAAGAGAGACTGAGCAGGACACCTGCATGGCCGAGGCACGATTGCTGCTGTCCCCGCATCGTAGATATGGTGGCCCACAAGGGGAAACAACGTTCCTAGAGTTACGCAGCTCGGGGGTGGCAGGAGCATGATGTGAGCCCAGGCAGGTCAGTGCAGAGTCCTTGCTGTCCTTGGGTGGGACACGTGGGGCAGGAGGCGCGTCACTCAGAGCCATGGATGCCCGGGGAAGTTAGGGCGCCGACCTTTTACTGTGACCATGGGGAGCCAGTGTGGGCTCTGAGGCAGGAGACTGCTCTGCCTGGCCACCTGCGTCCCCCCGCAGCATGGCCATCCTGCTGCCCCCACACATGACTAGGTGGGAATTGCTGGATGAAGCACTGGGTGAGGGGGGTGCCGGGATGGGGGCACCCTGGGGGGTTATGATGTTACTATATCCCCCCCAATTCATACGTTGAAATCCTCAGTACCTCAGAATATGTACTGTATTGGGAGACACAGTCTTTACAGAGGCAATTGAGGTAAAATGTGGTCATTGGGGTGTCCACGCATCTCACCTGACAGGTGTTAATAAGAAGAGGAGGTTAGGGCCCAGCCCACGTGAAGAGTCGGAGAAGGCCACCATCCACAGAAGGAAGCAGGATTGCTTCATCTTGATCTCAGACTTCTGGCCTCCAGAACCGTGCGGAAATCATGCGTGTCGTCTGAGCTGCCTGGTCCGTGTTACTTGTCACAGCAGCCTGGGCTTACTAGTACCCCGGGGCAGAGGGGCAGGCCTAAGGGGTTTTCCTTGGGACGCCTGGTGACGTCTGCGAGCTGTCAAGGGGAGATGTCTGGGGAGGATTTGGAGCTGGGGGCTTTGGGGAGGCCAGGGCCGCAGACATCCCATGCCTCATGGACGCGGTTTATGGGACCACACACAGGGCTCCTGCCGGGGAGCAGAACGGCAGAACTGGCGAGGCCCACCAAGCATGTTCGGGACAGGCCCTGCCAGGCCTCGTGTCTCGTCCAAGCCATCTGGCTGTGGGTGTCCCGGGCCCTGCGGTGGGCCCAGCCCCTCAGCCAGGCCTCGGGAGCCCGCCAGGACAGGGCCGCATGGGCCCGAGGGGGCAAGTGTGTGCGGACCCTGCCATGACCGCGTCATTGGCCCCTGCGAACAGGCGCCCCCCTCTGAGCATCATTTCCTTGTCTGTGATGCCGGCCTCTGGGGTGCCGTGAACACACAACAAAGTGAGCATCTTTGAAGTGCGATGCGTGCGCCTCCATATTATTAACCCGAAAGCTGGAGATACCCAGCCAGGAGGGTTGCCCCCAGACGGGCCTGTGGAAGAGAGACTTTGGGCGAGGATGGGGGCACGGTGGGAGGCAGAGGCTTTCTGGGCAAAGGTTAGGAGAGGGGGGGCTTCAAGCTCTGCCAGGATGCCTGAGAGGAGCCACGCCCACTGGAGAGACACAGCCAGCTGACAGTGACCCACAGGGGACAAATGCAACGTCAGGTTCCTCCCATCCTCACCTATCACCAGTGCCTCCCACTGGCCAAACCCTCTCGGAAACCAAAGGGCCCCCGTTCATGGTCTGTGCAGATAAGCCTCTGGGGGCACAGAGCAGGGGCAGAAGGGCAGAGAGAGATCTGGAGGGGCAAACACAGAATGTGCAGCACACAGAAAGGGGCATCATTCGCTTCCTTTGTAGACACAAAAGAGACAAGCATAGTATGTACAATTAAGTCACATGGAAACAGAAATGCTGAGCGGAACTGAGGCCGAGTGCAATTTTACTCTTCATTTCATGCCTTTCTGCGGTGCTTCAACACTAAAACAATGTGCAGGTGTTACTTTTAAAAGAATTACTCAAGGGGCACCCGGGGGGCTCAGTCGGTTAAGTGCCTGACTCTTGATTTCAGCTCAGGTGGTGATCTCAGTTTCTGAGATCGAGCCCTGCGTCAGGCTCTGCGTTGATGGTGTGGAGCCTGCTTGGGACTCTCTCTCTGCCTGTGCATTCTCTTTCTCTCTCTCAAAATAAATAAATAAACTTCAAAAAAGAAAATAATTATTCAAACAAATGGCTTGGATGTCAGTCCAAGTGGCTTGGGCTTGTACCTGCAAGGGGACAGAGAATCTACACCCTTGGTTCCATCCACAGTGTGACCACTGTTTCATAGGCTTTCTTGTATTTTCCGGCATTCCAGAACACGTCCTGGACTGCCTCCTCTCCAAGGGGGCCTGGACATACACTTCTCAGCAAAGTTGCTCCCTCCTCCCCAGGAGGGGCTCCTGGCTGCCCTGTTAGAGCTCATTTACTGCCATTATCCAGCTGCCCCCTGGGGGGGGGGTGCTGTGTGCCAGGCTTCCCATTCCCCAGCATTGCCCAGTGCTGCTAACCGCCTGTCCTCAGTCTCTGGACCTTTCCAATGCCTTTTCCCATCTATTACTGTTTTGGCTCCTCCAACAACCCTGGGAGGTAATGAAGTCAGGGGTCCTGGCACCCATTTTATAGATGAGAAAGCTGAGGCTCTGATGGGCAAAGTAACTTGGACGGACTCTACCAGGACCGGAGGCCAGGCTGCCATAAACACAGTCCCGTTGGGCTGAGACCCAGGCTGCCTCCCAGTCTGGAATTCTAGCAGATGCCAGAGAGACCACCATTTATGGCAGAGATGGGGAGGAGGGAAGCTGAGGAGCCCTCTGTCTCCCGGAGCTGTGCCTGTGTCCTTGAAACAGGGAAAGCTGGAGCCCCTGCCCTAGAGGTGAGCCCCACTTCTGTTCCTGGGGTCTTTGCAACCGTTCAGGGCTGGACAGGCACCAGGGACTCGGGTCCTTTTCTGTGAGAGATGATGTACAAGTAGGGAAGGAATTAATTGCGTGGGAACGTTGGGGGTTTTCATTGCTATGAAGAGAAATATTTCTTTTTCTTTGTCATCTGTTTGGAAAACCACTACCTGGTTTCTTTTTCTTCTAACAGAGTCTCCCCACAATATGGGGAGAGTTTTTCTCCTTAGATACAGCCATACCTAACTGCTCAGGTGGACATTCAGCTACTTAGGCTGCCAGTGTCCCCACATTCACTCATTCATTTATTTATTTTCTCAACAAAAGTTTACTGAGGCCCTACTACATGCCGGGCACAGTGCCACAAAGGATAGGCATGTGAGACCTGGTCTTGCCTGGAGGTGGGAGAGGTTTTTACGGGACTATGTCCCCAAGAAAGGTAAGTTTGAGCTGGTGGCTGAAGGATGAATACGGTTCACCAGGCCAAGGTGGGTGCTGGAGGGAGGAGGAGACTGATGCAAAGAGAAGGCACCCTGTACAAAGGCAGTCCTTGGAAACTAGCTTGAGGGTGCTCTGGGTCTCTTTGGGGAAAACCGTTCTAATTTCTCCAGTGGCCAACTCCTTAACTCATTTGGGGTAGGTCCCTCAGCCCTGTTGAATTCCTCTCAAGCCGACCTTTTTGCTTTAAGTCCGAAATTCATTAATTCAACAACTGAGCGCTTACTATGTGCCTGATGCTAGAAATATGAAGGGAACAGGTGGAGAGAAATCACTGCTTTGGTGGCGCTTACATTCTATGAGAGGAGACAAAAACAAATAAAATATAAAATATATAATACATTAGCAGGGAGTAAATGCCAATTAAAAAGTTAAACAGGATAAGGGAATAGGAAATACTAGGGAGAGTGTTAACATTAAGAGAGAGAGAGACAGAGTGCGAGTGGGGGAGGTGCAGAGAGACAGGGAGACACAGAATCCGAAGCAGGCTCCAGGCTCCCAGCTGTCAGTGCAGAGCCCGACTTGGGGCTCAAACTCACAGACTCACGGACCGTGAAATCATGACCTGAGCAGAAGTCGGCCCCCCAACTGACTGAGCCACCCAGGAGCCCCAGGGAGAGTGTTAACATTTTAGACTGGGTGGTTAAGGCAGGCCTCCCTGAGAAGATAACATGCGGAGAAAACCCTGAAGGAGGCGAGAGAACCATGTCATTTGTGTGGAAAGAGCTTGTACAGGCAGTGGGAAGAGCACATGCAAGGGCTCTGAGGTAGGACTGTGCCTGGTATGTTTGGGGAACTGCAAGGAGGCCAGTGTGGCTGGAATGATGTGAGCAAGGGGAAAGGAGTAGAGTGTAAGGTCAGGGATCTAATTTTGGGGGGGAGGCGATCCTGTAGGGCATTGCAGGCTGTGATGCTGGGAACCCCTGGAATGTTCTGAGCCAATGAGAGACATGATCTGACTCAGGTTGTAACAGGAGCACCTTGGCTGTCCTTCAGTTTCTTCCCCTCCCCTCAGTTTTATTAAGACATAGTTGACATGCAGTATTGTATGAGTTTAGTGTGTACAACATGACAGTTCGACACCTATTTTGTGAAATAATTACTGTAGTTTTAGTTAGCAGCCATCATCTCATATAGATATAATAAAAAGGAAAAAAGGAAAGGAAAAAAAAGGAAAAAAATTTTCCTTCTGGTGAGACCTCTTGGGACCCACTCTCTTTTTTTTTTTTTTTTTTTTTTCAACATTTATTTATTTTCGGGACAGAGAGAGACAGAGCATGAATGGGGGAGGGGCAGAGAGAGAGGGAAACACAGAATCGGAAACAGGCTCCAGGCTCTGAGCCATCAGCCCAGAGCCTGACGCGGGGCTCGAACTCACGGACCGCGAGATTGTGACCTGGCTGAAGTCAGACGCTTAACCGACTGCGCCACCCAGGCGCCCCGGGACTCACTCTCTTAATCACTTTCCTGTATATCACACAGCAGCACAGTGCATCATGTTGCACATGACTTCCTGGGACTTAGTTCTCTTACACCTGAAAGTTTGTACCTTTTGATCCCCCTTCTCCAAATCCTTCTCCCCTGACCCTCTGCCTCTGGGACCACAAGTCTGATCTCTTTTTCTATGAGTTTTTTTGTTTGTTTGTTTTTAGTTTTTAAAATTTCACAGAGAAGTGAAGTCACACAGTATTTATCCTTTTCTGCTTTTCAGTTTCTGACCACCTACGTGCTGAAGCTGCTATGGATGTATTTCACCTTTAACACCAGTGTCCCCTAACCTGTCCCCGCCCCCCCCACCCCAGCCCCTGCCACCCCCAGCTGGGTTTGGCTCCTGGTGGCAGCAGGAGCCACATTCCTGGCCCCAGCTGGGTATACAGGGAGGACCACATGACCCAGGGGCAAGCACCAGCCTGGACTTAGGAGCCCAGACCCACAGCATTCCAGAGAGCAGGGAAAGGTCCTGGCTATGAGTACGCTGCTCTGGCAATACACTGGGAGAAAAGTGGAGGGAATGCTCTCTATCTCCCAGGCCAGGAAGGGAAAGGATGTCAACTCCTTAGAAGGAGCTCTGCCCACGTGTCCCTGTGTTGCCCGGAAAATGCCCTCTGGGGGCAGGCAGACAGGCTCTGCCTCACCCCCTCCTCTCTCCTTACCGGCCGAGTCACCCGGGGAGGACCCGTGGCCCCTCACAGTCCATGTCTTCATCTGTAGGCTGAGGATCCAACAGGAGTGTGAGTTAAAGGGCGTTAGCAGGGTGCGTGGCACCGTCGGCTCACTGCCACCTCTTGGGCAAGTTCCTCTCGGCCTTGCTCTTCCCACCTCCGCGCGGAGTGCCAAAGCGTCCCGGGACTGCTGCGGACCACAGCAGCCTGAGAGTGAAGCACAGGTCGGTCCTCAGGAAGGTGGCCCAGACCTGGGGGTGTCACTGATTCGAGGCAGGGGTCAGACGCCCTAGGCCGTTCTGGAGGCTGGGAGGCTCCGAGGCAGCGCAGCGAGCGTGCACTTTCCCGAGGGTAACCGTGATCGCTAGGCAGAAACACCGTACCGTATTTCTCCAACAGTACGTCCCCAGGGTAACCCCCCACTTTATCCGGCCCACAGCCGGAGGCCAGCTGCGGGTACCGGAATGGAGGTGGGAGTGAGGGTGGCGGTAGAGGCCAGACCTGCCCTGGCGGCCTCATGACGCCCGCCCCTTCCTGGACTCCATTTCTCGCGGGGCCCGCGGCCAGTTTCCCGTCCTCACCTGGGGACCGACCTGCAGAAGCGACGCCCGCGGACTGCGCGAGGCCACGGCCGGGATGGGGGGAGGGGAAGTGGCCGGAGAGCCCGCGCTGCGCGCAGCCGACAACTCCCGAAGCCTGAGCGAGGGGCTGGGGGCGGGACCAGGGCCGGGGCTGGGGGCGGGGCCGGGGCCGGGGCCGGGGGCGGGGCCGAGGCGGGGCCGGGGCCGGGGCGGGGCGCGTGACGCGCGGCGCGGGCCAATGGGGCGCGCGGCCGGGGCCGAGCCTCCTGCGAGCCTTCGCGGCGCCCGCGGCGTCACGTGAGCCGCGGGGAGTGAGCGCAGAGCGAGCGGCGGCGGGCTAGTGCTCCGCCGCAGCGACCCGCGGGCCAGCGGGCTAGCGAGCCAGCGCAGGACCCGCGGCTGGGCCCGCGGCCGCCGCCGGACCGGGAGCCAGGCCGCCGCCCCCAGCCCAGCCCCCGGGGCCTCAGGACCGCCGGGGCCTGGCCGCCAGCCGGGCGTGCTCCAAGTTCAGGTGGGAGAGGCTCTAGGAGGCCGGAGGGGAGCCCAGGGGGCTGATCGGGACGCGAGTGGGGCGGCGGGACGCCGGCTGGGCTCTGGTGGTGCGGCCGGGTGCCGGCGCCGCTGTCCGGAGCTCCGCGCCAGTGTCGGAGGAAACGCCGGAAAAGCCGGGCGAGCCCTTGCGCGGGGCCTGGGGTCGGACAAGCCCGCGCGAGAGTGACTCCCCCCGTGCCCATCGGCACTTTCCCCGCGCGTGTCCGGGCCGCTGCCTCGGCGCCTGGCCCCGTGGGTCCTGCGCGCCTTGCGAGCCGGCCCTCCCATATGGCGGGCACCGGCGGGGCCTGGCGACCGGAACGGGCCGGCGAACGCGCCGGCCAGTCGGGGGCCGAGGAAGGGGGGACGAGGGGGCTGTGGCGGAGGGGTTACTGTCGGTCACCGCAGCCGTGGCCTCTGGGAGAGGGGCACCGGCCGAGGGCATGGTGCCCGGCCGGCAACGCTCCCGGGCTCTTACCGAGGGGTCTTCCTTTCCCACGCTCCTCCCACACGCGGGCTGGCACCCACGCCAGCTCCACGCGCGAGTATGTCGCGGACACCCTCCGGCACAGCCACACCGCTGCCGCGCACCACGCCCCGCACACGCACAGTCACACGACATGAACTCACACCCCTTCGCGCACACCCGCACTGCTCACACACCTCTTACTTCTACTCCCCACGCAGAGTCCCTGCTGCTTTCCACTGAACATTAGCAGAACGATGGCCAAGGGGTGGCAGGGGCAGAGGAGAGGCCACCCCCACCCACCGTGGCCGTGCTGTTCCCTCTTACCTCCGCACTGTGGTATTCCCTAAGGAGCCCCCCTCCCAGGGCACCAGGGGGCTGTTTTCTCGCCCAATCCCTGGGAAGGTGACAAAAATCCCCAAATGCTTTAGTCCCTCAAATCACCTTTCCCCCAAGGACCGGGTGGCTCGTGGGAGCCCTCGCCGTCCTACAGGTGGGAGAACGCCTGGGCTCTGCGACTTTGGGGCCTGCGGGTGGCGCAGGGACCAGAGACTCTTATTTTGAAGGGCGGCCCCCACCCGCCACCCCCGTGATTTGCACGCTGACCCAATGGCAAGCCCTTGGCCGGCGCTGGGCTTGTTATCAATTACATGTTGTTCCTGCAGCCGCTGTGTCCCCGGGAGGATAAACAGCAGGCCGGGCCGGGCCTGGGGGGAGGGGGCGGAGTCCGGCTGTAGGCCGGGGACGGTGCCCGGAACAGCGTGTCCCCTCCCCCTGCACGCAGCCTGTGCTTCTGGCCATGCCATGTGCTGCTGTGTTTTAGCTTCCTAGCCGGCTCCCTCCAGCCCCTGCGGCCCTTTTTCTATCGCCAGTGCCCCAGTGTGCAACCCTGGCTGACCAGCCCTGCCTGAAAACCCTGCTGCCTGACCCTGGCCATTCCATACCTGGGAGAATCCCCACACCCCCACCCCCTGCCCAACTTCCCCAAGCACCTCTCACACAACCAGCGCGTTCTACCAGGTCCTGTTTTGGAGGCGGGGTGGTGGCAGACTGGATAGTCAGAATAGCTTCTATTTTGGTGGGGAGGTAAACAGAAAAGTACACAAACCCATAACCAAGATGATTTCCCCCCTGGTTACCAACTACTGGAAGAATAGTGTGGGATGATTTAACAGATGGTGGTCAGGGGAGAGCCCCGCAGGCAGTGTCTTCTGAGCTGAGCTCTAAATAAGGCACTCCCACTTGGAGTGTTGGGAGAAGAGGAGCCCACAGAGATAGCACAGTCAAGGTGGAGTGGAGCAGGTGAGGTGAGATGTGGGAGAGATGGGCAAGGCCCAGGTGCTGGGAGAAGATGGGGTCACATTTCCTAGGGAAGTTATTGGATGTTTTCTCCTACCCTACCCTACCCTATCGTACTTACTCCTCCCCCCTCCACACTATTTCTTTTTATACCATTTCATCTGTGAATATCTAATTATCAACTATAATACCATCATCGCACTTAAAAATATGAACACTAACTCCTTACTATCATGTAATATTCGGTTGGTGATCACATTTCAGGGGAGAGTTTTAAGTGGGCAAGAACATGGCCTGATCTGCCTCTTAACCACTAGTTAAGGCCTGTTCCTAGGTTCTAGGAAGGCTGGAGTCCCTCTGATTCCTTAGGATCACATCGGAGAGGCACAAAGACCACGTGTTCACCCATTTGGAGGTTAATCCTAATGGCTGGTACTGACCAACGCCTGAGTGCATGCCAGCCACTGTAGGAAGTGTTCACCTGGTGTTAGCTCATTGAACTCTTTGAGTAACCTGGGAGCTAGGCACTACTGGCAGCATCCCTAGCCAACAGACCGGACACAGAGAAGTTGTGCCACCTGCCCGAGGTTGCCCAGCTAAGTTGCAGAGGCCAGAGCAGAGCCCCCTGCTCAGAGGGTGGGCCAAAGTGGTGGTGGGGGGGCCCAGGGCCCAGTGTGGGCTCCGCACAGCCTTGTTGCCCTTCATGTTATCTGGTACTTTTATTCCTTCCTGGCACCTGATTGGGTGAATAGCATGTATTTTAAAACTTCCAGTTTTAAATCCTCAGATGAGTATTAACAATTAAAGAGCCAAATATCCTCCTGGCAAAACTGCCCTGGGGTATGGACTCGCCAAAGGCATCCACCCTGCCTTAGCTTCCTGGAGCTGCATGAAGCTTCCTGGATTAGTGGGGAACTGAGGTCACTGGGGCCCGGAATAGATGGGGAAACTGAGATTCGGGGAGTGAGGACTTGTCCAAGGTCGCAGCTGATGATGATCCTGGCCCTGACAGGTTTCTGTCCATGGTCAGACCTGTCGGCCGTAGAGTATGCTGTGTGCTAAGTCCAGCAGTGGCCCTCGAGACAGAGCATAGGAGTGGGTGCAGAGTGGGGATAGGCAGCAGAGAATCTCTGATTTTAGACGTGGAACATTCCCTGTTCCCCAACCTCACTGGTCATTGGGCGGGGACAAAGGTCCACAGAGGTGGCTCCATCATAGCCATACACTGTTGACTCTCCTTGGACACCGGACCTAGCATGGCCTTCAGAGGACACAGATGTCCCCTCTCTTCTCTGTTGATGTTCCCTGAGGCCCTCCTGGGCACTAGCTGCCATGCCGGAAGCTGGGAACACAGTGGGGACCCAGCAGAGCAGCCTGCCTTCCTGGAGTTCACGGTCTAGTGGGAAGACGGGAGTTAGCTGGGCCTTCTTGAGGTGGTGAGTGCTCCATGGGGTACAGGCCAAGGGCATCCTCTCTCTCATCCCACTAGGTGGTCGTGTAGTCACATGGGGTAATAGCCGTGCAAGTACTCTGGGACCTGGGTCCACTTTTGCCCTTGTGAGTTATCACTGTGGGGCAGGGCCCTGTCCACCCCATGGTAAAGCCTCAGTAAAGTGTTTGGGTACAGTCAAGAGCCTTTTGTTCTGTCCCTGCCTCTCCCACTTCACAGAGTAGGCAGCTGAGGCTGGAGGGGTCCGAGAACAAGAGGGTGGATGAGGTCTCCCCCTTCAGATGGGGAAACAGAGCTGGTGAGAGCAGGTGCATATGGGTCTTTAATTTTTTTGCGGGGGAGGCACAAATTCGACTTGTCTGATTAAAATATAGACTGCCAAGTTGAGGTTCAATCTCAGATAAAATATTTTTTTAAATTTTTTTTCTGTTTATTTTTGAGAGAGACAGAGAACAAGCAGGGGAGGGGCAGAGAGAGAGAGAGAATCTGAAGTGGGCTCCAGGCTCCAAGCTGACAGCACAGAGCCCGACGCAGGGCTCGAACTCACAAACTGTGAGATCATAACCTGAGCTGAATCGGACGCTCAACCGACTGAGCCACCCAGGCACCCCTAAAATAATTTAATATGAGCATATCCCATTTAATATTTGGGACATACTTATGTTAAACGTTGCTTGTTTTTTAAAACCTGAAATTCAAATCTAACTGGGTGGCCTGAAGTTTTATTTGTTTAATCTGGCAACCTTACCCAAGCTCCAACCAACACAAGGGTCAGGGGGCAAATGGCCATCCTCCTGCCCCCTTCCAGTGAGTCAAGAATGAAGCTGAGGTCAGGTGTCCTCAGAAGTGCAGCCACTCCAGTCAGCTGGACAAGGTTCCCCAATGTTGGCCATTTCAGGGTACAGACATCCTCCTTGCATACTTTCTTGCTCACACGTGCACACACTCAATCATTCACAGATACACACGTGTTCTTTCCCAGAACTGTTCTGGAAAACCTGTTTGAAACCAAAAGTACCCCGGATTGTGCAATGGGCTTGGAGAGCGCTCTTTTGCAAACAGGTGGTGCAATTTCGGAAAACACTCTTGCAGACAGAGTTCTCCCACGGGATGGGATGGAGACAGGATCCAGGCATTTGGCAATGGGAGACTGTGGGCAGGCAGCGGAGGTGGGGGGGGGGGGCAGTGCACAGGCCCACGAGGTGGCAGGTGAGCATGCCATCCTTCTGACCAGGCCTCCTTTGTTCTTCTCTGCAGCCGCCACCGGCACGGCCAGGCCAGCATGGTGGACCACTTGCTTCCAGTGGACGAGACCTTCTCGTCACCGAAATGCCCAGTTGGTTATCTGGGTGACAGGCTGGTCGGTGGGCGGGCGTACCACATGCTGCCCTCGCCCCTCTCCGAGGATGACAGTGACGCCTCCAGCCTCTGTTCCTGTGCCAGCCCGGACTCGCAAGCAGTCTGCTCCTGCTATAGCGGTGGCCCGGGTGCTGAGGGCCAGGATAGCATCTTGGACTTCCTGCTGTCCCAGGCCACACTGGGCAGTGGTGGTGGCGGTGGCATCGGGGCCAGCAGTGGCCCCATGGCCTGGGGGTCCTGGCGGCGGGCACCAGCACCTGTGAAGGGGGAGCATTTCTGCTTCCCCGAGTTTCCTGTGGGTGACCCTGATGACGTCCCAAGGCCCTTCCAGCCCACCCTGGAGGAGATTGAAGAGTTTCTGGAGGAGAACATGGAGCTGGGGGTCAAGGAGGCCCCAGAGGGCAGCAGCAAGGACTTGGAGGCCTGTGGCCAGCTCTCAGCCGGGCCACACAGGAACCACCTCCATCCTGGGTCCAGTGGGAGAGAGCGTGGCACTCCCCCTCTGGGCAGTGCCAGTGTGGGTGGCAGCCAGAGTCCGGGTGGGGGGCCCACATCTGACGGCCCCATCCCCGTGCTGCTGCAGATCCAGCCTGTGCAGGTGAAGCAGGAGTCGGGCAATGAGCCTGCCTCCCCTGGGCAGGCCCCGGAAAGTGTCAAGGTAGCCCAGCTTCTGGTCAACATCCAGGGTCAGACCTTTGCACTGGTGCCCCAGGTGGTGCCCTCCTCCAATGTGAACCTGCCCTCCAAGTTCGTGCGTATCGCCCCTGTGCCCATCGCCGCCAAGCCCATTGGGTCGGGACCCCTGGGGCCTGGCCCCGCCGGCCTACTCATGGGCCAGAAGTTCCCCAAGAATCCAGCGGCAGAACTCATCAAAATGCACAAATGTACTTTCCCCGGCTGCAGCAAGATGTACACCAAGAGCAGCCACCTCAAGGCGCACCTGCGCCGGCACACAGGCGAGAAGCCCTTTGCCTGCACCTGGCCGGGCTGCGGCTGGAGGTCAGTATGACAGGTGACAGGCCAGGCCGTGAGCACGGCCAGCTCGTCTCTGCTCCCCTGGGGGTGTGGTCAAGGCCCAGTTCACCATTAGATAAGGCTGATTAGGAAGGGGAGATGGGGCGGGCAGGCAGCGGGGCCAGAGCTGGCGTGGCTGCCCACAGGCTTCCTTGTCCCTGCTTCCCTACTGATCACTGAAGCCTGAAGCCACCTGGTCTCCAGGTTCATAATGACCCGGTCCGGCTTGCTGCGGGTGAGGGGCTGGGCCATGGCAAAAGGGCTCTCTTAGTAGTAACAATGGCAGCTAAGAATGATGGAGTGAGGGCTGTATGTCAGATGGGGTTGTGGCCCTGTGTGCGCTGTTCCCTCAGTGCCTCACAGAACCCCTAAGGGCAAGTGCTACCCTTACAGCTGAGCAAACAGGCTCAGACAAGCTATGTAACTTGCCCAAGGCCACACCACTTGGTAAATGGAGTTTGGGCCCAGAGGGTCGCATCAGAGGCGTCATATCCTGAAAAAATGCTGCTTTTCCGACCGGAGGGACCAGGTTCACTTGTGGACGTCCTCAGACACCTGGACAGGCCTGGCCCTTGCTTCCCTGCGGGTACCTGAAGGTGTATCTGGGAAGCTGTGAAGGAGGACCAGGCTGGGGGTGCTGCAGCAAAGGTGGATGAGTCCTCCCGGACTCTACTCTGTGTGGTGCAACACGAGAAGCCAGCTCTCAAAGGACCGGAGTCTTGCTCCAGGGCTGCTCAGCCAGCAGACGGCAGAGCTGGATGGGATCCCCCCGGGTCACCCTCACCTGGGCCCCCAGGGGTCCCCAGATCACCCTTCAGGTGGACTGGGTGCACCTTTCCCTGAAAAGCAGGCAGCCGGGAGCTCGCACCCTCAGGGGCACCACAGCTGGGCTGTCTCCAGTTTTTAGGACACCTACCCTGCAGGAATCTGGCCTATCTGGCCGGGGGTGGGTGCAGTGTGCATTACCAGCACATTCCCGGTCTTTACTGCCAGGGCTGCTGTGGCCGCCGCTTTGTGAGTGTGCGTGAGAGAGCGACCTGGCATGCCCCTCTGTGTGCAGACCTCACAAGAGGGCGTGTAGCTGCGTGTGCACCTACGTGTATTTGCTTTCTTCGTGTGTGTCTGGGTGTGCTGCAGGACTACGCATGTCATGTACCTTGCGTGTGCGTGTGCATCCGTGTGGGTGTGGCCTACAGGGAGCAGTTGGCAGCTTCTTGGTCAGACTCATCCGGCAGCTCAGGAGGGTTGGCCCCAGTTAGGAGGTGCTGGCCACAGAGTCCTGGCCAGCTGAGGCCCTGACTGCAATATGTGATGTGACCCTGCAGCCGCTTTCCGTGGAGTGCTGAGCTGGCCAAGGAAGAGACTTTTCCCAAATAGTGTCTTGGGTTATGGAGGCCCTTCCTGATGAAGGGTCTCATGCAGCCACTGCTCCAGAGGCACCCACCGGACAGGCCCACGGGGCTTCTGCCAGAGGCCCATAGGGTGTCGGTGCTGGTGTCACATCCTTCTCTGAGCCTCTGCCATAGTCTGTTGAGTGGGCCCCCAGGTGACAGATGTACCTGCAGGGCCACTTTGAGACCTGGTACACTGGTGGGTATGCGGTATTGGTGGTCAGAGCTTGGGGGTGTGGGGAAGCCGAGGCACTGGGGCCATAGAGGCAGGTGCTCAACTGTAGAAGGGAGGGCCATTGACCTTGGGTGGGGGGTAGCTGGCGGCAATGGTGGGAGCCTCAACCTATGTCACCTTCTGACTTGCTATGTGCTCTCGGGGAGCTCCCCCCTGGCCAAGCCTCAGTTCCCCATCTGTGAAGTGGGGGGCCTGCTCTCTCCCTCTCCCTCTCAGGGCCAGGGGCGCAGGGGTGCTCAGCACCACCCCTTTCTCATTGGTGTCACTGTTACTCATACAAGGGCAGAGTCTGAGAAGAGTATCATTTTGGAGGTGGCCCAGACTCACAGGGACTCCTCTTAGATGCATTTTCTCTTGGGGGGGGGGCAGGCAGGGCTGTGGAGGGGTCAGGCATCTGGCTGGACAGAGCACTGGTCTGACTCCTGATGGGCTCACCTTCCTGGGCACTGTCCCCTGGCCACTGCTAACTCTTGGCGAGTGGCCCTTCCTGTTGGGATGAGGCTGGACAGGGCTACAGGGAGAAAGGTGTGGTCCTTGGTGAAGGCTACCCACTTGTCTCATTCCCCCAGGAGGAGGGGACGTGCTTTCTGGGCTGTCTCAGAGAACAGACAGAATCCTCAGCCCAGAGCGCATCTTAGGGAGGCAGATCTCACCCCCAACACCGCAGCCTCAGGAGATAGTGAGTTTCCCATGGTAGGAAGTGTGCAAGCAAGAGTGGGATTTGTGGAGGGGATTCAGCCTTGCCACTTTCTGGGTCCTGGCACTGTTCTTGCCCAGGACCCACTTGGCAGGGGAAGGCACGGCATGTGCCTGGCATAGTGAGTTCCTGTGGAACTGACCCTGGGGCCATCCTTGCCTCCAGCCACTCCTAGGCCTTCAAAGGCCTCCCCAGCTTCTCCCAGGGTTCCCCTGGAATGGGATCTGGCCTTTGTGGGATTACACGTGATGGAGGCACAGGCAGTTGAGGGTACCTGTGTTTTGGGAGAGCTATTTCTCTGAGGATGCAAGAGTCCCTCATTGGCCTTCAGGAGTCCAGAACCCCTGGGGATGTACACGAGATGCGTGTGTCCCTTCTATGTGGAGGGAGCCCTTGCAGTAGTTGGGCAGGCAGGCCGACCGGCACTGGGACAGCTTGATCTGGACAGGACAGCAGAAGTAGTGGTGATGATGGCAATTGGGCGCCACATTTTCTGGCCACCGACTGTATTCTGGTGCTCAGAGTGGGAATCCCTTCCACAAATCCCCATTACTTGGTTGTATACTTCCTGCCATGAGGAGCCCATTACTTTATGAGGCTACTCTCGCCTCTTCATGTACTTGGGACTCTTAGATTCCTATCCACACTTTGCATTCTGGCCTGATCTGCTGGCCAGCCTCCCTTGCACAGTGCAGGCTCCCACTCGGGCCCCCACCCACTTTGCCCCCTCTGTGTGCCCCTTGTCTCCAACACTTCCCTCCTGATGGCAATGGTAGTCGATCTTGCAATGGTCCCTGCTTTTTTCTGCACATGTCACAGAAATGAGCTCGTTGAGCCCTCAGGACAGCCCCATAACGTGGGCGCACCAGTCTGCATTTCCAGAGGGCCCACAGGGGTGGAGCTAGTGAGTGTGGCTCTGGTTGTGCCCTCAAGCAAGTGCCTCAGCCCCACCCTGTCCCACCAGCAGTCTGGTGGGCATGCCTTTCTCACCTGGACAGCTACGCAGCTGGCCTTTCCCTCATCCTCTCTCCCTGTGCACCTGTTACCATGATGGCTGGGCGTCGTCTCTCCCCGACGAAGCCATCAGCTCTTTCAGATGTGAAGCTTCTGGGTGAGGAGCAAAGAGCTAACAGTAACAACAGCAATAACAGAGCTCTCGTGCACGCGCTGAACATTCCAAAGTAACTCATTGAGTGCGCCAGATAAGTCCACAAGGTAGGCACCAGTATGCTGCCCCCATTTAGAGAGGAGGAATTTGAGGCACAGAAGAGTTAAGTAATTTCTCCTTGGTCACACAGCTAATGAGTGGCAGCGTCCGGAGTCCAACCCAGACCGTTTGCCCCTTGACCTCCTACACCCAGACTCAGGACCTCTCTCCAGCCCCCTGCGTACCCTCCAGTGAGGGATGGCCAGCCCCAGTGCTGGGAGGGAGGACCTCCACCTGCAGCTGGTCTTCAGGCAGCACCCCTGCACACTTGCCTGCCTCCTTGTATGGGGAGTTTACCACTCCCAAGGCCACCTATCTTCCTGGTGGCCCTGGCCCTGTGTCCTGTGCCCCTTTGTGAAATGATGGTGGCTCCCCCACTCCCCCACCCCTGCAACAGCCAGGTCATCATTTTGCCAGGTCACCAACCCCCCACTTCCTTCAGCTTTTGATCCTGAACCCAGTATTCTCTGTCCCCTTCCTTCTCGTGACGTGGTTCTGGCATCCTTGACGGGGCCGAAACCAGACTTTGCCTGTTCCAGTCTGTCTGGGAAGTGGCTGTTTGCCCGCCTTCCTAGAAGTTCCCTTGCTACGCTCTCAGACACAGGCCCCTTTTGTTCACGGCAGCAGAACATCCTGTTCCGGAATGGCCAAGCCATTCTATCCAGTAAGAATCCCCTCCTTCCACAGCTAATATGAATATTAATAACTTCTAGCAGTCCTGTGTGGCAGGTACTGCGGTCATCCCTGGGGGACACAGGGGGCCCAGAAAAGGGAGCCTGTGGGCCTGAGGCCCCAGAGCCAGGATAGGATTCAGACCTGGTGGTACACTGCTGGCCTGCTTGGTTCCCATGTCTCTGCTGCCCTTATTCAACAAGGCATTCTCTCACCCCTTCCCCCAAGTGGTGTTGGACAGGTTGTACACTGTACAAATCTGGGGGGGGCACCATGCCCATTGCAGGCCTTGAGACTTGTCTACAATAATGGCTTTCTGGCTGATGGAAGGAGCACTTTGCACAAAGGTGCTGTGTGTGCCAGCGGTGGGGCTGATGTTACGGGCTGCTTCCCTCTCTAGTACCTCAGCAGCACAAATCATCGTGCTGACCCATATGCTCCTGGATGTCACCAAGGAGCAGGTTCTGCGCTGAGCAGCTTGCAGGTAATCAGAGCTCACGGTCATTGAATCATTGCCACGTGCTGAGCACTGTTGTAAACCCTCAAGTATCTTCCCCAATCCGCATAGTCCCCCGAGGCAGATCTGTTGTTTCCACGTCTCCAAGTGGGGAAACTGAGCCTCACAGAACTTGGTGACTTGCCCGGGTCACCTGGTCATAGGTGGCAGAGCTCACAGCCTGCAGAGCCTGCATCTTAGCCACCCGGCCCCCCTCCCACTATGTGGTCCCCGGGCTCCTCCAGTGGCTGCTGTCTGGGAGAATGTGAGGGTGTGCGGTAGGGATCCTCTGAGGGCTCAGTTCCCAGGGATGGACCGCTCAGGTCACAGGGCCCTAAGGCAGCAGGGAGGAGGCTGGCAGGTAGGGACAGCTTGTTCTCAGGCCTAGCTCTCATGATGTGCCCAGGATGAGAGGGCCACTGTGGCCATTGTGTCAACTCCTTTGGCCTCTGAGACGAGTCCCAGCAAGTGGGCCAGAATCCCAAAGTCTTCATTGGACGAGTGAGGAAATCTTGTCCAGGACCACACCGGGGATCCTGGTGGGGTAGGGACCTGAAAGGATCCTGCCGTTCTGCTGGCTCTGACCCTGGCAAGCCCCTTATCCTTTTTGAGCCCTTGCTGTGGTGTTGTCAACCCTATGGGACTGATCCTGGCTCCCTGGCCAGAAAGGTGCAAGGTAATCCCAGTGCCTCATGCCCAGGATGGCTCAGATATTGCTGGTGGTGTTGTTTCTGTGGCTTCCTGCTTACCCCTGTCCTGGGCAGGCCCACCTGTATAGAAGCTGTATGTTCAGCTCCTGCTGGGGCAGGTGGTCCTGGCCTGAGAGCACGGTCCAGGCTCTGACTGCCGGGGTGCGTTGTGCAGCTTCCTCACTGGCTCAGGGCTCCAGTGATATACCGCCCAGCCAGGCAATGTGGAGGAGGCCAGGCACAGCAGGGAGCTGGATCAGGATCTTCGCTCCGGCCTTGGCTGCTCTGTCATGCTGGGGATGCTGGATCAGGCCCTCATCACGCTGAGCCTTGGTTTCCTCATCTGGCAAATGGGCCAGTCTTCCACAGCTCCAAAGATAGGCTGAGAGCATTGCTCTGTAGCAGCCTCAGTTGACACTCTGGGATATGAAGCGGAGTGCCAGCTGCCTGTCTTCTGTGCTTCTGGGCCCGGCTCCCTATCTGGTGCTCAGGCCGTCCTACTGCCCACCTCGAGCCTTCCTCAGGGAATGTTCTGCTGTGTCCTTCTGATTCTTGGCAGGCTGTGGGATTAAAGCTTCCACCAATAGGGTCAGGCCACAGGTAGGCTACCGGTCCCAACACATTGGCTGGTCTGGGGACAGCTGTTCCACCTAACCTACCTCTTGCTGTGTGGCCCCAGGTTCGGGAAGGGACTGTTGGTCCTGGTACCTGTGTGTGTGTACATGTGTGTGCTCACGTAGGTACACGTATGCCCACACACATGATGTGCATACGTGTACATGTGTGCGTGTGCACACCCTGTGCACCCGTGTAGAGTGGACGCATGTGTGTGCAGTGCACCCATGCTTATGTAGCACATGGGTAGCTTGTGTGTATGGGTGTGTCTGTGTGCATTGCATGGTGTGCACGCATGTGCGTGTTTGTGCATGCCGTGGAATTTGAGAGTGCCCTGTAACAGTCCTCCGTCCTCCTGTGGGTGCTTGCTGTGTCCACGCTCTCACGTGAATGTACTTGCTGCTATCTGCCATGCACCAGGCCCTGGGCTGCTTGTGGGATGGACCACAGGGAACGAGACACACATCTTTCCTCATGGAGCTGATGGTCTAGTGGTACAGGCTGACATTCATTAAGAAGTTGGAAGCGAATTTAAAGTTACAATAGTGGCAGGGCCAGGAAATTGAGGTGCATATAGTGCTGTGGGAGCCTAGAATGGGATGCAGTCCCGGAGGGCTTTCTTGAGGAAGTGACATTTGAGCTAAGTTCTAACAGATGGGGGGAGGCAGCAAGGAGAGGGGAGAGAAAAGCATTCCAGGACTGGAAAAAGTATGTGCAAATGTCCTGTGGCAAGAAGGACCAAGGATAGGTCCGTTTAGATGGAGCAAGAGGAAGACAGTATGTGGCGGAGGAGGGGGACGAGTGGGATCTCGTTGTCAGGATGAGGGTCACGGGATGGAGAGAGCTTCAAATCCCTGAAGTCAGTGACAACATTCTGAGCCCTGTGGTCCAGCTCAGATCCTTACCTCTCGCATTAGCAGCTGCTCATTCTCAGTGGCCTCTGGGCTATGGGAGCACTCGCTCCCAGGCAGGCTGAGTTCAAGAGAGGGAAGTGGCAGGGGAACCATTTAAACTCTCAGAAGTACCTTGCAGTGGCATGGTTTTGTTTGGTGACGTTTTAGGGGGCCCAGCCTTCAGGAAAGCGGTGTCTGGGACTGGAGTGGGGACTCAAGTCTGAAGACCCCCACCTCCGCTGTAATGGAGGCAGGAGGAGCCGGGAGATCCCTGCAAGGCCGGGGAGACACCTCTCCCAGGCTTCAGCTTTGGCTCGGGACAGGCCTCCCCACGCACACGCTCATAGAAGTCCCAAGTTCTGGCCTAAGGGGGCAAGGGAACGCGAGGTGTATCAGGGCCAGGATGACCCCACTGCACACTGCCGGGCGGGAGGGGGCTGTGAGCAGTAATCCCGGACTCTGGTGGGCTTGATCGCCTATCGGAATATTTACCAGCTGCTCGCAGGCCCAGATGCCTGAGAGCGGACCGCCGTGCAGCACTGGGCCTTTTACTGGCAGTTCTGGAGGGGGTTTGGGCGATGGGGCTTGGGACAGTGACTTTTCAGCAGTGGATTCAGAAGTTCTCGGGAGCCGGAGCAGCGCCGGGGCCGCGCCTGCCGGGCCCGTGCATAGAGCCCTGCACCTGCTGGCCGCGCTCTGGGTGGGCGTCCGGCGGGGCGGGTCTCGCTGACCGCTGCCCGTGCGTGTCCCGCAGGTTCTCCCGCTCGGACGAGCTGTCGCGGCACCGGCGCTCGCACTCGGGCGTGAAGCCCTACCAGTGTCCCGTGTGCGAGAAGAAGTTCGCGCGGAGCGACCACCTCTCCAAGCACATCAAGGTGCACCGCTTTCCCCGGAGCAGCCGCTCGGTGCGCGCGGTGAACTGAGCGCCCGCCGGCCCCGCCCCCTCACCCGCCCAGTTCTTTTGTAGCAATAATTTATTTGCCTCTTCAGAGGCACGTGACGATGTTGCAAACCCACCTTCTGGAGCCTGGGAGGTGCAGGAAGAGAGGGGCTTGCCTGGGAGGCGGGAACCGGAGCCGCCCGGCCCGCTGCCTTTCCCGGGAAGACCTAGAGCCACGCCCGGGTCCCTGGGGTCTGAGCCCCTAGCACCCGCGCAGGGGGCCCTGCCTTCCCGCCTTTGTGCCTTCGTGCCTTCCAGCGGGCCGGCCTGTGCTGCAGCGGCGGCGCGGGGAGCCTGGACCTTCTCCCACTGGGCTCCCTGCTTGGGCCAAGGCCGGCACTTTTTGCTCAGAAGAAGAAATGTGCCGTTTTGAAATGTCAGTTCCCAGAGGGAGCTGTGCTGGGAAGAAGGAAGTAGGCCAGAAGTCCAGGGCTGCACTGTGGTGTGAGGGTGGCTTGGTCCCAGACCTCTGGCTCAGCCTGACTGCCGGAGGAGGAGGAGGGTACGGGAAGGGCCGTCAGGGGTTTAGAACCTGGCCTCTGGGCAGATAATGGAATTAGGGTGAAAAGCCCCCTCTTTGGGGGGGGGGGGTCTGGCAATGCATGTGCTTGAGTTAAACAGTGCGGGGCAGACAGGTGCAGTCTAGGTACCCAGCATGGCTCATCCCCTCGTCCTGTTTCCAGACAAATCCAGACACCAGCCTCCAGGATCACCTTGGGGAAAAGAGGGGAGCAGGCTGCATTGCGTGTAGACGAACTAGATAGAGCCTCCGAATCCTGATTTAGAAATGCATTCCTTATTTTGTCTAGAAATTAATATCAAATGAACTAGCTTGTTTTGACAGGTTTATTTCACATCCTATGAATGTATGTAAATAAGCTGTACATAGGTACATCTACATAAAATATCTTTTAATAACATATCAACATTTGTGTACATTTGAAATTAAAAAAATCTATAAAGCTGGTGTACATATGTTACAATTATGTATATTTTCTTTGGTCCTTCATAAAAATATATTTACTTTGCCAATAAAAAGAAAAAAGAACTCGATAACTTTATGGCATTCCAGTGCTGTTTTCCTGTTTCTCCAGAAAGTGGGTGTGATTCTGAGGGCCGAGGCTCTGTGTCTGTGTTTGCAGCATTTAGGGAGCCTTGTTTTGTATCCAGAGGGACACAAAGATCCCTTAGGGGTTCAGCCCCTGGCCCATCAGTGCAGGCTTCCCAAGGCAAGCCCTCCTCCATGCTGGCTGCTGGGTTTTTGCTCATTGTGGACTCCCGGAGGGCTCTCCCTCCCCTCCCCACAAACCCAAATCCAGCTCCCATCCCAGCATCACCTATGGGAAGCCACCATGGGCTAGGCCAGGCCTGCAGTGATCACTATGACGACTATTGGAGACCCTCACACAGTGCTTCCTGTGCAGTCAGTCCTTCAAGCATCTGCTGTGCAGAGGAGAGTCCCCTTCGGAGATGGCGTCGTTATTCTCACCGGCTCGGGGCATAGTGAACGAGTGGACTGGTGGAGGGAAGATTTAGAGAGGCCGGTATATGCCCGGAGGCCGCCTCCTGCACCCATCCCAGCTGCTCTGAGCTCTGGGGAGACAAGTCCTCCTGAATTCCCCCAGATTCCTGGCATCTCCACCATGTGCTTGCACAGTTGAGGTCTGAGTGCATCCACATGTCCCAGTGGGTTGGAAGCAGGGGACAGTGGGAGCCTGAGAAGAAGGAGAGGCCGTGAGCTAGCAAGGGGCTGAGTGGGGTGGCTGAGGTTGGGCAGAGAAGGTGGGCTTGGTGGCTGTAGTAACGAGGCAGCCCCAGCTCTCCCGTCCACATGAGGTGACAGACAAGGACCTTCTAAGGGTGACCCTTAGAAGTCCGATGCAAGTTGGGCAAGTAGTTTTTAGGGACCTCCTCGGAGATGGAGGCAGGTGGTGATGCACCCATGGATTTGTAGCAGAGCGATGTCTAAGTGAGATGTGTGTGCATGTGTGCGTGAGGTCACGGGCCTTTGAGCCACTGTTCCTGCTGATGGGAGTCATCTGCCACCATCATCTTTCCTGCCTGGCAGGAGCTGGCAGGTGTGAAGCTTTCACGTGTGCCCAGCACACAGCATGAGTGATCGGGGAATGGACGCTTCCATCCTGACCAGCTCTGGTCCTGGGGAAAGGACTTTGCCTTGTGACCTCTATCCTTTGACTTACCCTCTGTGGTCAAACATGCTGTGGGGAAGTGAGGCATTGATTTCCAGGTGCATTAACGTAGCCTTTCTTTATTCATAAACAAGCAGTGCAGCCCAAATAAAAGGAACAGTGGAGGTCAGGACGGTCACTGGAGGAGGAATAAGTCTGTGAGCCCGTGTCCCCATGATGCCAGGCACCAGGACTCTGCTTACCTCCGTGTATGTCCCCCAAAGTCCACTGCTCTGAGCCTGCAGTGCCCTGGCTAACCTGTCCTGGCCAAGGTAAGGCTGGCCGGTGTGCAGGGTGGTCTAAGCCATCGCCCTCGGTCTGGGCTCCGGACTCCCCACCTAATGTGTGTGCTGACACCTGTCTCGCGTAGGCAGCACAGATCCAGGCTCTGCTTCCCAGAGGCGCCAGCTGAGAGAGAGCTGGCAGGGACAGCAGAGTGAGCACGGCAAGAGGGAAGGATGTGGGCACGAAGGCGGCTGTCTCTGGATCCTCACTCTACGTTCAGATGAGTTTGTTAAAACTTTCCGAGTTCACCCTGCAGGATGGACACGATAGTCCCCTGGTGCCATTGGTGAGCGTGAGTGTGACTTTGGACAACAACAAAGCCCCTTTCTAGGGTGGGAGCCTGTCTCTTGGCCAGGTGGAGAGGCTGGGGAGGCGGGGTCTCCGTGCTGGACCGTGGCCGGCACCTGTGCAGGCACCCCCGTAGTGGGACCCACAAGAACACTGAGAGCTCTGCTGAGGTGCCTGGCCTGTGACTTGGCCCTGGGAGACCCCCATGCCACCACCTTTGTCACCCTTTGTGACCTCTATGACTGGAAAAGTAGTGTTTGTCTTGGCCCACAAGCTAAGAAAATGGGTGAGAGGTGAGCCAGCGTGCCCCCAACTGTTTGTAACAGAGAGGAGTCTGGATGGTTGCAGAGCAGAAATCTGGCCTTGACAGCCTCTGGCACCCTGCCCTGCACAGTACCCCTTCCCCAAGGCGCACAGAGGGGAAGGAAGTACCATGTATCGAGTGCTGTATCAGGCAGAATATGGGTCAGGTTGCTGTAACAAAGAGACCCCCAAACACTGTGGCTTACACAAGGTAGACATGTATTTTTCTCTGTTGGAATAGTCTGGAAGCAGGCAGCCTTGGCTGAGAGGTGGCTGTGGCACGGGCTCCTTCTCTCCTGTTGCCCTCCATGCCCTAGGTGCTGGTCCAAGGTGTCTCGACAGGGTATCAGGCAAGCCCATAGAAAGTAGGCAGGGGGCCGCATGTTCCTTTTCCCCGTGAGTGCATGGTCTGGGATTTGCACGGTTGGGCCTGCTTGGGTCTCTTGGGCTAGTCACATGCCTCATCCACCACAAAGGAAGCTGGAAAATGTGGTCTTGAGCTGTGAGGTCGTGCACACAGCTAAAATGCAGGGGTTCTCCAATGTTTGTAGCAGCACTATCCACAATAGCCAAAGTATGGAAAGAGCCCAAATGTCCATCGATGGATGAATGGATAAAGAAGATGTGGTATATATATATATACAATGGAGTTTTACTCGGTGATCAAAAAGAATGAAATCTTGCCATTTGCAACTACGTGGATGGAACTGGAGGGTATTATGCTAAGCGAAATTAGTCAGAGAACGCCAAATATCATGACTTCACTTATATGAGGACTTTAAGACATGAAACAGATGAACACAAGGGAAGGGAAGCAAAAATAATATAAAAACAGGGAGGGGGACATAACATAAGAGAGTCTTAAATATGGAGAACAAACAGTGTTGCTGGAGGGGCTGTGGGAGGGGGGATGGGCTACACGGGTAAGGGGCATTAAGGAATCTACTCCTGAAATCATTGCACTATATGCTAACTAACTTGGATGTAAATTTTTTAAAAAATTAAATAAAAAAATAAAAAATAAATAAAATGCAGGGGTTGTACTGCAGGAGAATGAAAGGGAGCCTAGGAGCTGCCTTTCTGCCGTGAGCACATCCTCCGCACCTGGCGATGTGTGCAGAGCAGGCCCTACAGCTCTCCCCAAACCCCACGCCTGCACAGTGCAGAAGTCATGGGGGGACTGGTGGGTCTCCTGACGCATGGCCTCACCCACATGCTCAGAATGGGTGTCACTGACAGCTGTGGGACCAACAGTCAGGCTTCCAGGGACAGCAGGGGATCACCAAGGGAAACCGTGGGAAAGAGGTGCTAAGATGCTTTGGTGGACAAGCCAAGGCTGCCAAATGGCAGAATCCTAAATCCTGTGGACAAAGTAAACAAAACCAAACCCTTATAATGTCATCAGTGTCTACTCCTGCATAGGGCCCAGAGTCTGTCTATACAGGTGCTGTGAACAGAAGTGGAAATCCCCTGGGTCCAGGCTTTTAGGGACTCGTAGTCTTTCCTGGGCTCCCTGAGTTCAGAGTACCAAGGCCCAGGGCAGTGAGTACAAGGGAGACTCTGCAGAGAATAGGTGTGTTAGTCTGGACAGCAGTTGTTATGACTAGGGGCTTTGAATGTCACATAAGGAGACCCAGAGTGAGGACAAGTTCTGTCCTCTGTGTGACAAACAACAAGTCTCAGCAGAAAAAGACCGCAGATGGAAAAGAGGAGCATTCAGAAGACCCAAAGGAAGTGCACACTCCAGACATTCACTGCAGGACAAAGAAAGGCATCCCTGCAAGTTTCCTGTTACTGTCAGTCTCCTGGGAGGCCATAGGGAGAGCTCAGGTTGAAAAAGAAGAGCAGCTGGGACACCTGGGTGGCTCAATGGGTTGAGCATTTAAGCATCTGACTTCAGCCCAGGTCATGATCTCGTGGTTCATGGGTTTGAGCCCCGGGTTGGGCTCTGTGCTGACAGCTCAGAGCCTGGAGCTTGCTTAGGATTCTGTGTCTCCCTCTCTTGTGCTGCCCCTCCCCTGCTCACGCTCTCTCAAGAATAAATAAATGTTAAAAAAAAAAAAAATAGAAGAGCAGCAAGACAGAGTGCAGAGAGAGATGGAGGGGATCAGGGAAAATCCCAGGGAAATAAAGATGGTAATATCAGAGTCAAAGCCTGCCTTGGTATACAGCAAGGGGGGTTGGGAATACTCACATAGATCTCCTAGAACTAGTGGGGAAGGAAGGATGGAAAGGAGATACATAAGTGTGGAGGGCAGAAAATACAACACCAATAGTTGGATTCTGGATCAGACTCCAGAAAAATAACATATATACCAGTACAAACACATATAATACACTAATATATAGCATGTAATATACTAATATGCAACATATGTAATATGCTAACACACTGATACATAATATTCTAATATATAACATTAATACATAATACATAACATACCAGTATATAGTATATGAATATATAACATATAATATAATAATGTATAACATATATACTAATAAAGTATATAATTCTGACCATACACACATGTGACATAAGCAGAGGACAGGGAAAATATCTCAGCTTGGAGGACAGGAAGGCATAGTGGGGGATCTTAGAGGCATTTCGTTGATATGAAGCCACGTGAGCTTGGTTGGCCTGTCTGAACTTCGGAATCCTTATCTGTGAAATGGGTGTGATAATGCTGACCTCTGGGCTGGGTGGAGATGGGACAAGTCACCCTGTTTAAAACAATGGACCCAGGGGCGCCTGGGTGGCGCAGTCGGTTAAGCGTCCGACTTCAGCCAGGTCACGATCTCGCGGTCCGTGAGTTCGAGCCCCGCGTCGGGCTCTGGGCGATGGCTCAGAGCCTGGAGCCTGTTTCCAATTCTGTGTCTCCCTCTCTCTCTGCCCCTCCCCCGTTCATGCTCTCTCTCTGTCCCAAAAATAAATAAACGTTGAAAAAAAAAAATTAAAAAAAAAAAAAACAAAAAAACAAAAAAAAAACAATGGACCCAGTGCATGGTGGATAAGAAGTGGCAACAAGTGACAAGGTGGAAAGGAAAAAAATGCAGTAAGCAGAGAAGGGCCTACCACTGGAGGAAGCAGCTGAGATAAGGACGTAGAGGCTGTGCTGGGAGTGGCCACATCTCATAAGGTCCTGCTGTGTGTAGGTGGGAAGGGACACCTGGGGGCCTTGCAAGAAGGAGCCTATTGTGGAAGGAGGTCTAGACCCTGAGACACAGAAACCTTCCAACCACCATTGGTCCTTCCCCATTTCAACTCATTTGCGCTGACTCTGCGAGCCCCCCACACACGACAACCTGCCAGCATCTGCCTCTGATAGAGACCTGAGGACGCTCCCCAGGGCTGTTCATTGCCCACCTGTTCCCAGTGGCGGTTCTGGGAACTGGGCTCAAATCTGAGCTGAGCTAATCTGGTAAAACCCAAGAGCAGTGTCTGAATGGGGTGGCTGCTGGCACAGGTGAGGAGCGGGATCACCACCGCTCTTGTCGAATGATGACATCAGAGACGTGACCAACTGGGCGACGAGCAGAAGGGAGACCTGGGGCAAATGCAGGGTGGTCATAGTTGGACATATCTAAGAATGAAAATACGTTTATGTAAAGATGAGTCTAAATACTTGCAAATGGGTTTTAAAATCTAAATGCAGACGTCAAATACTGTCTCAGAAAGAGAAGGAAAATTTGCAGTGAAGAAATAATAATGTAATACCTACCAGTTATCCAGCTCTAAAGCCTCAGGCTGTACAAACAGACTTGAAGTTGTGTGATGCTTAAAGTAGGTCTCTCATCAACCACCTCTTTCCCAAAGAAGAGCATTGTACATCAGTTGCATTTCTTGATATCCTATTTTGTATTTCCCTCTTCCCCAAGAAGTCTTTGGTCACGTGATGAACAAATGAAGCCAGATGCCATTTCTATTGGGTAAATTGGTAACTGATTGGACAACTGCCTCCAGTGAGCTCAGCTTGAAAGAAGAATGAGGGCCACTTTGGCCCCACAGCAAAGTGGGCGATAAGTCCCACTAAACCTGGACAACAAGCATGCTGGCTTGGGGCTGCTACAGGACAAGTGGATGAGTGCCCCCCTCGCTCCTGCAACCACAGGACGTTCCAGACCTGTGATTGCACCATGCAGAGAAGTTCTAGTTCCTACCTTGGGTGCTGAAGGTGTGGCCCCTCCCTGTATGTCAGCTTGAGGGGGGGGCCTTTGGGGGTGGTGACATTGTGAGCAGTGGAAGTCCTCTCTCTCCTCTGTCCCCAGTCACTCCGCTCCAGAGCGGACCTTGCTAGATGGACCTTGCTAGAAATTTGGGTGCTCAGCTGGAAATTCATGCCCCCTCCTAGGCTGAGGGCCACCGGACGTCCTGCATAGAATTCCCATGGTGGAGAAGGTTATGCCTTGTGGGATACCTGTTCCCTCCTGTCACACTAGCACACGTTTTTCAAGTAGTGATGACACCCCTCAGCAGTGCAGCAGACTCTGCTTTCTATGACAGCACCAGTTTGTCATGCTTGACCCCTCCACTGGTTCTGAGAGTCCAGCCACTCTGGTGAGTGCCATCTATGTGACTTCTCCTGAAGGTCTGTGGGGTCCCCTGGCCCCAATGGTTTCCCGTGGAAAATACTTCAACTTATTCTGTTGAAATAATGTAATAAAATAAATTATAATATATATTAAGTTCTATTATAATTATATTATTTATAACATATAAATACACATATGAATGTAATATATAATATAATAATCTAGTGTAACATATATTCTAATACCTAATACAATATACTAATATATAACATATAAAATATATAACATATATACTAACGTAACTACAATACAATACTGTAGTATAGCTACAGTAAATAGCCTAATAACTATATGCACACATACAGAGTTTAAAGAACACAACTTTATTATATGCTGTTATTTATAACTTAAATAATAGAACTATATGATATATAATGCAACCAAAGACTATAACTGTACTTAACTGTCACATGTGCTGTGAAGCACCCAGGGACTTGCTTCTTGAATCTGTCCCTTGACCACCTTGTGAGCATCTTCCTCTTCCTCTCGGAACATCCAATTCCCTACCTTTTTAAATACACAGAAGAATTTAGAGCCAGACTCCCTGGGTTCTTATAACCTCTCCTTGCCTCAATTTCCTCATCCGTGTGGGACAATGATGGTACCTCTCTCATAGGGTCACAGTACAGACAAAATGACTTAAAGCATGAAATGCACTTAGAAGAACCTCTGGCAGGGAACAAAAGCTGTTATTGTTGGTGGTATTCTATTACCACCCGTTGTCACTTGAGTGTTCCCTCAGTATCCCCATCCGCTTCACTCCAAGGGGTATAATAAGACACTTCTGCTAAATGAACACAGTCCCCTTCCGATATGCATGTTTCTCGGATCATTCTCCAGCACTGGCACCTTGCTGTCTAGTGTGCAGATGGGTCTAGCAGAGGCCAAGCTCATTCCTTTGGCAAAAGGATCATGAGGCTCTGTTTAATCAGTGTCTTCTCAGTCTTCATTCACAGACCATCAAATACTTAACGCTAGGGAGAACTATAAGCCAATGTGTTCAAGCCACTGCTGATTAAGTATCAAGCAATAAACAAGATAAAGCCAATCAGAAACTGTAGTGGCTGTAAAAGGTCATGCATGTCTCATGGGTTTCATTTGCATTTTCCTTGCACAGAAAGCCAGTCATTGGACTGTTCCACTCAATGCCACACACCTGGGAATACTACCTAGGCCTGAATCCTCTCTTGCCAGCACTCTTTTCACCTGCACAGAGGGGCAGGCCTGCAGTGCATAAGAAGGCCCCCCAGGTATATGGCCCTGTGCTTCGGGGCCTGAGACCTGAGGGTAGTGGCCTGTCTCCAGAGGGTAGTTGTGCTCTCGGACAACTGGGCAGTTGAGGCTCACTTAAAAATGCCAGGTGGATATTCTGGGCACCCTGTGGTGGGGGCTGGTGACTCTTGAGTTTCTGTCCATGGAGCTGAGGGTGAGGGGGTGTCTTAAGTGCTTCTTTTTCTCTCCCTCCGCCTCCCTGCTGTTCCTATGAGAAGGATGCTAGATGGATTTACTGTGTCTAGAAGAATGTTCTCAGGCTGCTGGAGACACTGGGTCCCATAATAGCCCTTGTATTCACAAACAGCAGCACACTCCTGGCACGCACAAAACCTAACTACACCCTTGGTATTGTTCGTGAAGACCTTGCCAATGACAACAACAAAGAGGAACAACAATAGCAAAGGAAGGAACAAGGTGATCTTTACTGCATATGATGTGATTATCCAGGGGAAACCATCCACTGAAGGTCTATCAGAATTCGTGACTGTTTACCTAGTGGTCAGGTGCAAGGTACACACGTAGAATTAGATTGCTTACATATCATTGTGTCAGCTAGCAATTGCTGCATAATGACCTGCCTCGAAACTCAGTGCTCTAGAACAGCAGTGATTTAACATTCTAGCTGATGCATCTGGCAGCTGGCTAGGGGTCCGCTGACGTAGGCTGGCTTCACGCACGTGCCTGTGGTTCGGCGGGGAGTTCTGCTCTAACTTGGGCTGGGCAGTTTAGCTGGACCTGTGCTCTACATTCACTCATTCTCTCCTGGGCCCAGTGGTGGGCCACCATGTTTTCCAGGGGAGGGCAGAGCTAGGATCCTACATGGAACTTCTAACCATGGGAAGGGCAAGAGCGTGAGTTTGAATGTGCAAGCCCATTTCAAACCTCTGCTCGTGTCCCATCCACTACAACCCACTGACCAATGCAGGTCATGTGGTCAAGCGTCAGGGGGTGGGATAGGTTATCCCTACCCTAAGTGAGAGCATGTGAGGTCACATGGTAAAGGACATACATAAATGGAGCGATCATCACTGGCGCCAATGATGCAGTAAAAAACCAACTAAAGCTGTAACAATAAATAGCATTCATGACTTTCATAACAGCAAGAACAACATGCAGTAAACTGATTAAAAATGTGTGAGAATAGGAGCACCTGGGTGGCTCAGTCCGTTAAGTGTCTGGCTTTGGCTCAGGTCATGATCTCGCAGTTCGTGGGTTCGGGCACCACATCAGGCTCTGTGCTGACAGCTCAGAGCCTGGAGCCTGCTTCGGATTCTGAGTCTCCCTCTCTCTCTGCCCCTCTCCACTCATGCTCTGTCTCTCTCTGTCTCCGAAATAAATATTAAAAAAAATTAAAAAAAAAAGAATACACATCATGGATAGGGTTGAAGGACAAGTATTAGATATGGAGAGAAGTATGTGAGTAACGATCCAAATATATCTGGAATGCATAGAACTGTTCTATAAATTACCGAATAAAAGGTAAAAATTCCAACAGAAAAGTGTGCAATGGATATAAGCTAGTAACTTGTGGAAAAAGAAATGTCAAGTGGCAAATAAGTATGGGAGAAGATGTTTGACCTTATAAATACACGGGAAAATAAAAATAACAATATATCCTATTTATGCTGGCTAGAATGAAAACAGGTGAAAGATTGACAATATGTCCAGGGTGGGGAAATGACTACTGTCATCACTGTTGACTGCAACACAATTGTTTTTTGGAGGATAATTTGGAAGAATGTATCAAAATTTAAAATATACCTGCTCTTTGACCCAGCAAACCCACCATTAAAAATCTGCATATGGAGGGCATTATGCTAAGTGAACTAAGTCAGACAGAAAAAGACAAATACTGTATGATCCTAGTTAGATGTGGAATCTAAAAAGGAAAAAAAAAAAACTAAATTAGAAGAGATCAGACTTGTGATCACCTGAGGCTGGGGCGGTGGGAGAGGGGAATTGGAGAAGGGGTGTCCAAAAGTAGAAACTGGCAGTTATAAGATAAGGAAACACTAAGGATGTAGCATACAGCCTGATGACTGTAGTGAACAGTGCTGTGTGGTATACTTGAAAGTTGTTAAGAGAGTAAGTCCTAAGAGTTCTTATCACAAGGAATAAAACATATTTTGTACCTATATGAGATGACGGACGTTAACTACTGTGGTTGGCATGTCATGATACGTGTATGTCAAATCGTCATGCTGTATACCTTAAGCTTACACGGTATTGGGCATCACTTATATCTCAAAACTGGAGGGAAAAAGAACACTTAAGGAATATATTTTAAAAACCCACACACAGGTGCTCCTGGGGGGCTCAGTCGGTTGAGTGTTCGACTTTGGCTCAGGTCATGATCTTGACGGTGTATGGGTTTGAGCCCTGCGTTGAGTTCTGTGCTGACAGCTCGGAGCGTGGAGCCTGCTTCAGGTTCTTGTTTCCCTCTCCTTCTGCCTCTCTCTCCTGCTTGTGCGCACTCTCTCTCTCTGTCTCAAAAAAAATCCATGTACAAAGATATGTGTACAGGGGCGCCTGGGTGGCGCAGTCGGTTAAGCGTCCGACTTCAGCCAGGTCACGATCTCACGGTCCGTGAGTTCGAGCCCCGCGTCAGGCTCTGGGCTGATGGCTCAGAGCCTGGAGCCTGTTTCCGATTCTGTGTCTCCCTCTCTCTCTGCCCCTCCCCCGTTCATGCTCTGTCTCTCTCTGTCTCAAAAATAAATAAACGTTAAAAAAAAAAAATCAAAGATATGTGTACAAGTGTGTTCTCTTTTTTTTTATTTTTATTTTTTTCTTTCTTATTTATTTATTTTTAAATTTTTTTTAGCGTTTATTTATTTTTGAGACAGAGAGAGACAGAGCATGAACGGAGGAGGGTCAGAGAGAGGGAGACACAGAATCTGAAGCAGGCTCCAAGCTCTGAGCTGTCAGCACAGAGCCTGACGCGGGGCTCGAACTCACGGACCGCGAGATCATGACCTGAGCCGAAGTCGGCCACTTAACTGACTGAGCCACCCAGGCGCCCCAATGTGTTCTCTGTTTTAATGTTTACTTAGTTTTTAGAGAGAGAGAAAGAGAGCGCGCGTGCATGTGCACACACACAAGCTGGGGAGGGACAGAGAGAGGGGGACAGAGGATCCAAAGCGGGCTTTGCATAGATAGCAGCGAGCAAGATGTGGGGCTCAAACTCATGAACTGTGAGATCATGACCTGAGCTGAAGTGGATGTTCAACCGACTAAGCCACCCAAGCGCTCCCAACTTTGTTCTTTAAAAAAAATCTTTTTTAATGTTTATTTATTTTTGAGAGAGAGAGACAAAGTGAAAACAGGGGAAAGACAGAAAGAGAGGGAGACACAGAATCTGAAGCAGGCTCCAGGCTCTGAGCTGTCAACACTGAGACCAACGCGGGCTGGAACTCACAAACTGCTAGATCATGATCTGAGCCAAAGACTGTCACCTGACTGAGCCACCCAGGCGTCCCTGTTCTTTGTAACATTATTTATAACTGCCAACAATGGGGAACAGTGTAAAAATCTACCAATGGAGAATTGGGTAAAGTACGGTGCCCAGAAACTAGTTCTTTACTTGGTTGGTAGTGAAATGCTCATAATTAGATACAATTTACATACATAAAAATTATGCATAGGGTTTTAATTTTTAGAATCACCCTGTGCACAGAGGATAGAAGGCTTGGTTAAGGGACCTAATTAAGGTGCAAATATCCATGACACGAGCATAGCTGACAGAGATGCGACAAGAATATGGAGAGGTATGCTCCGGGGAGAACACAAGCCCTAAGAATCATGGAGTGAGTCTATTTCATGAAGGAACATCTCCTTTATCAGCAAAATATAACTGGAATCTCCTCCCACCCACTGGGGCCCAAGCCACCCCTGACCTCTCGCACGGACTATTGCAGTAGCTCCCACAGCTCTCCCTGCTGTGGCCTCACACCCCTAGCACAGCAGCCAGAAGGATCCAGATAAAATCTGTCTGATGGTGTCCCTCCTCCTCTCAGAACCTTCCAGGGGTTCCTGTGTTTCACTCAGAGGAAAAGGAAGACAGAAAGCCCTACAAGGGCTGTCTGCCCTGCACTGCATGGACCTCACCACTCTTCTCCATCCACTCCAGCCTACTCTGCTGATCTGGGAAAACAGCTCCCGCCTTGTGGGCTTCGCGTTGACGGTTCCCTCTGTCTGGAGCGCTCTTCCCTAGCTACTCCATAGCTCCTTCCTCGCCTCCTTCAAGCCTGTGCTCAGATGGTACTGTACAGGAAAGGACTCCAGTTGATAGCGGGGGTCTACCTTCATGCCTTGAGTCTTGATAAATATACCCTCCATATGTAATGTGTTCCTAGGGCAAACTGGGGGAGGGCATTCGGGGGCCCTCTGTACTATCTTTGCAACTCTTGTAAACCTAAAATGTGTCAGGACAAAAACAAGCAGAAGTTCCACCCACCAGCCCTCCTTCTCCCTCTGAGCTCTTGATCTTTCTCCGCAGCACTCACCGCCTTCTGCACAACTTGATTTACTCGTGTGTTCATTCCCTGCTAGACTGCTCTGTGAGGTCAGGGTTTGCCATTAACCCCCATCCTATAACAAGTATCGTGTTAATCTACAAATTCTAGATTCTGGGCACCATTTATTTAATGGTAAGTTGTTCACCATCACTACATGATTGATTAGTTCCCAAATGTCTGCTGTCATAAACCTTGCTATAAACATTTAGCATATAGAACATCATAGACAGATTTTTTAAGTTTATTTATTTTGAAAGAGAAAGCAGGCATGTGCATGCACATGCACACACACACACACACACACACACACACCATGCAGGGGAGGGGCAGAGAGAGAGGGAGAGAGAGAATCCCAAGCAGGCTCAGCGCTCTCAGCACAGAACCTGATGCAGGGCTCGATCCCACAAACTGTGAGATCATGACCTGAGCCGAAATCAAGAGTCAGACCCTTAACTGACTGAGCCACCCAGGTGCCCCTCATATGCAGATTTTTAATGGTGGGTTTGCTGGGTCAAAGGGTAGGCACATTTAAAATTTTGATAACTTTTGCCGAATTATCATCCCCAAAACAATTGTGCTGGAAACATGTCTTACTTATTTATTCCTTTTATTACCTGTTCTTTTTTTTTTTTTCAACATTTTAATTTATTTTTGGGACAGAGAGAGACAGAGCATGAACGGGGGAGGGGCAGAGAGAGAGGGAGACACAGAATTGGAAACAGGCTCCAGGCTCTGAGCCATCAGCCCAGAGCCTGACGCGGGACTCAAATTCACAGACCGCGAAATCGTGACCTGGCTGAAGTCGGACGCTTAACCGACTGCGCCACCCAGGCGCCCCTATCTGTTCTTTACTAGAACATAAGCTCCTTGGGAATGGGGAAACAGGGAAACCGTTTTGTTCGGTGCTGTAAACCCGGCTCCCAGAACAAGTATTTGTTGAGCAAACTGGGTAGTAGCAAGGGCTATGGCTAAAATGGATGGGATAAGGTATAGAGGTTTAAATAGATTATTTAAAGTTATAAAGGTAGTGTGGTAGACAGAACAATGGTCCCCCAAAGATGTCCGCATCCTAGTCTCCAGAACCTGGGAATGTATTTCTTTGCACAGCAAAAGGGACTCTGCAGCTGTGATTCTGCTAAGGCTCTCCAACTGGGGAGGTGATCCTGGATTATCTGGTGCACCTGGTGTCATCACAAGGGTCCATACAGGAGGGTCATAAGGAGGTGTGACAATGGAGGAGAGTTCAGGGGGACAGGTTGGAAGATGCTGCTGGCTGTGAATATGGAGGAAGGAATGCGAGAGCCTCTGGAAGCTGGAAAGGTGAGGAAGCAGAAGGGACGCCACCCTGCCCACATCTCATTCTAGGACTGACCTCTAGAACTGTAGGAGAATGCATTGGTGCTGTTTTCAGCCACCGAGTTCGCGGTGATTTGTTATAGCAGCAGTAACAAATTAACCCAGGTACCAGGAGAAGAAGTAAAATAAAAATGTAAGTCCCAAACATGAGCTGCGGAGGAGGTGGGATTAGAAGACAGGGGGAGGGTAAGGCTGCCGACGTGACATCAACCGGCAGAGTCCAGAGTCAGCAACTCCAGACGCAGGACCCGCTACACTCAGATGCAGCGCCTAGAAGGATAAGAACCAGACAGGTAAAGGAGGCCGTCCCTGGAAGAGGGCCAGGCTCACGGGGCTAGTTGTCACCCGCCCTGTTTGCACTTTGGTGCTCATGGATTCATTATCGTGGGCGCATCTGACTGCCATAAAAATGCACTCTCAAAACCTGCTCCTGGGGCACCTGGGTGGCTCAGTCGGTTGAGCATCTGACTCTTGATTTCGCCTCAGGTCATGATCGCAGGTTTGCGGGATGGACCCCTTGTTGGGCTCTGTGCTGAGCGTGGAGCCTGCTTAAGATACTCTCTCTCCCTCTGCCCCACTCCCCTGCTCACGCACGCTCTCGCTCGCTCTCTCTCAAATTAAAAAAAACAAACAGGGGCACGTGAGTGGCTCAGTTAGTTAAGCCTCTGACTGGCTCAGGTCATGATCTCATGCTATGTGGGTTTGAGCCTCACGTCAGGCTCTGTGCTGACAGAGCTTGGATCCTGCCTCAGATTCTGTGTCTCCCTCTCTCCCTGCCCCTCCTCTGCTCACACTCTGTCTCTCTCTCTCAAAAATAAATAAACATTAAAAAAATTTAAACAAACAAACAGACTGGCTTTGCGTTGGTGCTCTGGAGAAGTGACAATGTGTCCTCAGCCGTGCGTCTGTGGGAGTCCAGTGGCCGCAGAAAGGCTCAGGCAGACTGGAGCTGCCTCTACCTACTGGGAGGACGTTGTGCCTGGGCCTCCAACAGCTCACCGAAGCATGCCCAGTGGGAAGGGAGTCCAAGCAGGAAGGCAGAAGGTCCAGAAGGTACCTTGCAGGTACCACGTAGGGGGCGGAGTCTTGGCCCATGATACCCCATCCCTCAACCACAGAGACTGGACTAACCAGCATCTTCACCCAGGCCCAAGGGGGCACCTCTGTTCTCCAGGCCTCCCTGCTGGAGAGTTCCAACACAAGGCCACCCGTGCATGCATGTGTGCAGTACTTGTGTACATGGGTGTGCATGCGTGTGTGCGGGCACGTGCAGCTGGGTAAGTTGAGGCATGAGTGAGGCATGTGTGTGCAGGCATACATGCTCATCTGTGTGCACACTGCCAGGGCTGCGCGGAATGTGCACGTGTACAGACACATGTGAGTGTGCGCAGGCTCTTGTGTGGGTGCATGTGCGTGTGCGTGTGTGTCCACGTATGCATCTTTGTGCATGGAGAGCTCATGGTGGGTGGCCTTGTTGTCAATGTTAGCTCCTGGCAACATTCTGTTTGGTTCTCATGATTCAAAAGCTCGGAGCTAGTATTTAAAAAATAAAGTTTTACATGGGGCGCCTGGGGGGCTCAGTCGGTTGAGCGTCTAACCTTGGCTCAGGTCATGAGCTCACACTTCATGGGTTGAAGCCCCACGTCGGGCTCTGTGCTGACAGCTCGGAGCCTGGAGCCTGCTTTGGATTCTGTGCCTTCCTTTCTCTCTGCCCCTCCCCCACTCGCGCTCTGTCTCTCTCTCTCTCTCAGAAATAAACATTAAAAAATAAATAAAAAATAAGGTTTTACAAACAAACTTACACGTTCAGCTTCTTTTGAAAAGTAGTAAGGCAGTACTGGGCCCTGTTTCTGAACGGTGTAGGCTCTGCCCTGAGCCTCTAGAGGGGTCATGTGACCTCCAGTGAGTCAGAGTCCTCACCACTCCCAATTGTCTCACACATTGCCTGCCTGGCCCATCTATGTCACCTCTTTGGCTCTTACAGGAATTTGAGATCTTTTGACGAAGTCCAGACAATTTAGTAGCAAGTTTCAGCCTGGTCTAGTGTGCACCCCCGCCCCAACCTGGGCAGCTTCTGCACTCCTGCCTTCATTCACCTTCAGGGGCTTTGTCCACATGGTCACTCTGTCCACACGGTCATGACATCTCCTGACACTGTCTCCCTAGTCTGCTATGCCCGCCCCACCCTGTGTCTCAACTAGAGTCTTGCTCTTTCTTCAGCAGCACTTCAGATGGGCCCCCTCCTCTGGGAGGTCTTCCCAGATCTCCCCCAGCCATCAGTCACGCCTTCTCTTCTCCCTGGCTCGCGATGCTTCACTGCCGATCGTACTTCTGGCCGGGGTACGTGGAAAGGTCATCTTATGAGCTGGGATTAGAAATCCTCCAAGGGAGAGAAATATCTTTTCTTGGGAAAGCCTTTGATAAGTCCACGGTATGAGAGAGGAGGCACAATTGTGATCAGGAGCCCAGTCACTAAAATCAAAGAAAGAACTCCTGAAACTCAGCAATAAGAGAAGGAACAGCCTGATTAAAACATGGGCCAAAGACCTACAGAGACACCTCATCAAGGTGCACAGATGACAGGTCAGGATATGAAAAGATGCTCCACATCATCTGCCATCAGGGAAATGCAGATTAAAATGACAGCAAAACACCACCACATGCCTATTAAAATGGCCAAATTCCAGGACACTAACAAGCCAAGTGCTAGAGGGGATGTGGAGTGACAGAAACTCTCCTTCATTGCTGGTGGGAATGCAAAATCGTTCAGCACCTTTGGAAGACAGCGTGGCAGTTTCTTACAAAACTAAACCTGTTCTTACCATAAGATCCAGCGATCACACTTCCTGGTATTTACCCAAATGAGTTGAAAACTTATGTCCACACAACAACTTGCACATGGATGTTTACAGCAGCTTTATTCATCATTGCCCAAACTTGGAAGCAACTGAGATATTCTTCAGTAGGTGAATGGATGAACTGTAGGACCATCATTCAGTGGGATGTTAGTCAGGACTGAAAAGAAATGAGCTATCAAGCCATGAGAACACATGGAGGAAGCAGTCTGAAAAGGCTACACACTGTATGATTCCAACCATATGACGTTCTGGGAAAGGCAAAACTACAGAGACCGTGAAAAGATCAGTGGTTGCTGGGTGTTGGGGGCTGGTGGAGGGGAGGGATGATTAGAGCACAGAGGGTTTTTAAGGCAGTGAAAATACTCTGTGGGATACCATAAAGATGGATACATGTCATTATTCATTTGTCCAAACCCATAGAATGTACAATGCCAAAAGTGAACCCTTTTGTAAACCATGGACCTTGGGTGATAATGACGCGTGGGTGTAGGTTCATCGATTACAACAAATGTACCACTCTGGTGAAGGACGTTGATAACAGGAGGTTGTGCATGTGTGGCACAGAGAGACTCTGTGCATTTTACTAAACTTTGCTATAAAAATAAAGTTTACTGGGGTGCCTGGGTGGCTCAGTCAGTTAAGTGTCTGACTTCGGCTCAGGTCATGATCTCACAGTCCATGAGTTCGAGCCCTGTGCTGGGCTCTGTGCTGACAGCTCAGAGCCTGGAGCTGCTTTGGATTCTGTTTCCCTCTCTCTCTGCCCTTCCCCTGCTTGTACTCTCAGTCTCTCTGTCTCTCAAAAATAAACATTAAAAAATATAAATAAATAAAGCTTATTAGTTAAAAGCAATAAAAAAAGCAAGATGTGTCATGTCTTAAAAGGGGAGTTAAAACCTAAAACCAGCTCAGCAAATGAAATCCCAATTAGCCAAAATTACTTTTGAAAGTTTTCTTAAATCATTCATAGAGCACAGTGTGTCATGTATACTGGCCACCTTGGTCACTGACATCCCCTTTGTCCATATGGCCATCACAGATATATTTTTCCCTTCATGCTGGGTAGAATCAGTAGTTGGCTTGCATTTAAGAGGCATTTATTTTGTATGATAAATACATGTCTCTCAATGCTAGGAATAAATGAGGCTGGAAACTCACTCTGAGAACTGGAGTCAGGATTGAGAAGCACACCTTCTAGTACACGGGTGTGGATGATCCCACACAATCTAAATTAATGTGAATTTTTCTCATTTTTGGGAACTGCCGTAGTGTGAGGTAAGTCCTCAGAATGAGGTTATAGTCAAGTTGCTTGGCATGATAAAATGGAGGAATTTGTTGGAGGAGAAGAACCAGATGGAAAGATGGAGAAGGGTGCGTGAAGGCAGAAAGAAAGAATTATGGTGGATTTGGAGAGAGGAGCTGCTTTTTCACAGGTCCAAGTTGGCTCTGTATAAAGCAGAGCCAGCTAGCCCTGAATTAGGGGCTTGGAGCACAAAGTGATCACAGAGATGTTTTTTCCTGGGACATTTGTAGATATATTTGGGAGGGATTTGAATGCCCACAAGACATAGAATTAAAGATGTAGAGTCAGTGCCAATTAGATCTCAGAGCACAGGGCAGCCCCAGGTGACATCTAATCTACCTGCCATTATATTCATGGCTTGCGGTATTACTTTCTGTGTTCGACTCAAAGGGATTGTTGCCCCATGGTGAAGGTGGGAAGGAGATGGATAGAATCTAGAGGACCTCCTGGTACTTCCAAATCTTATGCTGAAATTTAGTGGAAAATCCTAGGGATCTGGGATAAGATCAAGCAGGGGTGAGATCAAGAAGTTTCCCGGAAGCTGGCAGAGAGCGCAAGGACCAGGAAGGGAAGGTCGCGATCACAGGCAGCAGCCATGGTCTCATGGTCAGTTGCTGAAATGAGGATGTGGCCATATTTGCATGTCTTTCCTTGTTAGGTTATAGAGATATTTGTATAGAGTAACTTTCCTTTTCTTCCCTCTCTTTCTCCTATTGATGTGTTTGGGATGCTCTGTAAACTTTTGGAATGCTAAATTGTAAACTTTGCAATTCCTCCATAGGTTCGGTATGTTAAAATGGGACCATGATGGTCAGAGGAGATGTGGTCATCACTCAGGACTTCGAGTTTGGAGCTGAGGTCACCAACCGAGTGTGTCGGTCAGTCGAA
Organism: Leopardus geoffroyi; assembly: GCF_018350155.1. Taxonomy (NCBI): domain Eukaryota; kingdom Metazoa; phylum Chordata; class Mammalia; order Carnivora; family Felidae; genus Leopardus; species Leopardus geoffroyi. Next base: position 59,685,158 of record NC_059331.1, read on the forward strand.
GGGGTGGACTGTGCTGGGCAATATGGCCTGGGTGCCAGACTCAGTTCAAGGAATCTGATTCTATGTGACACTTGCTTACCTTGACCCTGGGTAAGTTATGGGCCTAGGACCTGTACTTGGCCAAGCAGATGCTTCTGCCTTGATCCTTGGATTTGGAGCAAGTGAAAAAAGAAGAGACGACAGTTCATGATTCACTGTGGTGGCTTTCATGACCTGGCACGTGGTACCTGGGGCAGAGTTCACAACAGCACTGAGGCCGTGTCCAGGGCTCAGCAGCAGTGCCAGCCAAGACCAACAAGTCTCTCTCTGTGGTGTGGTCTTGAAGGTGACTCTGCCCACAGCTCTTGCCCATTGATCTGAACCTTGTTCTCTGATAGATGCGGTGAGCTACTCTGGGTCTTTCCATTAAATCTCTTTTCTGATTATTTAAAGTCAAAGTCCGTTTATTGTTTGCAAAAAGGAACCTTGAGCAAATCAGTCTGTCTGCCAATGTGCCCTTCAGGCAGCTCGTCTGTCCCTTGGCTCTCCCAGCATGTGAAACAGACCCTGGGAAGGCTTGATCCTGTATGGGGGCAGGCCAGCTAGGTGAGGAAATATTCAGTTTGGACTGTTCATCTACCCGCCCCCCTCACCCTCACCACCCGGCACATTTCTACATCCTTCATGGATCTATTCTTAGACAGCTTTGGCTCTCTGTGGCTCTCCCAAGCTCCCCCAAACCTTTCGTCCCTTCCTCTGGTCTCCCCTCAGCTCTGAGCCGAGAGAAACCTCCCACACCTTTGGGTGACAATAGGTGATTTTATTGGCTGAAAAGAAATCCAAAGGATATAGAGATGTAGGAGAAAGAAACTAATCGGTGGAACAACTTTTCTAAGGACGATGACGGACGCCCAGAGGATTTACCCGCCAACAGGTGGGACCCACATTTTTCCCAGATGGCAGAGCAGGAGAGTGGGCACAAGTGATAGCTCACATGTGGTGACAGTAGGGAAGTGAGTTGACTCTGTCCTTCCTTTGCTGTGACCTGCCCCACCCCTTTCCCCCTGAGAATAAAGCCTCAGCTCTTGGGCATTGCATGACAGGGCCTCTCCCAATGACACCCTTGCCACTCAACAGCACATAATCTGTTCCAGCCTGGCTGGCCTGCTCCTCTCTCTTCACATCCACATATATATGGCCATTCCCACATTGGTGATTTTATTCTATTTTTACGTATTTGGAATGCCTTTCTCAGATTCTCTAGCCTGGGTTTCCCCAAACGCTGGCCCGGAGACAGAGATTTGGGTACAAGCTGTTTATTCAGGAACAGATCCAAAAAACATTGGTAGGGGAGTGGGAAGAGTAGGGCAGGCAGACGCATGGGTTGCCACTATGGGCAACTGGGGCTCCATCTGGCCTCATCCCAAAGAGGACTGAAGACCTTTGCAGGTGGGGGTCACTCTGGAGGCATTCATCCTGTGGCACTTCTGCCTGCCCTACCTGCCAGATCAAGTGTGCTGCCTGGTCTCTGAACACCCATTGGCAGGCAGGGGGCTGTCTGCAGGTGGCCTCTGGGCCATGCACAACAGTCTTTGCCTCACCATCAAAGCCTAATTTGAGGACAGGAGTAAAATACCCATGATGTCTCTAAACTTTTGGAATGCCAAATTGTAAACTTTGCAATTTCTCCATAGGTTTGGTATGTTAAGATGGGACCATGATGGTTGGAGGAGATGTGGTCATCATTCAGGACTTTGGGTTTGGAGCTGAGGTCACCAACCGAGTGTGTCAGTCAGTCAAAGGGTGCCCAGCATTGTCCTTCCTTACTCAGGTGGAGGAATCTGATTCTGTGTGACACTTGCTTACCTTGACCCTGGGCAGGTTATGGGCCTAGGACCTATGCTTGGCTAAGCTGCATGAACTTCCTCAGTCTTCACAGAAGCCCAGTGAGGTAGGTATGACTGTGGCTGTCCCTGCTGTGTAGATGAGGAAGCAGAAGCACAGATAGGTTAAGTGACTTGCCCAGGGTCCTCACTTCAGTTATCTTGCTACGTAACAAGCTACCCTAAAACTTGGTGTCTTCAGCACTGCCACGACTTCTCTCAATGCTGTACATTGACTGGGCTCAGCTGGGTGGTGGTCCTGCTGGTCTCACTTGAGGGTCTCATGCTCTGGTGGTGTCTGGGCCTGGAATCTCCAAGTGGGCTCCATGTTCATGCCCTGGTGGGGACAGCTGGCAGGCTGGGTCTGTTCTTTGTCTCCACTTTTGCTTTGGCTTCTCGAGGGGGTGCTGGATCCCAAGAGTAGGAAAGTGGTGACGGCCAGGCCTTCTTTCAAGCTTCAGCCAAAAATGGCACAATACTCTACTGGAGAAAGTGAGTTGGCTGCCCAAGTCGCAGGTGTGACTGCTGGGAAGCAAGGCTCATGGGAGTCATCTTTCGAGACCGCTGACCTTAGTTTCACAGCGAGTGAGAGACAGCAGCAGATCCCAGCCATGTTGCCAGGCTCTGGAGCCCATGCTCACGGCATTACTCCCAATGGCTTCCCTGCACCCAGAGTGTCACCATGCAGACCCTTGGTGGCCAGTGAATGGCGGCACACATGATGTCGGTGGGGGAGGGAGGTGTCACAGTTTTCATACATGCCACCAGGGAACCCCCTGGAGTGGGTGGCGGTCCCCCAAAAGATATGGCCATGCTCAAACTTCCAGAACCTGTGACTGTGACCTTACTTGGAGGATGGAATTGAGTCCAGGTTCTCAAGATGAGATCACCCTGGATTATCTGGGTGGGCCCTAAATCCAATGACAGGTGCCCTTGCAGGAGACAGAAGAGGAGGAGACACAGAGAAGAGGAGATGGCCATGTGAAGAGGGAGGCAAGCTGGAGCTGGCAAAGGCTGAGAGAGGTAGGGAGGACCTGAGCCTGGAGCCTCTGGGGGGAGCGCAACCCAAACACTTTGATCTCTGGCTTATAAGCCACCATTATGGGGGTCTGCCCTAGGAAGTGGGTATACCCCCAGACCCCTCCAGGTCAAAGTGAATTGAACTACTTAGCTAGAGAGGGTCTTAGGCCTTCTGAGCTTTCTGCTGCTTTCCAGGGCCTTCTGTGGGGATTCTTCTAGTCCTGCTGAGAAGATGCTCAGCCCTTTCTTGACTCCAGGCATTCCCGACTTTGGAGTCCCTAAGGAGGATGCAGGAACAGGGGGCAGTATGGGACAGGAGGCTGCCCACAACCCCCCTATGCTCTCCATCTCCCACTTTTTATACTGTGACGGAATCTGATTTTTCCTATAAAGGGGAAGATAGCAAATATTTTAGGCATTATGAGCCACATCTACATATGGTCTTTGCTGAAATTCTTTTTCTTCTCCTTTTTTTTTTTTTTTTAACAATCCTTTAAAAGTACAAAAACCATTAAAAAAAACACACCATTTTTAGCCTGCACAAGAACAGGTGCTGGCCCAATTTGGTCCTCAAGCAGTTTGCCAATCCCTATTCTAGAATTTCAAAAATTCCTCTCTCTCTTATGAAGAGTGAGGGGTATGGTCGGTGTGGGAGCAGGGGATGTGGGGGGGCAAGGGGGACATGGAAGGATGCTCAAGTTGAGTTGTGTTGGACCCATCTGTGAAATAAATGGCTCTGGGCCCTGCTAGTATCACCCTGGGAAATGTCGACTTCAGCTCTCAGGAGGCTTACTAGCCTAGGGCTTAGGCTCAGAGGTGCAGGGAAGCAGGAGGACCTACTGAATGGGAGGAAGCGGGGGATGTGACTGGGAGCTCTGAGCCCTAAGAACACCACACCAGCCATGGTGAAGGTCATTCTGTGTGATATTCCTTTCTCCCCACCCAGTCAGTAAAGCTCTGTCAAGGACCCTAAGCTGAACTTAGCTGAGCTGTTGTGTTCAGGGGAAGACATTTGTGTGATTTTTGTAATGATGGTGGCAGTTCCTTCCACTCTTGGTATGTAGACACAGCGTCTCCATATGGGAACTTTCCCTACTTCCTGAATATGGCTGTCATGTGACTGACGTGTGATTTCTGAGCCCAGGCTTCCAGAAACTTTGCAGCTTCTGCTCCCAGCCTCTTGGAATCCTGACACCACCTTGTGAGGAAGGCTAGGCAGGCTTCCCTGAAGATGACTATTGGTACCAGCCACCTAGCATGAGAATGATGCTGCCTGACACCAAGGGTCAGAAAGCTTTTTCCATGAAAAGCAAGATAGTAAATAGTTTAGGTTTTGCGAGCCATATGCGGTCTCTGTCCAACCACTCACTCGCTTTATTGAAAGTGACCATCAATAATACCAACAAATGTTCCTGGTGAGCTCTCATCTGAGAAGGAGAAACCTGTGCAATCAATGGAGGAGCACGCTGAAAACTGGTTCTTAGAAGGCAGCTGTCCTTCCCGTGAACTCTGACAGGCACAGGTGTCTACAGCATGCTTGACTCTGACACCAGATGCTGCAAGGAGGGGCTGGGACAGACTGCAGAACTGGGGCTGCCTGGTGGGCCCAGACTAGTCAGGGACTGGACAGCTACTACTCCCATTCTCGACAAAGGGATAGAGCACAGCGTGTGCATGCAATATGGATCCAAGCAAGAGGGGCCAACCCAACTATCTGCAGTTGATAGGGAACTGGTTGGACCAGCTGCCGTCCCACCTCCAAGCCAGCTGATAAGCAAGGGGCTGGGGCTGTGCCACCTTCCTGGCTTATTCCTGACCACTTAGTAGTAAACACGGTGCGGGGGGGGGGGGGGGGCGGTCCACAAACACTGGGCCCAGGCTGGCAGTAGGGTCTGTGCTTTCTAGTACATTCTTACATTTTCTGCTGCCCTTGGACCTGGCTGACTTTCCCAGAGGTTAGTGAATGTTGAGGAAATAAAGGTTGGAGCCCTGGGGGAGAAAGGCACCAGGGTATAAAGGGTTCTCTCCCCCTATGGGGTAGCTGATGAATGAGTTGTGATTCCAGAGGAAGAATGAGAAGTACGCACTGTGTCCAGGCACATGACTTAGGGCAGGAGACAGCTCCCCTCTCTCAGCTCAAGGCCTAGTGTCTTTCACAACTTCTGAGTTGTGTTGAGAAGACAGGATAGAGGCCTCTGGAGCAATGGCTCCCATTAAGTAGGTCCTCCTGCCTCCCTGCACCATGATTCCACAAGGCGGAGGATACACTCGGGCACCTTGGACTGGCTGAGCCCAGGACCCAGATGTTAACATAGTCAGCCCCTTCCCAGGGTCTAATGTGCACCTGCTTATACACAGTGGTGTTTGTGTGTCCACCTGGGAGAAGACCAGGAGCTTGACTTGGCAAGAGAGTGGAAGACGAAGGAATATGCCAGGAATTCTCTTCCTCCAAAGGCCCCTTGGACTGAGCTCAAGCTTCTGCTGTCTGGGCAAGGGCCCTTTTCTGGTGTTGGGGGGGGGTGAGATTCTGGAGTAGCTATCATGGCTAGAAGTGATGGACATGCATAGCAAGGGAACTTGCAGATATGGACAGTGAGCTGCAGAGGGGACTGTGACAAGAGTGGCTTGGGGCTTGGGGGAGACCATCCCCTGCCTCAGGCCAGGACCCAGCGCTGCCCTGGCATCCTGATGTGGATGCACTGGCAGAAACTGGGCCCCTGTGGTGGGCTAGGGTGGCAGAGAGTTAGGGGATCCTGAGCGGGGGCGGCACTCACCCATAGGGGGGCTTGTAGGTGTGTGGAAGCTCCTGGGTTGTGCCTTCTCCTCAATCCACATGTGGAAGTCCTAACATCCTGTACCTTGGATGTGACTGCATTTAGAGACAGGGTCCTTACAGAGGTAACTGAGTTAAAATGAAGTCATTGGGGGGGGAGGGTACCTTTCCAGCAAGACTAGAGTTCTTATAAGAAGAGCAGATTGGTACACAGACATATACAGAGGGGCGACCATGGGAGAAGACAGCCATCTGCAAGCCAAGGCCAGAGGCCCCAGGAGAAACGGACCCCACAGACACCTTCATCTTTGAATTCCAGCCTCCAGAGCTGTGAGAGAATGAATGTCTGTTGTCGAAGCCGCCTGATCTGTGGGACTTTGTTGTGGAACCTGAGCTGACTAACACACAGCTGGTGAGGACTCCTGGAGCTCCACAGGAAGGGCTGTGGTCTTGGCACCCCATGCATGGGGGCCTCCCAAGCTACCGGATGTTGGGTTACACCTGCTCCGTAGCCAGTGTGAAACAGCCCTGAATTTGCAGCTAAGGGCAGAGCCTGCAGTCCAGGCCTGGGCCAAGAAGATTGTCTGGAACAGAGTCCCAGGACTCGTGCAAGTGTATTTTATATTTTGGGTGATGGTATGCTACAGTATTTATTTTTCTGCTCCAGCAGTTCCAGCTTTGGCCAGGGGGGTCTCCTGCAGTTGTCTCTTGCAGTCTTCCTTATTGTGGTTTTGATTCTCGAGCGCTTCCTTACTTTTGGCACTATGAGACGTGCCAGGGTCATCCTGTGCCCAACCTGGAATCAGCCATTCCAGGAAAGGGGATCCCTTTTCCTTCTGCTGGAGACAGGCATCAGAAACCAAGGTGTGGGTGTTGGCTGTGCTAGGGGAGCGCCATTTCTTCTTCCAACTAGCAGAGCAGAGGAATATCTGTGTGTGCATATGCACACGTCAACGAATATTTCTACATGTGGCAATCTGTGATATGTCGTGCAGAAGATCGATTCAAGTTACGTCTGAAGGGAGTTCTCTGTGCCTCTTGGATTTCAATGCCTTTTTCCTTCCCCAGTTCAGGGAAGTTCTCAGCTATTATTTCTTCAAGTACCCCTTCAGCACCTTTCCCTCTCTCTTCCTCCTCTGGGATACCAATTATGCGTATATTATTTCTTTTTAGTGTATCACTTAGTTCTCTAATTTTCCCCTCATACTCCTGGAGTTTTTTATCTCTCTTTCTCTCAGCTTCCTCTTTTTCCATAACTTTATCTTCTAGTTCACCTATTCTCTCCTCTGCCTCTTCAATCCGAGCCGTGGTGGTTTCCATTTTGTTTTGCATTTCATTTAAAGCGTTTTTCAGCTCCTCGTGACTGTTCCTTAGTCCCTTGATCTCTGTAGCAAGAGATTCTCTGCTATCCTCTATACTGTTTTCAAGCCCGGCGATTAATTTTATGACTATTATTCTGAATTCACTTTCTGTTATATTATTTAAATCCTTTTTGATCAGCTCATTAGCTGTTGTTATTTCCTGGAGATTCTTCTGAGGGGAATTCTTCCGCTTGGTCATTTTGGATAGTCCCTGGCGTGGCGAGGACCTGCAGGGCACTTCCCCTGTGCTGTGGTGTATAACTGGAGTTGGTGGGCAGAGCCGCAGTCCGACTTGATGTCTGCCCCCGGCCCACCGCTGGGGCCACAGTCAGACTGGTGTGTGCCTTCTCTTCCCCTCTCCTAGGGGCGGGATTCACTGTGGGGTGGCGTGGCCCGTCTGGGCTACTTGCACACTGCCAGGCTTGTGATGCTGGGGATCTGGCGTCTTAGCTGGGGTAGGTAGGCAAGGTGCACAGGGGCAGGAGGGGCAGGCTTAGCTCGCTTCTCCTTAGGTGATCCACTTCAGGAGGGGCCCCTCTTCCGTGGGCCTCTCGTCTGCGCTTGGCTCCGGTGACTCCGTTCTGCTAATCCTCTGGCGGTTTTCTGGGTTATTTAGGCAGGTGTAGGTGGAATCTAAGTGATCAGCAGGACGCGCGGTGAGCCCAGCGTCCTCCTACGCCGCCATCTTCCTTCCAGTCCCTCTACATGTGGCAATCTGTACCTAGTTAAGTTAAAAATGAGGTCGCGTTCACACCTCCAACCCTGATCCATTATGCACGGATCATTCCAGCCTCTTCCCTGGTTTGCCTGTAGCCTCCTACCCCAACAGTGTGAAACCTGGCCCCTCACCTGCCATCCAGTTCCTTAGTCAACTGTACAATTCCAGGATCGATGTAGGGAGGCATTTGGATCGCTGACCCACAGGAAACAGCTTCACCTACTGGTTGGGTGCTTATGTACTCTCTTGCTGCTGTTCTTAGAGTCTCCACTCATTTCCAAACTCACTTAGGACAGTACTATTTCCCCCAGTCCCCTCAGTGAGCCTTTTTCATGTGTGTGTGTGTGTGTGTGTGTGTGTGTGTGTGTGTGTGTATATTTTAAAAATTATTTGCTTGGGGGCGCCTGGGTGGCTCAGTCAGTTGAGCGTCTGACTTCAGCTCAGGACATGATCTCACAGTTCGTGAGTTCGAGCCCCGAGTCGGGCTCTGTGTTGACAGCTTGGAGTCTGGAGCCTGCTTCAGATTCTGTGTCTCCCTCTCTCTCTGCCCCTCCCCTGCTCTCTCTCTCTCTCTCTCTCTCTCTCAAAAATAAATAAATAAATATTAAAAAATCTTTTAAAGATTATTTGTGTAACTCATGAATTTCTGATGTTATGATTTCCTCATGCAGAATTTCTTACGTGAATCCATGGCACCATCTCCCCTGGTACCTGCTTCTCTGGTTTGTGCTCCCACACGTCTAAGCGGGGTGCAGGTACTCCACCATGCTCCCCATCTTCCCCCCTTCCCACCACTGGCTCCCCAGTTCTGATCTCTCTGGATTTTAACACCACCTTCCTTGCTGGCCTTGCTTGAGTCCAGCCCTCCTCAGGGAGCCGTCCTGAGTGCAGCAAAGTTAGCACTCTGTTTTACTGTTTCCCATTTCTCAGCAGTCATGTTAAGATCTTTCTTCCACTTGGAGGACCCCATGGGGAGAGCAAAGTTAGCTCCTCTTTGGGAAATGGCACAGGAGCTATTTCACTGTCAGGGGGAAGGTCTGCTCTCCCCTTGGGATTGCTGCACTCTCCAGGAGAGTTTCCTCGTGTTATCACACAGAAAACTTTTCTCTTGGGTCCTTCAGGCTGAACTCGGAGGCCAGCAATGTTAAGTCAGGACTCAGAGGACAGATAAAACCCAGACAGGGCAGGGACCTCGGAGCTCTGGGGCAACAGTCTTGTGGGTCTGCCTTGGAGGAACTCTCCTGGGGACTTATTTCAGCGTCACATTGTGGCAGATACTGGGATGCACCTGTCAGATCCCCCTTTCAGGAACAAGGGGCTTATTCTCCTGACTGCTGACCGGTACTGGTCAGCTTTTGGGGGATTTCCTCACCTAAAGAGAACTGGCTTGGGGCGCCTGGGTGGCGCAGTCGGTTAAGCGTCCGACTTCAGCCAGGTCACGATCTCGCGGTCCGGGAGTTCGAGCCCCGCGTCGGGCTCTGGGCTGATGGCTCAGAGCCTGGAGCCTGTTTCCGATTCTGTGTCTCCCTCTCTCTCTGCCCCTCCCCCGTTCATGCTCTGTCTCTCTCTGTCCCAAAAATAAATAAACGTTGAAAAAAAAAAATTAAAAAAAAAAAAAAAAAAAAAAGAACTGGCTCACTCATGGCTCCTTCCAGTAACAGACCAGGAATAAGGCCTGGCCCTTTCTTCCCAACTTGGGACAATTCTGCAAGCCACCAGCCCCAGAGGGTGGCTGAGGCCTGTATCAGGCCTGCACGGCAGCTCAACTGTCCCTCTATCAACATGTGTGCAACCGACTGCAAGTTTGGTGTCCCCCCCAAATGCATATGTTGAAGCCCTAACCCCCTCAGTGTGATTATGTTAGGAGATGGGGCCTTGGATGGTGACAGGCCATGAGGGTCGAGTCTCATGGGTGGGATGAGCACCTTTCTCTGGAGACAAGAGATGATCTGCCACATGGGAACACAGCAAGAAGGAATCTGCTTGCAAACCAGGGTCCAAATGGGCTATTGCCTTGATATTGGACTCTTAGCTTCCAGAGCTGTGAGGACTGAGTGTCTGTTGTTTAAGCTGCCCAGTTGGTGATGTTTGTTATGGCAGCCTGAGCTGACCTAGACACGTTGCTTCCTCCTTGCCTTCCACGGGGTTGCTCTCCAGGGCAGCATGCATCCTGCAAGTGGAGGTCCACCTCAGAGTCTGCTTGTGGCAAGATCAATAGTTTGCCTTAGAACAGAAGACCAGCCAGGAAAGGGCCCAGCCCAGTGGGCCATGGTTCTTCCTCTGCTCATGCTAGGGACCTCAACTTGGTCACTGGTCGGCTGGCTTTGTGTCCACTGTTAGCCAACAAGCCTGTGGCTCCCTTTCTGCTCCCTGCACCCACCACCCAGACTCAACATGTCTTCAGGCCAGGGCCTCAGAGTAGGAACAAAACTGCTGAGGCCAGGAGACACGGAGCATGTGGGGAAGAGGCCGGCTGGGAGGCTTGTCAAGTCTACTTTCGGGGTTTTCACTGGCGCCTGACGCTCAGGCGTCTCACTCTGCGAAAGTAAGTGAGCAGAGACTGTGGAATGAGAGGGAGACCTCAGTGGGGCTGCTGGCCAGCTGGAGACGGAGTCTGGGACCACTGATCGCTGCCCCTAGGAAAGCGAAGGCCCAATGTTGCCTGAGCTGTGGATTTTTAAAGACAGGCTAAAGATCCCGACTTTTATGCAAAACATCCTGGTCTTTAACTGGTGCTGTTTTTCAAAAACCAACAAGACCCACATACATCTGAATCTTCTGGCTGTGCTGCCACATGTGTGGCCCTGCTCTGTGAGGAGGCAACGAGAGGACATGCTGGTGACTGGGCTGGGTCCCGGGGTGGCCCTGTAACCCACTCTAGATGCTCGCCTATGACCAGCATTGTGCTTGTTTCTCTCACTTTTTCAAAATGGCAGCCACATGTCCCATTCCAAGGTCTGCATCCCCTCCTGGCGTCCAGCTTCTTTGCTGACTCCTGCACCCTTCTAAAAGGAGTCCCTGTGGGTCTTGCCAGACAATGGTCCACATCCGTCTCCCACTGCTAGAGGTTGGGCAGAACTGGTGGTGCCATGGTGGAGAGTGGGGAGCGGAGAAGCGTGTGTCTGGGATTGGGGGGCGTCAGGCCCGTGAGGGAGGGGAGTGCATGGACCGGACCCTCTGTCGGTGTCCAGCCTGGCCCTGAAGGCTGGATGGACACCAGCCAGAGCTCCCTCTGGATTCGGCACTGCCCCGAGGGGTTTGTGTGGGGCCAGGCTGCAGGGAGGGGATGATGTGGGGCTGGGCTCCAGGGGCAAGGGTCTAGTGAGAAAGCACGGTAGAAGCAGATGGAGGGCGTCTCTTTAGGCAGCACTGTTGGCGACTGGCTGTTGGCATTCGGCAGTGCAAATGCCCTGTTCGTCCCCTCTCGCTCCCTGACTTGGCCAGCTTGGGCTTCTATCACAAAGTGCTAGACACTTGTGGGGTGATCGACAGCAGACAGTTATTTCTCCCAGTTCTGGAGGCTGGACGTCTGAGGGCAAGGTGCCAGCGTGGTCAGGTTCTGGGGAGGGCTCTCTTCCTGGCTTGTAGAGGCCCTTCTTGCTGTGTCCTCAGTGTGGTGGAGGGGACAGACCTAACTCTGACCGCTTCTGATAAGGGCACTAATCCCCTTCCCGAGGGCTCTCCTCCCCCCCTAACCTAATCACCCCCTAAAGATGCCACCTCCAAATACTATCATACTGGGGATTAGATTTTAACATAGGAATTTGAGGAGAAACCAAACATTCAGTTCCTAACACCGTCAGAGCTTCCACACACTGGACTTCACAGCTGGGTGTGTGTGTCGGTGCGTGTGCACATGTGTGCATGTATCTTTGAATGAATGCATGTGTGTGCACACATGTGCAGGCATGCTTGTGTATGCATGTGTGTGGGTGCATGTGCAGGCACCGAGTACCCATGTTTATGTATATTTGCATGAGTATGTGTGTGCACAGATGCGTGTGTGTGTGTGTGTGTGTGTGTGCATGTTAAGGAAAATGACCATTTGAGGCCAAAGTCAGAGTCCAAGGTTGCCAAGAGACCACAGACCCAGGGAGAGCTCACAGAGGCCTTTGGACTTCAGCAGGGCGTGGAGTGAGGTTTAACCAGTCAAACTCTAAGTTACACATTTATTTTCATAGAGTAAATATTTTGGGGGTGGAAGAGAGATGCCACAATGTGTTTTTCCCCCCTCAATGTGATTTCTAAGCAATGTTCACCAGGACTTCTACCCGTAAGTCCAAGAGGCTTCCAAAAGGGTAAGGATTCCAGAACTGTGGTTAGTCCCTGAGTAGGGAAGGTGGAGAGAACACCTCTGAGTCTGTGATGCCAAAAATAACCAGCAAGCAATCCAGGCCTCTTGACTTCCAAAGCACAAACCTGAGAAGAAAGCTTCTAGAAGCTAAATCCCTCTGACCCCGCAGGCCCGAGTTTAATGGAGGAGACACAGAGCTGCATCTTGAACAGTGGTTAGCATCCGCATTGGCAAGCATGGAAACAAAAGCATGAGGAATCAGAGTGTTCTGTGAAAATCTCTTTTGCCGCCCATGAAACACAACGCATAAAATGTACCTCGATTTCTCCACACACCTCTGATCAATAAATTCCTTGTGCACGGAAGTTTGAAAATCATAAAGATAGTCTACGAAAGGCGTTCTTCCTTTTTTTCCTTCTCCTCTCCCCTTCCCACACACAAAAAGTCTATATTCAGATGTCTGGGCTTTCAAAACCTTTTGCCTTTAGGATGGCTGTGATCTCTATTGTGTGGGGTATTCAATGCTGGTCTCCCGCTGCCAGCCTCCCACAGCAGAGGCTAGAAAAGCAGGCAGTAACTTTCCCAGACTCCCTTGTGGTAAGAGTGGCCATGTAGCCAAGTCCTGAGTTAGGAAGGGTGGAAGGGACTTTGGGGGAGGTTTTTTCTTTCTTGATAAAAGAGACAGATGCCAGATGAGAATGAATGCTGGGAGCTGCTCTTTTCCTCCTCTTTTTGCTGGAACACAAATGTGATGCCTGGGTCTGTGGCAGCCATCTGGCAACCCTGAGCCTCCAAGGATGAGAAGAAAAAGCTAAGGAGAGTGGAGTGTAATTATGGGAAGTGCTGGGTGCTTGATAGTATCTCCGTATCGTGTACAAACTTGGAGAATCTTCTGCCTCTATAATTCTTGTTTTTTTGGTATTTGTTAGAATTAGGTTCAGATATGAATGACAAAAAGCCCATATTCATCATATTAAATAAAATTAAACTTTATTTTTATTAAAATAAAAAATACATTTATTAAAAAAATTTTTTTTAACATTTATTTATTTTTGAGAGAGAGAGAGAGAGACAGACAGCACGAGCAGGGGCGGGGCAGAGAAAGAGGGAGACACAGAATCTGAAGCAGGCTCCAGGTTCTGAGCTGTCAGCACAGAATGTGACTCGAGGCTGGAACTCCTGAACCGTGAGATCATGACCTGAGCCAAAATCAGAGTCAGACGCTTAACCAACTGAGCCACCCAGGCACCCCCCAAAAATATATATTTATTAAAGTAAGAACACATAGCTGGCAACCTAGCTCCATAAATTTCAGGGACTAGGTTCAACGCGTGGCCTTCATTTGGTGGTCTAAGATGGCTGCCCCAGCTCCAGCCATCACGCCTGGTTCTAATCAGCAGGGCACAGAAAAGGGGAGGAGGTGAGCAGGTCTTCTCTCTGTGACAATACTGCCTGGAAGTTGTAAGCACCACTTTCATTTACAGTAAATTTGCAAGAACTTCATCACATGAGCACACCTAGTGCCTGGGGGACTGAGAAATGTAAATTCTGCCCGGATGGTCATGTGCCTAACTAACATTTAAGAGTTCTATACTGAGAAGAGAGAGGAGAATGAGATATTGGGAAGGGTCTCGTGGTGTTTGCTACATGGGTAAACAAGGAATGGCTTAGGCGTACTCATATTTTCGGTTACTTGTAGCCAATGAATGGAAGGATGGCATTCCACGCTGGCAGTCAATGAATGGAAGGGTGGCAACTTCAGCAGCATCTCTCAGACTTCCATTTCCAACCAAGAGGGGATAGCAGGGAACTAATTTACCCTCCTGTGTGAAACAGTCACAAGCCTAGACAAAAGATAAGAAACAATGTCAGTTAAGGCGTTGGATATCAAGTTGTGAAGGACAGTGATCCCCACAAGATGGAAAAACAAGTGTTTTCAAGCCCAGCTTACTGCCTTGAAGTAATTCCCATGTGGAGGTGCTAGGAGGGGTAACTCAGACGGCCACACAGGAGGAGGATTTGCAGGGGGGGGGGTCTCAGAGTACTCAGCAGTCAACTGGTCAGTGCGTGTGTGCCAAGAAAGGAACTGAGGCTGGGGGAAGGACCGTCAGAAAAACTTATGGAGAACAGTGCCTGGGTGCATATAAAGGCCTGGAGTTCACAGCTGTTCCCACCAGCCAGACCGGAAAGCCTGATAATTCATGGAGCATTAGATGCCATACTCAGAATGGTTTTGCTTCACTAGATTAAATGCTGTTCTGGCTCCACTTAACAAATCTGAAAGGCAATACCTGATATGATCAAACTGTTTCCAGTAACTTGACTGAGTACCAAAACAAAGTTCAAGAATATTAACCAGATACAAAGACATCCATGAACCCAGCAGAACCGTATATATATATATATATATATATATATATATATATATATAAAACACCTCATTTCTGAAACATCACTCACATCATCAGCTAGATTCGTGTTTGATTAGTCAAAAGGTGTGTGTATCCTGCAAAATGACCACTATTATGTCATCCGTCCTATCTTTTATAGCCTACCCTAACTGAAAACATACCAGGAAGGGAATTCTAGGGAATATAGTATAGCCTAGCCAAGTTCACATATTCAAAGCCATCACAAACAAGTGGGTTTTATCTCAGGAATGCAAGGTTAGTTTAATATTTGAAAAACATTCAATGCAATGTACTATAATAATAAATTAAATTTTAAAAAAACATTGCATTATCCTAATAGAAACAGCAAAAACCATTTAGAAAAAAACCCCAACATCCATTATGATTGAAAAAAAACTCTTAGAAAACCAGGAAAGAGGGGTGCCTGGGTGACTCAGCCGGTTAAGCCTCCGACTTCAGCTCAGGTCACGATCTTGCGGTCCGTGAGTTCGAGCCCCGCGTCAGGCTCTGGGCTGATGGCTCAGAGCCTGGAGCCTGTTTCCGATTCTGTGTCTCCCTCTCTCTCTGCCCCTCCCCCGTTCATGCTCTGTCTCTCTCTGTCCCAAAAATAAAATAAAATAACGTTAAAAATTTTTAAAAAAATTAAAAAAAAGAAAACCAGGAAAGAGGGAAATTCTCCACCCCGACAAAGTGCGTCTGTGAAAAAGCCTAGCGTTAACATCATGTGTAATAGTGGAAGACTGAATGCGTTCTCCATAAGATCAGCAACAAGCCAGCATGCCCACACTCAACACATCTATTCCACATTGTACTGGAGGTTCTATCCAGCTCAATAAAGCAAGGATAAAAAGTAAAATGCATTGATTGGAAAAGAAGACGTGAGTCGTGTTTACTCGCAGACAACATGATTGTCTATTTGGAAAATCTAATGGAATCTACAGAAGAGCTACAAGAGTTACAAGTTGTTACTAGAAGTAACAAGTGAGCTTGGCAAGGTTGCAGGATACAAGATCTGATGCAAAAATTAGTTTCTCTATACTGGTAATGGTCGGAAATTGAAATAAAAAAATCAACACCATTTAGTAAGAGGCATTAAGGAATCTACTCCTGAAATCATTGTTGCATTAGATGCTAACTAACTTGGATGTAAATTTAAAAATAAATAATTAAAATATCAAAAAAAAATCATAAGAGATAAATTCCCAGAGGCAGAAAAAATCAACACCATTTATAATAGAATGAAAAATCCAAAACTTGGGTGTAAATCCACAAGGGGCTGAAAACCACAAAACATTTTTGGAGAAGTCAAAGGAGACCTAAGTAGGTAGAGATTGTTTGTTCACTGGTTGGAAAATAAAACTGTTTTGATGTCAATTGTGCCCAAATTGGTCTATAGATTCGGTGCAATTTCAAATTCTCAGCAGATTCTTTCATAGAAATTGACTGCTTCGTCCTAACATTCATAGGGAAACGCAGAACTAGCATAGTCAAAACAAGTCTGAGGACCAGAGCTACCTGATTTCAAACATTTTCATGTACTCATTTGCCACCTTTGTAACTTCTTTGGTGAAAAGTCTTTTCAAATCTTTGCTTGTGTTTTTGGAAATGTTTGGTTTCTCGTTACGGAGTTTTGCGCAGTGGAGCCATGTTGGGGACATCTGTCCAAACCTACTGCGTGACTGGTAGAAATATGGGAAGCTCTGGGTGTGCCTCGTAAGCACCCTGGTAGTCACCAGCCAAGGGGACCAGCCTGTCCTTGCTGTGGGATGGGGAGATGTGCAGGGCAGAGGACAGTCCTGGTGAGGGGCTGGCTAGAGGCTTACCATGGTCAGGTCCAGCTGTTAGAGAACCGCAAACAAGCAACACTACCTGCAAGCAAAGGGCAGAGGCCAGAAAAGGGAGCGGTCCAGGTGCCATATGGACTCATTTTTTCTGTCCACCACAGCTTGTTGCTCCTGAAAGTGGAGCCACCCTGCTTTAATATGTTCCTGGCTGGAGTGGAGGGCATCCTGACTCACTGTGGTCAGGGTCCTTGGGTCTTTTGTCTGATACTGAGCAAGATGTCTAGGTGATCATGAAGCTCTTGTGTCCATGCAGGGCAGGTAGCTTCTGAGACCCCATGCTACACCGGCGGGTCACCAGAACCAGGAGCCCCCAGCTCAAGTCCTCTATTTGTCTGTAGGGGGCCTAACAAAGTACCACACACTGCACTGTTTAGACAACAGAAATTTATTTTCTCACAGTTCTGGAGGCTGGAAGTCCAAGATCAAGGTGTTGGCAGGGTGGGTTCCTCCTGGGGTCCCTGTCCATGGCTTGCAGATGGCCATCTTCTCCCTGTGTCCTCACGTGGTTGTCCCTCTGTGTGTGTCTGTGTCCTCTTCTTCTAAGGACTCCAGTCAGTTTGGATAGGGGCACCCCGTGGCCTCATTTTATCTTAATCACCTCTGGAGAGACCCCATCTCCAAACACAGTCACATTCTGAGGTGCTGGGGGTTAGCGCTTCAACATGTGACTTCTGAGGGATACAGTTCAGTGCATAACACACCCCAAGTACAGCCGTCGTAACCCTTGTGGGCACTGACTGGTGTTGGGTCATCCTGCTTGGTCCTGTCAACGACAGTGGGCTTGGTTCTCGCCCGCTCTGCATATCAGGAAACCGGCGTGGAGTGTTTGCTGGGTTCACAGAGATCGCTGGCATCAGACGTGCACAGAAGCCCTCCCAGCGCTGCCCCCCGAATGGCCTCCGTGCACGCTTGTGCAACTGCTGCCTTACCACCCGGCGGATGGCCCCACAGTAACGAGGTGGGGACTTGCCCAGCCAGAAATCTCAATGTAAAGCCGCTCTGCCTCTTTAGTAGAAGAGCAAATGGATTGCAAACCCACGAAAGGATTCAAATGTCTGGGAAACTTACCACGTGATAGAAAGTAATCTTTTAAAATGGTGAGGTGAGAGTAAATTAATGAGAAAGTGCTGTTAGGTCCTCAAGGAAGAGAATCATTTGCAAGAGAATTAAAGTTGGATGGTTTACATCAGATTGAATTCCAGGTTCATTATTTTTTTTTTTTATTAATTTTTTTTTCAACGTTTTTATTTATTTTTGGGACAGAGAGAGACAGAGCATGAACAGGGGAGAGGCAGAGAGAGAGGGAGACACAGAATTGGAAACAGGCTCCAGGCTCTGAGCCATCAGCCCAGAGCCCGACGCGGGGCTCGAACTCACGGACCGCGAGATCGTGACCTGGCTGAAGTCGGGCGCTCAACCGACTGCGCCACCCAGGCGCCCCTCCAGGTTCGTTATTTAAGTGTAAAAATAAATAAGGCCATTAAGATACTGTACTAGGGGGCGCCTGGGTGGCTCAGTCAGTTATACATCCGACTTCGGCTCAGGTCATGATCTCATGGTTTGTGAGTTCGAGCCTCGCATCGGGCTCTGTGTTAACTGCATGGAGCCTGGAGCCTGCTTCGGATTCTGTGTCTCCCTCGCTCTCTGCCCCTCCCCTGTTTGCTCTCTGTCTCTCTCTGTCCCTCTCTCTCTCTCTCTCAAGAATAAATAAACCTTAAACAAATTTTTTTTTAATAAAAAAATACTGTACTAGGAAAAAAGTTGTGATGCTTAATAAAGATAAAATGGGGCAGGTCTTTATAAGCATAACACCGTAGTCAGAAACTATAACATAAAATATCAGTACATTTGACTAATAAAATTTTAGAAATTAAGTTTAGGCTTAAACACCACAAAGAAAGCGAATAAACAAACAACCAGAACTAAATGTTTTTTTTTTTTTTATCAAAAGTTAATACCCTATGAATATGAAGAGTTTTTACAAACCAGTGAGAAAAAGGATGAACACCCCCTGAAAATAAAAGGCAATTATAGCAGCCAACTTTTGCTATTTGAAGATGCCAGCCTCCTTAATGGATTAATTTGTGCTCTCAGAATGAGGTTTTGAAGTAGGTACTGCGTTTTCTACACTTGGAGATAAGGAATAGGGAGTGTCGTCAGCCCCCCAAGGTCACCCTAAGGACTGGCGGAACCAGGGTATCTGTCGGTCAGCAAGGCCCCCATGCAGAGACAAGAGCAGCTGTCTCAATCACTGAGAAAATCAAGATTTTGATATTCGATGCAAATTAAGTGCAAATTTATACAAGTTTAACACGCATTAAAACAGTGCTGCGATTTTTCTAGTCCCATCGGCCTGAGGAACATGAGCTGTGAATACCACTCAGTGATTCTGTGCAAACCGGCAGCCTCAGTCGTTGTTGGTGAAGGGGTGAAGCGGACATCCTTTCCGGAAGGGGAGGGTGGGGGGGTGGGGTGGGGTAGGGAGCAGGACCTGATCTGGCCGCGGTACTTGAGACACAAATGTGGACAAGTCCAGGGGTCACCTTCGGAGCAGCACACAGGGATGAGGCTGAAGACACAGATCATGAGTCCGTGCGTCCGAAAGGCCCGGATTGCGGGCTTATTGTTGCCTCCGGCGGGCGTGTGACCTTGGACTCCTGACGCTGCAGCTTCATCTTTAAAGGGGGATACTGACAGTGTCTGCTCTCAAGCTGTTCTGAGGACTAATCCGGCTATCCAGAAGCCTAAGCTATTGTTATCACCTTCTTTTATTGTTTGATTTTTAAAGACAATGACCTGACATGTGTAATCAGAACATGCACGTATGTATGCGTGTTCATGGCATGTGTGTGCATATTTATGTGTGTGGATATGCACGTATGTATGTGTACTTGTATGGGTGCACGTGCATGCATGCTCACACGTGTGCGTGTGTCATAGATTGTGGGCACATGTGTTGGTGTGTGCAACATACACCTGTGTGCATATCACATACACCTTGTGTGTGCGTGCGTGTGTGTATCCGTGCGTGTGTATATGCCTGTGTGCATTGTGTGTGTTTGCATGGAGAAGGAGGGGCGCTAACAAAATTCTTGGCTGTAAGAGAAATAGGCTCTGAGAGGGAGGTTTCCTCACGGATGAAAGAAGGAAGCAGGTCCTGCTCCGTGCAGAGGCCCCTGCTGAAGCACAGGCTGGGTCCTTGCAGGGACTGCTGACAGCTCAGCAGCAGAGATCAGTCATAGCCAGGAGGGAGCAGGGGGAGCCAAAAGGAACACAGGATAAGACATTGAGCAGGGAGAAGTGCACAGTTAAAAAGTGACTCGAGCCACCCTTCGTCCTTGCAGGCTCTGCTCTTCCTCCCGTTCCAGGCTCTAAAGCCTGGAGTCTGGCTTAATTATTGATGTTTAAAGTGCATTAACTTCTTTCCAACAGAAAAAGCCCAATTAATCAATGTAGAAGGACTGAGAGGACAGGAAGATCACCACTAGAATAGCTCAGTAATAATTGCTGCAGGTAGGGCCCACTGGTGCATATTCAAATTAGTGGGGGGGGGGGGCACCTGCCTGGGCGGTTCAGTCGGTTAAGCATCCACTCCTGATCTCTGCTCAGGTTATGATCTCACAGGTCGTCAGATCCAGCCCTGTGTCGGGCTCTGTGCTGACGGTGTGGAGCCTGCTTGGGATTCTCTCCCTTTCTCTCTGCCCCTCCTCTGCTCTCTGTCTGTCTCTGTCTCAAAATAAATAAGTAAACATCAAAAAAAATAGTGGGTGACAGCTGATGCAGAAACAGGATGTCTGCACCGACGTGGGGTATCACCCCTAAAGTATTTAATAAGTACCAAGAGGACAAAGCTAGGTTTACAGTGGCGAATGTGGACTGGCACCAGTAGTCAGGGGATCAAGGTTAATATCACAGGTAGAAGACACAGTGACACGAAGCACCCTCTGATAGGCTACACCTGAAGGACACCTTGCTTCGGTTCTCTTGACATACAATTGCTGCAAATGCATAGCCTCGGTCCAGTCATGAGAGAACAAGACTCAAATGGAGGGACATTCCAGAGTAAAGGACCAGCCCTCTTCAAATGCATCATGAAAGGCAAGGGAAGTTGAGGAATTGACACTGAGTGCTGGAGACTAAGGAGTGTGACGTCCAAATGCAACCTGGGATCCTGGACAAGGCCCTGGGACAGAAAAGGGACACCAGTGGGGCACCGGTCAAATCCAGATAAAGCTCGCAGTCCACTTCCTCCTCCTCGGGCAGAGGCGGTGATCACTCCCTAGTTTTGGTAAATGTGCTATGATTGTGGGAGATGGCAACAGGAGGGGAGGCTGGGTGGAGGGTGTAGAGGAACTATCTGCTCTGGTTTTGCAACTTTTCTATAAATCTCAAAATGCACATCGCACAATGCAACAGGCAGTGGGTGTGGGTGTGATTCACCAAATGTGCTCAGTGGTCTTCGCTTGGGGGGGGGCAGTCTCCCCCTGGGGCCCGCACAGACTGTGCCAGGCCTCCATGTGGCAGGGGTGAGTGTGGAGGTTAAGGTAGCATGTGGTCATGAGGCACGCACTGTGTGACCTTCTGGGGGGCGTGGAAGGGTCTGCATGAGGCCTGTGGGTGACCATGGCTCTGAACCAAGGATGACGTCTCAAGTCTGATGGCTAACAGCCCATATAAAATCAAGCCTCTCCTGGGAAATTGAGGCCCTGTGGTCACCAGAGGGGAGGCTCACACAAGGGGCAGTAATGCCTCACTCATACGGACACACCTGGGCTGAGGAGGCATCTGGGATGTAACTGGCTGCCTTAGTCTGCTTAGGCTACCATAGGCTGGGGGTCAGCAACAGACATTGATTCCTCGCAGTTCTGGAGGCTGGAAGTCCAAGATCAAGGTGCTAACAGATTTGGCTCCTGGGGAGGCCCCTGAACCTGCTTTGCAGACAGCTACCTTCTTGATGTGTCCTCAGGGGGAGGACAGAGAGCTCTCTAGTCCCTTCTGATAAGGACACCAGTCCCATCATGAGGGACATACTCGTGACCTTATCTAACCCTGATTACCTCCCAAAGGCCCGTCTCCAAATACCGCCCCCCCCCCCCCGCAACTGGGACTTAGGGCTTCAGCATGTGGACTTTGGGGGGACACAGTTCAGTTCATCACTGGCCAGAAGAGATCTCTGAATCCCTCCCAACCCCCCCAGGCCTGTTCCTCTTCTGTTCTTCCCATTTCAGAAAAAGGCTCCAAACTGAAAAGCTGTCATTGGATCCCTGTTTGCTTTACTGTCCCCTGTTGGCTCTGTCTCCAAAATCTATCCTCATTGCATCACATTTTCAACCTCTCCTCACATCCCCCTGTGTCCCCTTGCAATGACCACTCTCCACCTAGCACACAATTGAACCTGTTGATCCATCCAGCAGATTAGCCCACTCCTCAGTAGAACCCTCCAGCACCTGTCCATCCCACTCCTCCCCAGGGTCCACAGGGTCCTACCAACCTCAACCTCCTGTGCTCCTCCTCGCCATCTGTGTCATCACCCCTGGGTGTCTTTATACCCCTCAGTTGAGCCCTGGGCCCTCTGCACTGGGCACACCTGCTTTGTCTCCCCAGTTTTTCCCTCTGTCACTCAGGACGGAATTGCAGTGGCCTCCCCCGTTGCCAGGTCAAAGGAGCCACTGTCCACTCCTGATCCCTGTGTTTACTGACCTTGCTCTTCCAGAATGTCCTCTCCATGTGAGACAGACTCCACGTGGTCATCTCCTGAGTCTAGGATGGAGTTGGCACTCAATAGCTGCTCAGTAAACACCTGCTGAATTTACCAGCCAATTAGCTGCTTCCTTTCTTTAATTGTAGCCCTCTTGTGGGGCAGAGACGAAGTCTGGCAGGACAGGCAGTCCTGGAGGTTTACTCGAGTGGGAAGACTTAGTAGGAAAGCACTGACCCTGTGGCTGATTTATAGGGGGGAGCCTCACATACCTTACAAGGGGTCACCTGAGAGTCCCCAACCCTCAGCAGCAGCCAAACTCTTCCCAGGTGCTAGGGAATGGCTCAGTGTGGGGGCAGAGAACCCAGCCCTGCACTCCTGGGGAGTTGGGCCTGGTGAACCATTAACTGACTTTGGACCTGGCTTGGCCATGGTCCTGGGAAGTCTGAGAAAGAGGGAGCTGACTAAATGGCTGGTGCAAAAGAGACCAGTGGGCTTCCCAGGGACAGGACTGGATGCTTCTTTGAGTTTATACTTTTCTGGCCATTTCCATGGGTATTTACAGTGTGGAAGGAGTCAATCAGGGAAAGTTTAGTTTTCTCCCCAAAAAACTGAGGGAAGGGGGGTTTATTGAGTGGCTAGTGGGGGACTCATGGGCTGAAGAAGAAGCCAAGCCTCAGAAGTAGCAGGCACGGGACAACTCCAGACACTTGGCTGGCTAGCCAGCTGCAGGGTTTGAAACCTCATTTCTTGGTGCTGCCAAGAGTCAGAGCTCCAGACCCCTGTTCATCCTTAGCTCTCCTCTGGAGAGCAGCTGATGGCTCAGCCTGGCCAAGTGACTGCATCCCAGAAGTCCTGGGTGCAAATATCACCACGGGAAACAACTGTGAACCGGGAGATGGATGGACAGAGGGCTCAGTGGAGCATCTGGAGTCTAAGAGAGACTCTTGGGCACAGGCTTCCTTCTGTCATGTGGGTTATTATTTCGGCTATAGTTGAGCAACATGCAGGATCCTGTGTTTGTGGTTTACTTATTTACCAGCCTGTGCCTTGACAAGACTTGATAATCTAAAATAATACTCCTTATTTAAAATTTTTTTTAATGTTTATTTTTGAGAGAGAGAAAGAGAGAAACAGAGTGCAAGTGGGGGAGGAGCAGAAAGAGAGACACACACAGAATCTGAAGCAGGCTCCAGGATCTGAGCTGTCAGCACAGAGCCCAATGAGGGGCTTGAAATCACAAACCGTGAGATCATGGCCTGAGATGAAGTTGGACGCTTAACAGACTGAGCCCCCCGCATGGGGGTCTCTTTAATCTTACTCTTTATCTTAAATTCTTATTTCAGTTCTGTTTGATACTGGCAAACTTCTTTCTGTTCTGGCCTTGGTTGTTCACTCTGTGTGGGCTCCTCTCCTTTCCCCCTGCCTTAATGTCTGTGTCTACTTCTTTCTGGATGTTTCTCAAACATCTCTTCTTTTTAGCTGACTCTCTCTTTGGTAGTATCGATTCAATTTTGCAGCTTCCAGGGATGATTTACATGGATCTTTTGCGTGTTTCAAATTTTTACCTTCATTTTAAGAAACCATGGCCAGGTCTTGTTTCAAAACGCCTTTATCTTGTAAACAGTAAGCCACCTTCCAAAATCTCTTTTTGTCCCTAATAGGGAAGCCACTGAAATGTCTGAGGACACTGCTCCTTTCCTGTGGGATAGCTTGACCAGGGCCCAGAAACCACACTTCTGTCCATTTACCTAGAACCTTTGAAATGTATTACGGATGAGAGTTTTGGAGTTGCGGGGAAAATGTTGCAGACACGGCACTCTGCCATCCTCTCTGAAGTCAGTGGCTCCTAACAAGGTAAAATTGGACAAGGATAAAAGGAAAGTTTTCTTCTTGGAAAAAAAAAAAAAAAAAAAGTTGTACTAGTACAGGATGGGAAAAATGCATGAACAGGGTGTTTAGATAAGGACAACTTTATATAACAATGTTGAAGCAGTTTCCTCAAATGGCTACATTCAAAGGGAAAAATTATACATTTTTATTTTGTATTTTATTTTATTATTTTTTTTTAATTTTTTTTTTAATTTTTTTTTCAACGTTTATTTATTTTTGGGACAGAGAGAGACAGAGCATGAACGGGGGAGGGGCAGAGAGAGAGGGAGACACAGAATCGGAAACAGGCTCCAGGCTCTGAGCCATCAGCCCAGAGCCCGACGCGGGGCTCGAACTCACGGACCGCGAGATCGTGACCTGGCTGAAGTCAGACGCTTAACCGACTGCGCCACCCAGGCGCCCCAACATTTTTAAATTAGTAAGTGATACGTGAAAGAAGCATTAGTAGGACGGCCAGTACCCCCTTTTCCTTTCCAGGACCTACTGTGGGGGATGAGCAGGAAGGGCTGTTCTGAACGAACTTAGTGATTCCTTCTCCAAAGTGGAAAGTACTGTGGTTGGTGAGACACAAAGGTAAAATTTAGGTGGATGTTTCCATAGTCTTGGAATGGAAAAGAGCTTCCTAAGCCTGGCAACAATGCCAGGACACATAAAGTAGAAGAAGTTTGTTAGATTTAACCACATAAAATGATAAGTGATAAACTATAAAAATAATTCTTTTTTTAACGTCTTATTTATTTTTGAGAGAGAGAGACAGAGCACAAGCAGAAAAGGGGCAGAGAGAGAGGGAGACACAGAATCTGAAGCAGGTTCCAGACTCTGAGCTGTCAGCCCAGAGCCCAACGTGGGGCTTGAACTCACGAACTGAGAGATCATGACCTGAGCCAAAGTCGATGCTTAACAGACTGAGCTGCCCAGCTGCCCCTAAGAATTCGTGAAAGTCAATAAAACATAAGCAAAGAAAATAATTTTTTTAATTAAGCATAATTGACATAGAACATATTAATTTCAGGTGTACCCCATAATGTTTCAATATTTGCATATTGTGATATTACAAAATGACTAGAAATAATTCTAAAAGAATGAGAATACTCTGATGGGCCAGGAAGTGGCAAATAAGGCTCCTTGAGCTTTAGGGTGAGGGTGGGGGTGGAGGTGAGGTCTCCATCTGTGCAGGCCTTTGGGACCAGGTTTGTCCTTCTGCATCAAAATGTGCTTCCCCTTTGGCCCGACCATCTCCCTTCTGGGGGTCTAGTCTGAGGGTGTGTTGTAGGGAAGCTCCTAGCAGCAGAGTTAAAAAGGGTGAAATAGAAAGAAATTAACATTTCCATTCTAGAAGGAAAGATAAACTAATATATGCATGCAGAGAAAGAAGGTATTAACATGCTATTGACCTGTGTTGGTTAATTTATGCTTATGTTAGGGTGAAAAAGCAGGGTGTAGAACCACAGGTAGAAAGTGGCCACAAAGAAACAAACGAATGAGAACCGACATCTTGTTTTAAATTCATTTTCTTGGTTATGGGTGGGGTTGAGTTCCCCTTTACCTTTGTCTTCTGTGAATTGCCTGTTTGACCCTTTTACCCATTTCCTAATCACCTTTTTTTATTGGTTCGTAGGAGATGTTTACGCAACATGTTCATTGCATCTTCAGTAAATTATTTTGTCTGCAATTAGTTTTTAGTTTGTTTCATGCACGATTCATTACTTTTTTTGTGGCTGGGTTTCCTTTCTTGCTTAGTAAAGCCTTCTTCACAACCCAATTTTTAAAATGTTTCATATTTGGTTCCAAACATTTTATACACTTTTTATGTGTATCTCTTTAATACACCTGAAATTTATTCTTACCACTGGTGTGAAAAAGAACCTAATATTACTGGTTTCCAAACGATAGTGAGTTTCCCCAAAGCATGTCTTGACCCTTCATTTCAGCTGTGGTTTGAAATGCTGCCACTATCCAACAAGAAATTTCCACATGAATGTGAATCTGTTTCTGGATTGCCTGCATTAATTGCCAAAGTCTTTTGGGGGCTTTTCGAAAACACCTTAAGTATTCATAAGTATTTTCTCTTTCAGATGAAATTTCACATCAGCTTCTCAAGTTTCAATACCCCATTGAGATTTTGGTTGAAACTGGACTGAATTCATAGATTTTTGCAGGCAGAAAAAAAAAAAAACACCTTATTGTAATTTGGGGGGAAATAATTTTAAGTGATTTGTTTCTAGATGGTATCAAGCTGTACTCATGCCAAGCTGTCAGGCCTGATGGCCTTGGGGTCAAGCTGGGGGAGTGTTAGCAGCATGAAGGGGCTGCTGGCTGTCCAGCATCGACTGTGTGTCCAAAACTGTGAGCCAGACGCTCTGCCCAGCAGTGAGCAGACCTATACCCAGAATGGTGACTCCAACTCTCCCCACCAGAGAGAAGGAGGTCAGTCAGTGATGAGCAGCACATGCAGAAAAGGCAGAGAGTGAGGTGGGGGAAGGCTGGGCGGTGCTGGGGCTGCAAGGCTGACCAGTGGACAAGTCACCACCATGGGGCCTCTGGATTCTGGGCATCACTTCCTCTCAAGTTCCCTGGTTGCCTTCCGCAGGTGGGGCATGAGCAGTTCTTGGTGGGACTGAGAGAAGGGTGATGCTCTGGGATGCTAAGCTTTCAGCCTTGGCACCTGCTCACTGCCAGTACTTGATCTGAGTTGGTCTTCCTTTTTGCCCAGGGATTTATTCACATCCCTGATATGCACATGGATAAGTTCAAAGCCACCAACTTGATGGAGCCTGAATTTTCTTGCAGATCATTTCCTTCCATGCTCCCTTTTTGCTAATTTCCATGTCTCTGTTAGACTGATTTCTTTTTTTTTTTTTCAACGTTTATTTATTTTTGGGATAGAGAGAGACAGAGCATGAACGGGGGAGGGGCAGAGAGAGAGGGAGACACAGAATCGGAAACAGGCTCCAGGCTCTGAGCCATCAGCCCAGAGCCTGACGCAGGGCTCGAACTCCCATACTGCGAGATCGTGACCTGGCTGAGGTCGGACGCTTAACCGACTGCACCACCCAGGCGCCCCTAGACTGATTTCTTAATATTTAGTTTAACTAACTCGGTTTTAGTCATTCAAGTATCCCTTTCAGTCTCATTTTAAGCTGTAGTACCTGTGAAAGCATGGATTTGATATGCCAGCTGTCTTTCAATGGGCACGGAAATAAAACACAACTATTGAAATATGATGTGTTTATTCCTCTGCCACCTCAAACCACTTTTGGCCACCACTGGTGGTTTCTCTGGGCCAGACACTAGTAAAGAGACAGTGTGGTGCTGGAAACCACAGGCCTTTGTGCTTGCCCTGGTTTTGCCTCAGCCTCTCCAACGATCTAGAAGAAGGAATGTTGACGTTGAAGCCTCATTCTCCTCCTGTGAAATTGAGAACTGACTCAGTGCTGCAATTGCTAGGGCAATAAAATTCATTGCCTTGTGGTCAGAAACTTAGGGATTCCTCTTGAGCAGATTCCTGTGCACAGATCCTCCTGGTGATAGAGTCCTCAGTGGGGAATCCAGGTTCTGGAGCAAGTTGGAATTTGCTTTGGCTCTGGACCAGGGAATGTCCTTACTTCTCTAGCTCCAGTCAGCACACACAAAGGGGTTGTGGAGGATCCAGGTCAGATGGAGGGTGAGCGGGAGAAAGTGTACACAGTAGCTCACTGGGAAGAATAGACCTGTCCCACCAGAATGGGAATCCCTGACAGGTGATGGGAGCTGAGTGGGAACCCCAGGAAGGATGGGCCTTTTTAAAGCATTCCCTTCTGGACCCCTAGGTAGCCTGGGACTCCAGCACCCCTGCCTGCAGCCTGAGCTCAAAGAAACTCTGTCTTCCCCAGGCTTGGCATGGACAGCCAGCCTCAAGATAAAGAAGTGAGTGATCTGGTTGCTCATTCAGTCCCTCTCCCTCAAAGAAAGAAAGGAAAAGAGGGCTTTGGCAGGGAGGGGGACCAGCCAGCATTGCACAGCCAGCAAGAGGCTCAGACACTCCCAGTCTTCAGGCTTCAGGCCCAGAACCCAGGACTCAGGCCATAGTCCTCTGCCACCAGCCCAGGACAACTCCAGGACTCCCAAAGTCACAGTGATCACTGCCATGGCCATACAAGGGGAAACTAAAGTTATTGGAAACATGCCATAGGTATCATGCAAAGCAAACCAAAGAAGTTTTTAAATCTGGGAAAATATGGTATAAAATGTTAAACTAATGTACTTAGAGCCCTTAAAGCAATGAATACTTTTCTAAGAAAATGTCAAGTAGCAAAAGTGATTCAAGATGTAACAAAGATAGGTAGGAGAAGAACTTACATTTGGATGCATGTTGCAAATAAAATATTAGCAAAGCACATGTAGCAGAATATGAAAAGAATCCACCATGATAAAAAAAAAAAGATTTATCCAAGGAATGTAGGCATGGATCATCATTACAAAATTCATTAATGTAATTCATTAGACTATTAGGCAAAATGAGAAATTATAACCTCAAAAAATGCCCAAGAAATATGGCATATAATTTAATACCATATTTTGTATAAAAAGCTTTTGCTGATTAGGAACAAACATGTGAGAGGGTTACTGGAAGGGTAGTGTGATGAGGGATGGGCTAAATGGGTAAGGGGCATTAAGGAATCTACTCCTGAAATCATTGTTACACTATATGCTAACTAACTTGGATGTAAATTAAAAAACATTAAATTTAATTTAAAAAAGGAATAAACATGTGAGCATATGTTCAACATTTTGTACGTATTTTCAAGGGTCTTATGTGCTGCTTGAAGCAGATCAGTGGACCCTTTAGATGTCTATGGGCCCTGACTTAAGGTCTCTGAATTATATGGAGGTGAGTCAGAGTAACACACATAAGTTGTACATACAATTCTGAATTCAAATCCCAAATGTAAAGAAAAAAGTAAAACTATCTGTATTTTCAGATTACGTGATGTTGTTGCACATAAACATTCCTAAGGAATTCACTAAAAAACTATTTGAGCTAAAACACAAGTTCAGCAAAGTTGCAAAATGCAAGAGAAATAACATAAAAATTAATTGCATTTCCATATACTTGCAATGAACAATCTAAAAATGAAATTACAAAAATAATTCCATTTACAATAGCATCAAAAGGAATAGAATATCTAAGCATAAATTTGACAAAAGAAGTACAAAACTTATGCTCTGACAGCTATAAAGTTCCACTGAAAGAAATAAAAAATCTAAATAGATAAGAAGACATCCCATGTTCATGGATTGGAAGACTTAATATGGTTAAGACCCACATTGGCCTACAGATTTAACTCATCCCTGGATTCTTTGTAGAACTTGACAAGCTGATCCTAAAATTAATGTGGAAACTCAAGTGATTTAGAATAGGTAAAACCATCTTCAAAAAGAAGAACAAAAGTTAGAGGACTCACACTGCCTGACTTCAAAACTTACCAAAACCCCACAGTAATCAAGGCAGTGTGGTATTGGCAAAAGGACAAACATATGATTAAAGGTCTAGAATCAAGAGGCCAGAAGTAAACCATGTATCTATGGTCAACTAATTTTTAACAAGAGTGCAAAGTCCATTCAACAAGAGAAGAGTAATCTCTTCAACAAATGGTGCTGAGACACCAAGATAGCCTCATCCAAAAGAATAAAGTTAGACCCTTACATTATGTCATATATAAAAATTAAGTAGGAATGGATAAATGACCTAAATGTAAGCACTGGAACTATAAAACCCTTAGAAAGAAAACATAAGAGTAAATCTTTATGGCCTAGGGTTTGGCAGTGGAATTTTAGATATGACACTAAAAACATAAACAACAGATGAAAAAAAAAAGATAAATTGGACTTCAAAATTAAAAACATTTGTGTTTCAAAGGATACGGTCAAGAAGGTAAAAAGACAACTTACAGAGTGTGACAAAATATTTGCAAATCATACGTGTTTGGAAAAGGACTTGTATCCAGAATATATAGAGAATACTTGTAAGTCAATAATAAAGGACAAATAACCCAATTTAAAACTGGGCAAAGGACCTGAAGAAACATTTCCCCCCAAAAGATATACAAATGGCTAATAAAGCTCATGCAAATATGCTCAACATCACTAGTCATCAGGGAAATGCCAATCAGGACCTCAGTGAGATACCACTTCACAATCAGTAGAATAGCTATAATCAAAAGGTCGTATGATAACAAGTGTTAACAAAGTTGTGGAGACATTGGAACCCTCATACACTGCTGGTGAGAATGTAAAATGGTGCAGCCACTTTGGAAAACAGTCTAGCAGTTCCTAAAAAAGTTCAATAGAGATGTTACCATTTGATTCAGCAATTCCATTTCAAAGAGAATTGAAATATGTCCACATAAGAACTTGTACACAGGGGCACCCAGGTGGCTCAGTCAGTTAAGAGTTGGACTTCGGCTCAGGTCATGATCTCCTGGTTCTTGAGTTCGAGTCCCACGTTGGGCTCTGTGCTGACAGCTCATAGCCTGGAGCCTGTTTTGGATTCTGTGTCTCCCTCTCTCTCTATTCCCTCCCCACTGGCTCTCTCTTTCTCTCTCTCTCTCTCAAATAAAGATTTAAAAAAAATTAAACTTGTACACAAATGTTCACAGCAGCATTATTCATAATTGCCATAAGGTGAAAACAACCAAAATGCCTATCAAGTGATAGATAGATAAACAAAATGTGGTCTATGCATACAATGGAATATTCATTATTTGGCCATGAAAAGGAGTGGAATACTGACACATGTTAAAACACAACTGAACCGGGGCGCCTGGGTGGCGCAGTCGGTTGGGCGTCCGACTTCAGCCAGGTCACGATCTCGCGGTCCGTGGGTTCGAGCCCCGCGTCGGGCTCTGGGCTGATGGCTCAGAGCCTGGAGCCTGTTTCCGATTCTGTGTCTCCCTCTCTCTCTGCCCCTCCCCCGTTCATGCTCTGTCTCTCTCTGTCCCAAAAATAAATAAACGTTGAAAAAAAAATTTAAAAAAAAAACAAAAAACACAACTGAACCTTTAAAACATTATGCAAAACAAAGGAAGCTAATCACCAAAGACCATGAATTAGATGATTCCATTCTGAAATGTCCAGAAAAGGGAAATGTGTAGAGACATAAAGTAGATAAGTCATTATCTGGGATTGGGGTGAGCAGTAGATTGGACGGGGCTACCTGAAGGGTATAGAGTTCTTATTGAGGAGATGAAAATGTTCTATAATTTAATGTGATGAATACACTAAAACACACTGAATTATACCCTAGAAATGGCTGAATGGTATGTATGTACATGAATTGTATCTCAATAAAGCTCTTGCCACACACAAAAAAGAATGCAAACACTTACGAGAGGAAAACAATAGCAATAAAAGTCAACTAAGGACATAAAAAACACTAAATAAGCAGTGATTTTCCTGATTACTGGAAAAGGAGTCTCAACATTTTTTTAAAGTTTGTTTATTTTGTTTTGAGAGAGAGAGAGAGAGCTAGTGAGCACACGTGAACAGGCAAGAGGTGG
Organism: Leopardus geoffroyi; assembly: GCF_018350155.1. Classification (NCBI taxonomy): domain Eukaryota; kingdom Metazoa; phylum Chordata; class Mammalia; order Carnivora; family Felidae; genus Leopardus; species Leopardus geoffroyi. The sequence goes on from NC_059331.1 coordinate 59,716,570, forward strand.
AGAGACAGAGAGAGAGAAAAAGAGAGAGAGAGAGAGAGAGAGGATCCCAAGCAGGCTCCACACTGTTAGCACAGAGCCCGACGCGGGGCTCAGTCTCATGGATGTGAGATCATGACCTGAGCCGAGATCAAGAGTCAGACACTTAACCAACTGAGCTACCCAGGTGCCCCAGGAGACTTGACATTTTAAAGACAGCAATTTCTTACCATATGATCCAGTAATTCCAGTATGGGGTATTTACCCAAAGAAAAAGAAAGCACTAATTTGAGAAGATATATCCACCTCAATGTTTACTGCAGCATTATTTACCATAGCCAAGATACGGAAGCAACTGAAGAGTCCAATGATAGATTAATGGATAAGGAAGATGTGGTATACATTTACAATGGAATATTGGCCATAAAAATGATGAGATCTTGCCATTTCCAGTGACATAGATGGACCTAGAGGGTATTATGCTAAGTGAAATAGGTCAAAGACAAATACCATATGATTTCACTCATATGTAAAATCTTAAAACTCCAAACCAACCAACCAACCAACCCAACAAACAAAAGGAGAAACAGAATCATATATACAAATTGATGGTTGCCAGGGAGGAGCCGGGTGTGGGAATGGAGAAAATGGGCAAAGGGGAATGGGAGATACAGGCTTCCAGCTGTGGACTGAATAACATGGGATGAAAGGTACAGCATAGAAAATATAGTCAGAGGTATTATGATAGTGTTGTAGGGTGACTCAAAATTTGAGTGGAATTTATTTGGAATTTGATAAAATAATTCTAAATTTCACCAGAAAGAATTAATGTTTAAGAATAGCAGAGACATTTTTGGAGTAAAAAAGATCAGTGAGAGTTTTTTTGTGTTATCAGGCATAAAAATCTGTTCTAGAGGTCTAGGGATTAAAAGAATCTTGCAGGGTGTGGGAGAAAGCAATAGAAATATGAACCAGGCACGTGCATACACAGACTTTACTCAATGGTCAAAGTGGCGTTCCAGATGAATGAAATGGATTATTTAATAAATAATGTTGGGCTCAATGACCAAAATCATAAAAACCAGATTTCTTCCAGATGAATTAAATATTAAAATGTGAAAAATAAAACCTTAAAGGAATTGGAAAAAAGGACAGGAAGTTAGTTCTATAAACTTGGCATGGGGAGAGGCCTTCTCGGCCAGCCAAGAGGAAAAGTTGGATGGATCTGTCCACATAAAAACGAAAATTTCCACATGGCAAAGGGCCTTCAAATAAAGTTAAATGATGAAATTAAAAATAGCTTAATAATTTCAACATTTGAGGGTATTTTAAAATCTGCAGTATATAAAACGCTTTAAAATCCAATAAGAAAAATATGCCCTCTTCAAATACAATTCAGCATAAAATGAAGACATTTTATTTTAAAATTATTTGAATTTAAAATAAAATATCAAGGGGCGCCTGGGTGGCTCAGTCGGTTAAGCGTCCAACTTCGGCTCAGGTCATGATCTCGTGGTCCGTGAGTTCGAGCCTCGCATCGGGCTCTGTGCTGACCGCTCAGAGCCTGGAGCCTGTTTCAGATCTGTGTCTCCCTCTCTCTCTGACCCTCCCCCATTCATGCTCTGTCTCAAAAATAAATAAACGTTAAAAAAAATTAAAAATAAATAAATAAAATATTAAGAATCTTTGTTTGCCATCACAGGATTTTTTTAATGAATTTGAAAGGTTTTCAGCAAGGCATGTGATCGTTACTTTGAGACATGTGTGAAGAGAGTGTGAAGCTATGGGGCCCACATGAAAGTCCATAAGGAGGGATCTTAGCAGAAACCCTATAAGGAAAGGAGGGTTCTTTGGTATGACTCTATTTCCAGGTACTTTTAAAAACTACCTCATCTGGCTATCACTGAGACCCAAAGAGATTAAGTGATGTACAAACCATCATTCAGCTAGCAGGTGGTCAAGGTGGGATTCAAACCTGGGAATCCTACACCAGGGACCAGTTCCTAATCTTTCTACCACAGCTTCCATCCAAGAGGTAGTGCTTCCCTCCAGGCTATTTCTCATTCAAGAAGTCTGGTGCTATCTTGGAGTCTCACTACTCAGCTGCCCACACATATCCGTCTGTCTGTTTGCAGCAGACACGTGAAGTGGCTTTGTGCCTGCCCCGGGGGGTGGGGGGGGGGTGGATCTCAGTGCTCACCCCTCTCCTGGCTGACTGCAAGGCTCTCCAGCCAGTATCTACTGGCCGTCTGGCTCCCACATTCCACTTTCTACACTTTGCACACAGTCACCAGGGTGAGTTCTAAAATGCAAATCAGCTCAAGTTAGTCCTAGACCTAAAACCTGGCTCTCCACTTCCTTCTTTTCACGTGGCCCTTAGATCACAGGTTGACACCTTTCCTTCAGAGATGCTTGCCCTCTAGTTTCTCCCAAGGATAAGAACAGGATGTTTCAGGTGGAGTAGGGGTGGGGGTGAGGACTGGAGAGATAGGTGGTTGTAGGGGAGAGTCTTGAAACCTTTCAAGCAACCCTTTAGCTTCCAACCTCACTTGCACCCCCATGGAGGCTCTGGTCTCTCTGGGCCACCTGGTTCTGTGATGCAAACCGGTGTCAGCACCCTTTGCTCTCTCCCCGGCGGCTTAATTTCAGCATTGCAGAGGAGGTTTCTAATGGGCCGTTGGGCAATAGTTCTAATTTCCAACACTGTTGAAACTTTCTGTGTTTCACAAGCATTGCCTCTGCAATGTCTGGATAGGCTTGTGTCATGGGTGGCCAAAGTGTTGCTATCAACACTTAGTACCGAACTGCATTTATTTAAAAACAGAAAATGTCCCCCCGACCACCACCAGAAAAGAAGGAAAGAGAGAGGAAGGAAGGAAGAAGAGAAGGAAGAGGGAGCAAGGGAAGGAAGGAAGGAAGGAAGGAAGGAAGGAAGGAAGGAAGGAAGGAAAGAAGAGAAGAAGGGAGAGTGGGAAGGAAGGAAAGGAAGAAGAGGAAGTAAGGGTGGGAAGGGAAGAAGGGAAGAAGGGAGGGAGGGATGGAGAGAAAGAAAAAGGGAAAAATGGAGGGAGGGAAGAGGGGTGGCAGGGAGGGAGGCAGAGATGGGAAGGAGCAGGCTGAGGCAGCTGGGAATAGAAAGACTGGGTGACAAAGTTATGGATCTTTTTAAAAACACTGTATCTGTGACCAGGTTCTTCTCTTTAGGGTCATCCTGACCTGTGTTGCTCAAATACTTCTCACACTTCCCACCACATCCAGGTTAACATGGCATTCAAGGGTCTTCCTGGTCTGATTTGCCCCCACAGTGAGGCAGATTCTAGCTTCACAGGAACAGGTTACTTACCAGGTCACTGGAGGTTGGCTGCCCCCCAGCACAGGAGTAGGTGGAAAGGGAAGTGGGGTGTTGGTCCCATCTTCCCACAGCTGGGGTGCCTTGAATCATGGTGAAGGAGCCATGGAAATCCTAGAGGTGACCTCCCGGGACACTGAACAGGTCAGAGCAGGTGAAGAACACATGGGCAAATGCTAATAACACAAAGTATCTAATGGGAGGGTGGTCAGGATGGGAGCC